>NC_142797.1:53640224-54000646 GCF_049724085.1 Artemia sp. Qi Xiang Cuo | reverse complement strand
GGTTGGGTTAGAGGACCTCACAACATTGTTCAAATGAAACTTGTGTATTATAACGACCACAGAGTTTCACCATTAAATTCTCTTCTAAAATCTCTTCAAAAATCATCTTTTAAAATGTCTCTAACTGTTTCGCCGAAATAGTTCCATAACCTGTCTAAAACAGTTTCGCCCAAATAATCCCTAAACGTAATTCAGCGTGTTCCTTTTGTTTTTGGCATCTCTGCGCTAATGCATTTCAAATTAATAAGAAACCTGATTCCCGCGCTAAAACAATTCATCGCTAAGATGTTTCTTGGAGAATTGTTTCCATGGCCTTTGGCTATTAATATCCTTTGGAGTTCAACCGAAACAGTTGTTTCCGAGGCAAAGACATTAATGACTTGGATCTATTCCTGAAGAATCGTTTCTATGCGAAAATTTTTAAAGTCTGACAGATGATGTCATTGGTTGATTGATCTGTCAAGAAAGGGGAATTAATTTGTTGTTTCTAAGGGGAATTATTGATTCACGATAGGTGAATTGAGGTCGACAGCACAGGTGTTCCAAGGTCGATGTTGTTGTTGTTGTAAGTGCACGCTCTCAGCGAATGTCATGGTCGATGTTGTTGTTGTTGACACACTTTGATTACGCAATCAAGTTCTCGGAAATTCACTTCCCGCTCGAGTCCTAGGTCAATAACATTGTTCCCGTTAGAATTCAATGCGCATGTGCAACCTTCGTCCCGGAGTTATTACACATAGAAACAACAAATAAATCGACCTTGGAAAAAGAGGTCATTGACCCCATTACGTAATCATTCTCCCTAGGGAGGCTATGCCATTATTTGGTGTACTGTCAGTATTCTATGCCCATATTTGGTGTTCGTACGGGACTGGCACCCCCATCTCTACTCATAAAGTGACTTCAAGTAAATAAGGAAAAGACAGTTTACTTGAAGCTGTTATATTTTTGGGCTTTGAAATTTATATTTTCTGGGTGCATTCAAAATTCTTCGGCACACTTTAGAAAGATCTCTTGGCACATAATCCAAGAATCACTAGACCAGGCTATAATCTAATATTTGCTATGAGCGTTAGACGGTGAAGCACATTAAAGCTATAGAGTTTGACTGATCCCTTTTGCTTACTCTGATTGTCATTTCATTTATTTCTCAAAATAAAGAAGAAAATCCGGAAAAATTAGGGGTTTATGGCCAGTAGGAAAAAAAAGATCGAAAGGTCGAAAAACAATCGAATGACTTTCCCATCTGCACACAGTAAGGCGTCCTCAGCGTTGAGAAAGAAAGAATCTAAACCACAACATCTTAAAAAAGAAATGAACCATCCTAAGAAAGAAAAAAAGAAAGGACGCCTTACTGCACACAGTATGGCGTCCTCAGCGTTGAGAAAGAAAGAATCCATACGACAACATCTTAAAAAAGAAAAGAATCTAAAATGATACAGTAGCTATTCCATGAAAAAACACAGAAGTAGAATATATGTTATAATGCAATAATGTTCTTCTGTTGCAACATAAAAGCAAGTTCTAAGATAATTGGATAGTTAATAAAACATAATTATAACTTTTAATATTGCTACTACTGTTAAATTATTATCAGTATATAATTATTAGAGGATAGATAAGTAATAGGTAATTCTTATTAATAGGTAATAAATAACTATTAAGATAATTAATAAAACAAGACAATAAAACTAGTTGAAAAGAACTTAATTATTCTGTTGAACAATAATCGTCTTGTTTTATCGAATGCAGCAGCTATTCATTTGGGTTTTCAGTAGAAAGGGAGGTGCTACTCCGAACACTCACCCCTGCTGCCACCTATAACTTTTTTTTAACACCAAATATGGGCATAGCCTCCCTAGGGAGAACACGTGGTTAATGGGGTCAATGACCTAAATTTCCAAGGTCGATGTTGTTGTTGTTGTTGTTTTGGCCATGTGCATAGAGTCATTAGGGAGAACACGTGGTTAATTAAAGCGATTGGGAATTTGGAACACCTGTGCTGTGGACCTCAATTCACCTATCGTGAATCAATAATTCCCCTTAGAAACAACAAATTAATTCCCCTTTCTTGACAGATCAATCAACCAATGACATCATCTGTCAGACTTTAAAAATTTTCGCCTAGAAACGATTCTCCAGGAATAGATCCAAGTCATTAATGTCTTTGCCTCGGAAATAACTCTTTTGGTCGAACTCCAAAGGATATTAATAACCAAACGCCATGGAAACAATTCTCCATGAAACATCTTAGCGATGAATTGTTTTAGCGCGGGAATCGGGTTTCTTATTAATTTGAAATGCATTAGCGCAGAGATGCCAAAAACAAAAGGAACACGCTGAATTACGTTTAGGGATTATTTGGGCGAAACTGTTTTAGACAGGTTATGTGATTATTTCGGCGAAACAGCTAGAAGAGAATTTGAGGGTCAAACTCTGTGGTCGTTATAATACAGAAGTTCCATTTGAACAGTGTTGTGAGGTCCTCTACCACAACCCCACAGGGTTCCGATCCCCCTACCCCAACCCCAAAGGGTTCCAATCCCTCTACCCCAACCCCGAAGGAAGCCATCGGTCCTCAAAGGTCCACTGGGCTCCCAAAGGGCCCCCCCGGCCCTCAAGGTTCCCCCAGACCCCCCCCGGGGCCCAAAGGGCCCCTCCCCCCTTTGGCCCCCAAAGGGGCCCCTCTCCCTCCATCTCCTCCCTCCTCCTCCCCCTCCTCCCCTCCCCCTCCTCCTCCCCTCCTCCTCCCTCCTCCTCCTCCCACCTCCTCCTCCCCTCCCCTCCTCCCCTCCCCTTCCCTCCCCCATTTTTTTATACTTTTTTTGTGCATTGAGACAGAACGACCCCCTCCCCCGGCCCCTCCCCCCTCCAAAGGTCTGATTTTTCAAAGTTCATTTGAATTTCTTTCGTTGAAATGCAAGAGTTGTATTATTTCAGTAGTGTTAAGTTGTGGTTTACCGTGTCAAACTTACATTCTCTCGATTTTTCAAAGTTTATTTTGAATTTCTTTCGTTGAAATGCAAGAGTTGTATTGTTTAAATAGTGTTTTGTTGTGGTTTACCTTGTCCCAATTCCATTCTCTAATTTTTTCAAAATTCATTTGAATTTATTTAATTGAAATGAACGAGTTGGAATTTTTCAGTAGTGTTTTGTCGTGGTTTACCTTGTCACAGTCACATTCTCTTGATTTTTCAAAGTTCATTTGAATTTCTTTCATTGAAATGCAAGAGTTGGATTATTTCAGTAGTGTTTTGTTGCGGCTTACCTAGTCACAGTTACATTCTCTTGTTTTTTCAAAGTTCATTTGAATTTCTTTCGTTGAAATGCAAGGGTTGGAATATTTCAGTAGTGTTTTGTTGTGGCTTACCTTGTCACAGATACATTCTCTTGATTTTTCAAAGTTCATTTTGAATTTCTTTCTTTGAAATGCAAGAGTTGGATTATTTCAGTAGTGTTTTGTTGTGGCTTACTTTGTCACAGTTACATTCTCTTGATTTTTCAAAGTTCATTTTGAATTTCTTTCCTTGAAATGCGACAGTTGGAATATTTCAGTAGTGTTTTGTTGCGGCTTACCTTGTCACAGTTACATTCTCTTGATTTTTCAAAGTTCATTTTGAATTTCTTTCATTGCAATGCAAGAGTTAGTATATTTCAGTAGTGTTTTGTCGTGGTTTACCTTATCACAGCTACATTCTCTTGATTTTTCAAAGTTCATTTTGAATTTCATTCATTGAAATGCAAGAGTTGGAATATTTCAGTAGTGTTTTGTTGTGGTTTACCTTATCACAGTTACATTCTCTTGATTTTTCAAAGTTCATTTGAATTTCTTTCATTGAAATGCAAGAGTTTGAATATTTGAAAAGTGTTTTGTTGTGGTTTACCTTGTCACAGTTACATTCTCTCGATTTTTCAAAGTTCATTTTGAATTTCTTTCGTTGAAATCCAAGAGTTGGATTATTTCACTAGTGGTTTGTCGTGGTTTACCTTGTCACAGTTACATTCTCTTGATTTTTCAAAGTTCATTTTGAATTTCTTTCATTGAAATGCAAGAGTTGGAATATTTCACTAGTGGTTTGTTGTGGCTTACCTTGTCACAGTTACATTCTCTTGATTTTTCAAAGTTCATTTTGAATTTCATTCGTTGAAATGCAAGAGTTGTTATATTTCAGTAGTGTTTTGTCGTGGTTTACATTGTCACAGTTACATTCTCTTGATTTTTCAAAGTTCATTATGGATTTCTCTCGTTGAAATGCAAGAGTTGGAATATTTCAGTAGAGTTTTGTCATGGTTTACCATGTCACAGTTACATTCTCTTAATTTTTCAAAGTTCCTTTTGAAGTTCCTTTTGAAAAATCAAGAGAATGTAACTGTGACACGGTAAACCACGACAAAACACTACTGAAATACTTCAACTCTTGCATTTCAACGAGAGAAATCCATAATGAACTTTGAAAAATCAAGAGAATGTAACTGTGACAATGTAAACCACGACAAAACACTACTGAAATATAACAACTCTTGCATTTCAATGAAAGAAATCTAAATGAACTTTGAAAAATCAAGAAAATGTAAGTGTGACAAGGTAAACCACGACAAAACACTACTGAAATATTCAAACTCTTGTATTTCAATGAAAGCAATTCAAAATGAACTTTGAAAAATCAAGAGAATATAACTGTGACAAGGTAAGCAGCAACAAAACACTACTGAAATATTCCAACCCTTGTATTTCAAGGAAAGAAATTCAAATGAACTATGAAAAATCATGATAATGTAACTGTGACAAAGTAAACCACGACATAACACTACTGAAATATTCCAACTCTTGCATTTCAACGAATGAAATTCAAAATGAACTTTGAAAAATCAAGAGAATGTAACTGTGACAGGGTAAACCACGACAAAACACTACTGAAATAATTCAACTCTTGCATTTCACTGAAAGAAATTCAAAATGAACTTTGAAAAATCAATAGAATATAACTGTGACAAGGTAAACCACGACAAAACGCTTCTGAAGTATTCCAACTCTTGCATTTCAACTAAAGAAATTCAAAATGAACTTTGAAAAATCAAGCGAATGTAACTGCGACAAGGTAAACCACGACAAAACACTACTGATATATTCCAACTCTTGCATTTTAATGAAAGAAAACCGAAATGAACTTTGGAAAATCAAGAAAATGTAACAGTGGCAAGGTAAAGCACAACAAAACATATTTCAACGAAAGAAATGAACTTTTAAAAATCAAGAGAATGTAGCTGTGACATAGTAAACCGTGAAAAAACACTACTGAAATATTCGAACTCTTGCATTTCAACGAAAGAAATCCAAAATGAACTTTGAAAAATTAAGAGAATGTTACTTTGGCAGAGTAAACCATGACAAAATACTACTGAATTATTCCAACTCTTGCATTTCAATGAAATAAATACAAGATGATCTTTGCAAAATTAACATAATGTAAGTGTGGTAAGGTAACCCATGAGAAAACAACAGTGAAATATTCTAACTCTTGCATTTCAATGAAAGAAATCCATAAGGAACTTTGAAAAATCAAGAGAATGTAACTATGACAAGGTAAACCATAACCAAACACTACTGAAATATTCCAACTCTTGCATTTCAATGAAAGAAATTCAAATGAACTTTGAAAAATTAAGAAAATGTAACTTTAACAAGGTAAATACGACAAAACACTACTGAAATAATCCATCTCTTGCATTTCAATGAATGAAATACAAAATGAACTTTGATTAACGAAGAGAGTGTAACTTCGACAAGGTACACCATGACAAAACACTACTCAAATATTCCAACTCTTGCTTTTCAATGATATAAATTCGAAAAGAACTATGAAAAATCAAGACAATGTAATTTTGACAAGATAAACCGCAACAAAACACTACTGAAATATTCCAACTCTTGCATTTCAACGAAAGAAATTCAAAATGAACTTTGAAAAATCAATAGACTGTAACTGTGACAAGGTAAACCACGACAAAAAACTATTGAAATATTCCAACTCTTGCTTTTCAATGAAAGAAATTCAAAAGGAACTTTGAAAAATTAAGAGAATGTAACTGTGACAAGGTAAACCATGACAAAACTCTACTGAAATATTCCAACTCTTGCATTTAAACGAAAGAAATCCAAAATGAACTTTTGAAAAATCAAGAGAATGTAACTGTGACACGGTAAACCACGACAAAACACTACTTAAATAATTCAACTCTTGCATTTCAACGAGAGAAATCCATAATGAACTTTGAAAAATCAAGAGAATGTAACTGTGACAAGGTAAACCACGACAAAACACTACTGAAATATAACAACTCCACTACTGAAATATTCCAACTCTTGCATTTCAACGAACAAAATCCAAAATGAACTTTGAAAAATTAAGAGAATGTAACTTTGACAAAGTAAACCACGGCAAAACACTACTGAAATATTCCAACTCTTGCATTTCAATGAAAGAAATCCAAAATGATCTTTGAAAAATCAATAGAATGTAAGTCTGGTAAGGTAAACCACGAGAAAACACTATTGAAATATTTTAACTCTTGCATTTCAATGAAAGAAATCCAAAAGGAACTTTGAAAAATCAAGATAATGTAACTATGACAAGGTAAACCATAACCAAACACTACTGAAATATTCCAACTCTTGCATTTCAATGAAAGAAATTCAAATGCACTTTGAAAAATAAAGAAAATGTAACTTTAACAAGGTGAACCACGACAAAACACTACTGAAATAATCCATCTCTTGCATTTCAATGAAAGAAATTCAAAATAACCTTTGAAAAATCAATAGAATGTAACTGTGACAAGGTACACCATGACAAAACACTACTGAAATATTCCAACTCTTGCATTTCAATGAAAGAAATTCAAAATGAACTTTGAAAAATCAAGAAAATTTAACTGTGACAAGGTAAACCACGACAAAACACTATTGAAATATTCCAACTCTTGCTTTTCAATGAAAGAAATTCAAAATGAACTTTGAAAAAATTAAGAGAATGTAACTGTGACAAGGTAAACCATGACAAAACTCTACTGAAATATTCCAAATCTTGCATTTCAACGAAAGAAATCCAAAATGAACTTTGAAAAATCAAGAGAATGTAACTGTGACACGGTAAACCACGACAAAACACTACTGAAATAATTCAACTCTTGCATTTCACTGAAATAAATCTAAAATGAACTTTGAAAAATCAAGAGAATGTAACTGTGACTAGGTAAACCACGACAAAACACTACTGAAATATTCAAACTCTTGCATTTCAATGAAAGAAATTCAAAATGAACTTTAAAAAATCAAGAGAATGTAACTGTGACAAGGTAAGCCGCACCAAAACACTACTGAAATATTCCAACCCTTGCATTTTAAGGAAAGAAATTCAAATGAACTTTGAAAAATCATGAGAATATAACTGTGACAAAGTAAACCACGACAAAACGCTACTTACATATTCCAACTCTTGCATTTCAACGAAATAAATTCAAAATGAACTTTGAAAAATCAAGAGAATGTAACTGTGACAAGGTAAACCATGACAAAACACTACTGAAATATTCCAACTCTTGCATTTCAATGAAAGAAATTTAAAATGAACTTTGAAAAATCAATAGAATATAACTGTGACAAGGTAAACCACGACAAAACGCTTCTGAAATATTCCAACTCTTGCATTTCAACTAAAGAAATTCAAAATGAATTTGAAAAATCAAGAGAATGTAACTGTGACAAAGTAAACCACGACAAAACACTAATGAAATATTCCAACTCTTGCATTTTAATGAAAGAAAACCGAAATGAACTTTGGAAAATCAAGAAAATGTAACTGTGGCAAGGTAAACCACGACAAACCACTACTGAAATAATTAAACTCTTGCATTTCAACGATAGAAATCCAAAATGAACTTAGAAAAATCATGAGAATGTAATTATGACAAGGTAAACCAAGACAAAACACTACTGAAATAATTCAACTCCTGCATTTCAACGAAAGAAATACAAAATGAACTCTGAAACATCAAGAAAAAGTAACTGTGACAAGGTAAACCATGACAAAACACTACTGAAATAATCCAACTCTTGCATTTCACCGATAGAAATTCAAAATGAACTTTGAAAAACTAAGAGAATGTAACTGTGACAAGGTAAAGCACAACAAAACACTACTGAAATATTCCAACTCTTGCATTTCAATGAAAGAAATTGAAAATGAACTTTGAAAAATCAAGAGAATGTAACTGTGACAAGGTATACCACGACAAGACACTACTGAAATATTCCAACTCTTGCATTTCAATGAAAGAAATCCAAAACAAACTTTGAAAAATCCAGAGAATGTAACTGTGACAAGTTAAACCACAAAAAAACACTACTGAAATATTCCAACTCTTACATTTCAATGAAAGAAGTTCAAAAAGAACTTTGAAAAATCAAGCGAATTTAACTGTGACAAGGTAAACCTCAACAAAACACTACTGAAATATTCCAAATCTTGCATTTCAATGAAAGAAATCAAAAATGAATTTGAAAAATTAAGAGAATGTAACAGTGACAAGGTAAACCACGACAAAACGCTTCTGAAATATTCCAACTCTTAAATTTCAACGAAAGAAATCAAAAATGAACTTTGAAAAATCAAGCGAATTTAACAGTGACCAGGTAAACCACGACAAAACACTACTGAAATATTCCAACTCTTGCATTTCAACGAATGAAATTCAAAATGAAATTTGAAAAATCAAGAGAATGTAACTGTGATTAGGTAAGCCACAACAAAACATTACTGAAATATTCCAACTTTTGCATTTCAATGAAATAAATTCAAAATGAACTTTGAAAAAACAAAAGAATGTAACTGTGACAAAGTAAACCCCTACATAACACTACTGAAATATTCCAACTCTTGCATTTCAACGAATGAAATTCAAAATGAACTTTGAAAAATCAAGAGAATGTAACTGTGACAAGGTAAGGCACAACAAACCACTAGTGAAATATTCCAACTCTTGCATTTCAATGAAAGAAATTCAAAATGAACTTTGAAAAATCAAGAGAATGTAACTGTGACAAGGTAAACCACGACAAACCACTAGTGAAATAATCCAACTCTTGGATTTCAACGAAAGAAATTCAAAATGAACTTTGAAAAATCGAGAGAATGTAACTGTGACAAGGTAAACCACAACAAAACACTTTTGAAATATTCAAACTCTTGCATTTCAATGAAAGAAATTCAAATGAACTTTTAAAAATCAAGAGAATATAACTATGACAGGATAAACCACAACAAAACACTACTGAAATATTTCAACTCTTGCATTTCATGAAAGAAATTCAAAATGAACTTTGAAAAATCATTAGAATGTAACTGTGACAAAGTAAGCCACAACAAAACACTACTGAAATAATCCAACTCTTGCATTTCAATGAACGAAATTCAAAATGAACTTTGAAAAATCAAGAGAATGTAACTGTGACAATGTAAACCACAACAAAACACTACTTAAATAATCCAACCCTTTCATTTCAACGAAAGAAATTCAAAATTAACTTTTAAAAATCAAGATAATGTAAATGTTACAAGGTAAGCCACAACAAAACACTACTGAAATATTCCAACCCTTGCATTTCAACGAAAGAAATTCAAATGAACTTTGAAAAAACAAGAGAATGTAACTGTGACTAGGTAAGCCGCAACAAAACACTACTGAAATAATCCAACTCTTGCATTTCAAGGAAATAAATTCAAATGAACTTTGAAAAATCAAGAGAATGTAACTGTGACAAAGTAAACCACGACATAACACTACCGAAATATTCCAACTCTTGCATTTCAATGAAAGAAATTCAAATGAACTTTGAAAAATTAAGAAAATGTAACTGTGACAAGGTAAGCCACAACAAAACACTACTGAAATATTCCAACTCTTGCATTTCAATGAAAGAAATTCAAAATGAACTTTGAAAAATCGAGAGAATGTAAGTATGACACGGTAAACCACAACATAACACTACTGAAATAATACAGCCCTTGCATTTCAACGAAAGAAATTCAAATGAACTTTGAAAAATCAGACCTTTTGAGGGGGGAGGGGCCGGGGGAGGGGGTCGTTCTGTGTCTCAATGCACAAAAAAAGTATAAAAAAATGGGGGAGGGAGGGGAGGAGGGGAGGAGGAGGGGAGGAGGAGGAGGGGAGGGGAGGGGGAGGAGGGAGGAGATGGAGGGATAGGGGCCCCTTTGGGGGGCCAGAGGGGGAGGGGTCCTTTTGGCCCCGGGGGGTCTGGGGGAACCTTGAGGGCCGGGGGGGCCCTTTGGGAGCCCAGTGGACCTTTGAGGACCGGTGGCTTCCTTCGGGGTTGGGGTAGAGGGATTGGAACCCTTTGGGGTTGGGGTAGGGGGATCTGAACCCTTTGGGGTTGTGGTAGAGGACCTCACAACACTGTTGAAATGGAACTTGTGTATTATAACGACCACAGAGTTTGACCCTCAAATTCTCTTCCAACTGTTTCGCCGAAATAATCACATAACCTGTCTAAAACAGTTTTGCCCAAATAATCCCTAAACGTAATTCAGCGTGTTCTTTTTGTTTTTGGCATCTCTGCGCCAATGCATTTCAAATTAATAAGAAACCCGATTCCCGCGCTAAAACATTTCTTCGCTAAGATGTTTCATGGAGAATTGTTTCCATTGCGTTTGGTTATTAATATCCTTTGGAGTTTGACCAAAAGAGTTGTTTCCGAGGCAAAGACATTAATGACTTGGATCTATTCCTGGAGAATCGTTTCTAGGTGAAAATTTTTAAAGTCTGACAGATGATGTCATTGGTTGATTGATCTGTCAAGAAAGGAGAAATTAATTTGTTGTTTCTAAGGGGAATTATTGATTCACGATAGGTGAATTGAGGTTGACAGCACAGGTGTTCCAAATTCCCAATCGCTTTAATTAACCACGTGTTCTCGCTAATGACTCTATGCACATGGCCAAAACAACAACAACAACAACATCGACCTTGGAAATTTAGGTCATTGACCCCATTAACCACGTGTTCTCCCTAGGGAGGCTATGCCCATATTTGGTGTTAAAAAAAAGTTATAGGTGGCAGCAGGGGTGAGTGTTCGGAGTAGCACCTCCCTTTCTACTGTTTTCTATTTAATTTAACTTATCATTTATTTTCTTCAATTTGACTCATTTATTAAAGCTAAAGTGACTTATTATGTACGCGATGCAGTAATGAAGCCCCAGAACGTAAAATCTAGGGAAGCCCATAAAAGGGTACAAAAAAGCCCCAGACTACTGTTATTACTACTAACAACTCACTGCAGCACCAAGCCGCCTGAGGCCAACAGCAAAGTGCGCTCCTCCTCCATCCTAATCTTTTCAAAGCGTCCCTCTGTATACCCTCCCAGAAAGTTCCCAACTCCCTTGAATCTTTCTTTACGACACCCTCCCACCCCAACCGCGGACGACCTGCTTTCCGTATAGCCCTAGACGGTTGGTCGAAGAGTACAATCTTCGGCAATCTGTCATTCTCCATTTGCAAAACGTGCCCTAGCCATCTCAACCTTTCTCACATTATAGCCCTAGAAAGCGGGATCTATCCACACTTAAAGCGCCAGAACATGGTTAAAATACGTGAAAACTGACCGACAACAACTTGGAAAACCCGTAAACTAATTTTTTTTTTTAGCTAATGTAGGGTTGTACCTGATTAGGTGTTTAAAAATTGGGATAATTAATTTTTTGATAAGCAGTAGAGCTTTGACTGGTAAGAGAAGACCAAATTGAAACTCTTAAACTTCCAAAATTCCTAAACTTCTTGAACTCTTAAACTTCAATGTTAAGATAAGTTACTAACTCATTAAACGTAGGAAATACGAAAGTAAAGCTAAACGAGGGTCAGGGTAGTGTACAGACTATGAAAGGCAAATAATTTTTGTCCTCTGTATATCACTAAGAGTAAGGAGGTCAGTGTGTGCATAAAGGTCAGAGGTTGTATAATACCCGGTAAACGCAAAGTAGGTTTAACTACTTTCCGTTTCGAGAAGATTGGTAACGTTTGAAGTCCTGTGTTACAGTTGACCCATAATTCATGATAAAAAGACAATTAAAGGCAGACAAAAGCAGAAAGATGTTACTAACACTAGTCGTAATATCTTTTGATTGAACCCGTTCTATACGCGAAGTATAGAACACTGACGGTCAATGACAGAAAGAGCATGCATAAAGCTACTCTTAACGTTATAAAAACACCTTAATTAAACAGAAATGATCTGCCCGCTCTTTAGCTCCTTCTCCCTTTTCCCTCGTGATTAATCTTCTAAAATTCTGAACCAGTATTTTAAACTGAACCTTACTATATAGAAAGTAGGTTGGGATTGTTCCCATGTTGAATCTTTAGAATGATTCCAAGCTTATTATTAGTGGAGAAAGCATTATAATAGGAACTAAGGAGGTGTGAAGTGGAGGACATGGATAAAATTGCCGAGGATCTGGAAGATGCAGCTAGATGCCATGATAGTAAAATACTGTACTGGCATGTTAATAAATTGAGAGGCAGTACTCAATCTGGACTTGCCCCAGTCAAAGATAGGAATGGGGCCACAATTAGTGATGAAGAAAGAGTTAAAGGGAGATGGGCAGAACATTTTAAGAATGTGCTAAACCAAGATAGAGTTGCAGGAAAAAATGTAGAAGAAAATGAAAAAGTTTGTGATACCTTGTATGTGAAGGAAGATTTGTTTTGTGAGGAAAAACTAGCGACAGTACTAAAAGGATTAAAAAATAATAAGGCTCCAGGTGCTGATAGTGTGATAAATGAGTTTCTTAAATATGGTGGCTCTGAGGGAAACCTGAATTAAACCGTTGTATAAGAAAGGTGATAAGAGTGAGTGTGGTAATTATCAAGGCATTAGCCTGGTCTCTATAGGTAGCAAATTGCAGTAGTATAGATATAATGATAGAGAGCGGACAGTCCCCCCATATAGCTATAACGATAGAGAGCGGACAGTCCCCCCATATAGCTATAACGATAGAGAGCTGACAGTCCCCCCATATAGATATAACGATAGAGAGCGCACAGTCCCCCCATATAGATATAACGATAGAGAGTGCACATTCCCCCCATATAGCTATAACGATAGGTACGAGGGTGTCCCCCCATATAGCTATAACGATAGAGAGCGGACAGTCCCCCCATATAGCTATAACGATAGGTACGAGGGTGTCCCCCCATATAGATATAACGATAGAGAGTGGACAGTCCCCCCATATAGATATAACGATAGAGAGCGGACAGTCCCCCCATATAGATATAACGATAGGTACGAGGGTGTCCCCCCATATAGCTATAACGATAAGTAGCGGACAGTCCCATCATATAGCTATAATGCCTCCGAGCCGAGTTTTTTTTTTAACTTTGTTTTTTAACTTCTTTTTTAACTTTTTTTAAACTTTTTTTTAAAGTTTTTTTTTTAAATTTTTTTTAACTTTTTTTTGCCTTTTTTTTACGGTCAGTGGTTTACCTTGTCACAGTTACATTCTCTTGATTTTTCAAAGTTCATTTTGGATTTTTACATTCTCTTGGTTTTTCAAAGTTCATTTTGAATGAACATTTTGAATTTGGTTTTTCAAAGTTCAATTCTTTCGTTGAAATGCAAGAGTTGGAATATTTCAGTAGTTTCTTTTTGTTCTTTACCCTTTCTCATTTAAATTCTCTTATTTTTTCAAAGTTTCATTTTGAATTTCTGTCCTAGAAATGCAAGAATTTCAGTATTTCAGTCATTTCTTGTCGTGGTTTACAATGTCACAATTACATTCTCCTGATTTTTCAAAGTTGATTTTGATTTTCTTTCGTGAAATGCAAGAGTTGGAATATTTCAGTAGAGTTTCGTCGTGGTTTACCATTTCACTGTTACATGCTCTTGATTTTTCAAAGTTCATTTTGAATTTCTTTCCTTGAAATGCAAGAGTTGGAATATTTCAGTAGTGTTTTGTCATGGTTTACCTTGTTACAGTTACATTCTCTTGATTTTTCAAAGTTCATTTTTGGATTTCTTTCGTTGAAATGCAAGAGTTGGAATGTTTCAGTAGTGTTTTGTCGTGGTTTACCTTCTCACAGTTACATTCTCGTGATTTTTCAAAGTTCATTTTGGATTTCTTTCATTGAAATGCAAGAGTTGGAATATTTCGGTAGTGTTTTTTCGTGGTTTACCTTGTCACAGTTACATTCTCTTAATTTTTCAAAGTTCATTTTGAGTTTCTTTCGTTGAAATGCAAGAGTTGGAATATTTAAGTATTGTTTTGTTGTGCTTTACCTTGTCACAGCTACATTCTCTTGATTTTTCAAAGTTCTTTTTGAATTTCTTTCGTTGAAATGCAAGAGTTGGCATATTTCAGTAGTAACTTGTCGTTGTTTACCTTGTCACAGTTACATTCTCTTACTTTTTGAAAGTTCATTTTGAATTTCTTTCGTTGAAATGCAAGAGTTGGAATATTTCAGTAGTGTTTTGTTGTGCTTTACCTTGTCACAGTTACATTCTCTTGATTTTTCAAAGTTCATTTTGAATTTCTTTCATTGAAATGCAAGAGTTGGAATATTTTAGTTGTGCCTTGTCATGGTTTACATTGTCACAGTTACATTCTCTTGATTTTTCAAAGTTCATTTTGGATTTCTTTCGTTGAAATGCAAGAGTTGGAATATTTCAGTAGTGTTTTTGTCGTGGTTTACCGTGTCACAGTTACATTCTCTTGATTTTTCAAAGTTCATTTTGAATTTCTTTCGTAAAATGTAAGAGTTGGAATATTTCAGTAGTGTCTTGTCGTGGTTTACCTTGTCACAGTGACATTCTCTTGATTTTCAAAGTTCATCTTGAATTTCTTTCCTTGAAATGCAAGAGTTGGAATATTTCAGTAGTGTTTTGTCGTGCTTTACCTTGTCACAGTTACATTCTGTTGATTTTTCAAAGTTCATTTTGGATTTCTTTCGTAAAATGCAAGAGTTGGAATATTTCAGTAGTGTTTTGTTATGCTTTACCATTTCACAGTTACATTCTCTTGATTTTTCAAAGTTCATTTTAAATTTCTTTCGTGAAATGCACGAGTTAGAATATTTCAGTAGTGTTTTGTTTTGTTTTACCATGTCACAGTTACATTCTCTTGATTTTTCAAAGTTCATTTTGAATTTCTTCCATGAAATGCAAGAGTTGGAATATTTCAATAGTATTTATCGTGGTTTAACTTGTCCCAGTTACATTCTCTTGATTTTTCAAAGTTCATAGTTCCTTGAAATATGTTGGAATATTTCAGTAGTGTTTTGTCGTGGTTTACCTTCCCACAGTTACATTCTCTTGATTTTTCAAAGTTCATTGTGGATTTTTTTCCTTGAAATGCAAGAGTTGGAATATTTCAGTAGTGTTTTGTCGTGGTTTACCTTGTCACAGTTACATTCTCTTGATTTTTCAAAGTTCATTTTTGGATTTCTTTCGCTGAAATGCAAGAGTTGGAATATTTTAGTAGTGTTTTTTTGTGGTTTACATTGTCACAGTTACATTCTCTTGATTTTTCAAAGTTCATTTTGGATTTCTTTCCTTGAAATGAAAGAGTTGGAATATTTCAGCAGTGTTTTGTCATGATTTACCTTGTCACAGTTACATTCTCATGATTTTTCAAAGTTCATTTTGGATTTTTACATTCTCTTGATTTTTGAAAGTTCATTTTGAATTTCTTTCGTGAAATGCAAGAGTTGGAATATTTCAGTAATGTTTTTTCGTGGTTTACCTTGTCAAAGTTACATTCTCATGATTTTTCAAAGTTCATTTTGAATTTCTTTCGTTGAAATGCAAGATTTGGAATATTTCAGTAGTGTCTTGTAGTGCTTTACCTTGTCACTGTTACATTTTCTTGATTTTTCAAAATTTGTATTTCTTTCGTTGAAATGCAAGATTTGGAATATTTCAGTAGTGTCTTATTGTGGTTTACCTTGTCACAGTTAAATTCTCTTTATTTTTTTCAAAGTTAATTTGGAAATTTCTTTCGTTAAGTGCAAGAGTTGGAATATTTCAGTAGTGTTCTGTCGTGGTTTACTATGTCACAGTTATATTCTCTTAATTTTTCAAAGTTCATTTTGAATTTATTTCGTTGAAATTCAAGAGTTGGAATATTTTAGTAGTTTCTTTTTGTGCTTTACCTTGTCACAGTTACATTCTCTTGATTTTTCAAAGTTCATTTTGGATTTCTTTCGTTGAAATGTAAGAGTTGGAATATTTCAGTAGTGTTTTGTCGTGGTTTACCTTGTCACGGTTACATTCTCTTAATTTTTCAAAGTTCATTTTGAATGAGTTGGAATATTTCAGTAGTGTTTTGTCGTGGTTTACCTTGTCACAGTTACATTTTCTTGATTTTTCAAAGTTCATTTTGGATTTCTTTCCTTGAAATGCAAGAGTTTGAATATTTCAGCAGTGTTTTGTCATGGTTTACCTTCTCACAGTTAAATTCTCTTGATTTTTCAAAGTTCATTTTGGATTTCTTTCCTTGAAATGCAAGAGTTGGAATATTTCAGTAGTGTTTTGTCGTGGTGTACTGGATTTGGATTTCAACAAGAGTTGAAATATTCCAACTCTTGCATTTCAACGAAAGAAATCCAAAATGAACTGAAAAATCAAGAGAATGTAGCTGTGACAAGGTAAACCACGATAAGACACTACTAAAATATTCCAACTCTTGCATTTCAATGAAAAAAATTCAAAATGAACTTTGAAAAATCAAGAGAATGTAACTGTGACAAGGTAAAGCACAACAAAACACTACTGAAATATTCCAACTCTTGCATTTCAACGAAAGATATTCAAAATGAACTTTGAAAAATTAAGAGAATGTAACTGTGACAAGGTAAATACGACAAGACACTACTGAAATATTCCAACTCTTGCAGTTCGACGAAAGAAATTCAAAAAGAACTTTGAAAAAATCAAGAGAATATAACTGTGACAAGGTAAAGCACAACAAAACACTACTTAAATATTCCAATTCTTGCATTTCAACGAAAAAAATTCAAAATGAACTTTGAAAAATTAAGAGAATGTAACTGTGATAAGGTAAACCATGACTACACACTACTGAAATATTCCAACTCTTGCATTTCAACGAAAGAAATCCAAAATGAACTTTGAAAAATCAAGAGAATGTAAGTGTGACAAGGTAAATCACAACAAAACACCACTGAAATAACCCAGCTCTTGCATTTCAATGTAAGAAATTCAAAATGAACCTTGAAAATTCATGAGAATGTAACTGTGACAAGGTAAACCACGACAAAACACAACTGAAATATTTCTACTCTTGCATTTGAATGAAAGAAATCCAAAATCAGCTTTGAAAAATCAAGAGAATGTAACTGTGACAAGGTAAACCACGACAAAACACTACTAAAATATTCCAACTCTTGCATTTCAATGAAAGAAATTCAAAATGAACTTTGAAAAATCAAGAGAATGTAACTGTTGCATTTCAATGAAAGAAATTCAAAATGAACTTTGAAAAATCAAGAGAATGTAACTGTGACAAGGTAAAGCACAACAAAACACTACTGAAATATTCTAACTCTTACATTTCAACGAAAGAAATTCAAAATGAACTTTGAAAAATTAAGAGAATGTAACTGTGACAAGGTAAACCACGACAAGACAATACTGAAATATTCCAACTCTTGCATTTCAACGAAAGAAATTCAAAATGAACTTTGAAAAAATCAAGAGAATGTAACTGTGACAAGGTAAAGCACAACAAAACACTACTTAAATATTCCAAGTCTTGCATTTCAACGAAAGAAATTCAAAATGAACTTTGAAAAATTAAGAGAATGTAACTGTGACATGGTAAACCACGAAAAAACATTACTGAAATATTGCAACTCTTGCATTTCACGAAAGAAATTCAAAATGAACTTTTAAAAATAAAGAGAATGTAAGTGTGACAAGGTAAACCACGACAAAACACTACTGAAATAATCCAGCTCTTGCATTTCAATGAAAGAAATTCAAAATTAACTTTGAAAAATAAAGAGAATGTAACTGTGACAAGGTAAACCACTACAAAACACTACTGAAATATTCCTATTCTTGCATTTCAATGAAAGAAATTCAAAATGAACTTTGCAAAATCAAGAGAATGTAACTGTGACAAGGTAAACCACGACAAAACACTACTGAAATATTCCAACTCTTGCATTTCAACGAAAGATATTCAAAATAGAATTTGAAAAATCAAGAGAATGTAACTCTGACATGGTAAACCACGACAAAACACTAGTGAAATATTCTAACTCTTGCATTTCAACGAAAAAAATCCAAAATGAACTTTGAAAAATCAAGAGAATGTAACTGTGGCAAGGTAAACCATAACAAAACACTACTGAAATATTCCATCTCTTGCATTTCAACGATAAAAATCCAAAAATGAACTTTGAAAAATAAAGAGAATGTAACTGTGACACGATAAACCACGAAAAAACACTACTGAAATATTCCAACTCTTGCATTTCAAGGAAAGAAATTCAAAATGAGCTTTAAAACCTCATGACAATGTAACAGTGATACGTTAAACCACGACAAAAACACTACTGAAATATTCCAACTCTTGCATTTCAAGGAAAGAAATCCAAAATGAACTTTGAAAGATCAAGAGAATGTAACTGTGAAAAGGTAAACCATGATAAAACACTACTGAAATATTCCAACTTGCATTTCACGAAAGAAATTCAAAATGAACTTTGAAAAATCAAGAGCTTGTAACAGTGACATGGTAAACCACAACAAAACACTACTGAAGTATTCCAACTCTTGCATTTCACGAAAAGAAATTCAAAATGAACTTTGAAATAACAAGAGAATGTAACTGTCACAAGGTACACCATTACAAAACACTACTAAAATATTCCAACTCTTGCATTTCAATAAAAGAAATCCAAGATGAACTTTGAAAAATCAAGAGAATGTAACAGTGACAAGGTAAAGCAAAACAAGACACTACTGAAATATTCCAACTCTTGCATTTCAACGAAATAAATTCAAAATGAACTTTGAAAAATCAAGAGAATGTAAAAATCCAAAAGGAACTTTGAAATATCAAGAGAATGTAAATGTGACAAGGTAAACTATGACAACAAACTACTGAAATATTCCAACTCTTGCATTTCAAGGAAAGAAATCCAAAATGAACTTTGAAAAATCAAGCGATAGTAACTATGACAAGGTAAACCAATACAAAACACTACTGAAATATTCCAACTCCTTCAAAATGAACTTTGAAAAATTAAGCGAATGTAACTGTGACAAGGTAAACCACGACAAAACACTAAACACGAAACACGAAACACGAAAGAAATCTAAAATGAACTTTGAAAAATCAAGAGAATTTAACTGTGAGAAGGTAAACCATAACAAAACACTACTAAAATATTCCAGCTCTTGCATTTCAACGAAAGAAATCCAAAAATGAACTGTGAAAAGTCAAGAGAATGTAACTGTGACAAGGTAAACCACGACAAAACACTACTTAAATATTCCAACTCTTGCATTTCAAGGAAAGAAATCCAAAATGAACTTTGAAAAATCAAGAGAATGTAACTGTGACAAGGTAAACCACGACAAAACACTACTGAAATATTCCAACTCCTTCAAAATGAACTTTGAAAAATTAAGCGAATGTAACTGTGACAAGGTAAACCACGACAAAACACTACTGAAATATTCAAACTCTTGCATTTCAATGAAAGAAAAATTCAAAATGAACTTTGAAAAATCAAGAGAATGTAAAAATCCAAAATGAACTTTGAAAAATCAAGAGAATGTAACTGTGACAAGGTAAACCACGACAAAACACTACTTAAATATTTCAACTCTTGCATTTCAAGGAAAGAAATCCGAAATGAACTTTGAAAAATCAAGAGAATGTAACTGTGACATGGTAAACCACGACAAAACACTACTTAAATATTCCAACTCTTGCATTTCACGAAAGAAATCCAAAATGAACTTTGAAAAATCAGGAGATTTTAACTCTGACTCTGTAAACCACAAGAAAACACTACTCAAATATTACAACTCTTGAATTTCAACGAAAGAAATCCAAAATGAACTTTTAAAAATCAAGAGACTGTAACTGTGAGAATGTAAACCACAACAATACACTACTGAAATATTCCAACTCTTGCATTTCAACGAAAGAAATTCAAATTGAACTTTGAAAAATCAAGAGAATGTAACTGTGACATGGTAAACCACGACAAAACACTACTGAAATATTCCAACTCTTGCATTTCACGAAAGAAATTCAAAATGAACTTTGGAAAATCCAGAGAATGTAACTTTGACAAGGTAAACCATAACGAAACACAACAGAAGTAATCCAAATATTGCAATGCAACTATCTAAATCAATGCTGAGTACTTAAAAACTAAGAGAATGTAAATGTGACAAGGTAAATCATGAAAAGAGACTACTAAAATATTCCAACTCTTGCGTTTTAACGAAAGAAATCCTAAATGAACTTTGAAAAATCAAGAGAATGTAACATTGACAAGTTAAACCACGACAAATTACTACTGAAATATTCCAACTCTTGCATTTCACGAAAGAAATCCAAAATGAACTTTGAAAAATCATGAGAATGTAACTGTGACAAGGTAAACCATGATAAAACACAACTGAAATATTCCAACTCTTGCATTTCAAGGAAAGAAATCCAAAATGAACTTTGAAAAATCCAGAGAATTTAACTATGACAAGGTAAACCATAACAAAACACTACTTAAATATTCCAACTCTTGCATTTCAACGAAAAAAATTCAAAAATGAACTTTGAAAAATCAAGAGAATGTAACTGTGACAAGGTAAATCACGACAAAACACTCCTGAAATATTCCAACTCTTGCATTTCAAGGAAAGAAAGCCACAATGAACTTTGAAAAATCAAGAGAATGTAACTGTGACAAGGTAAACCACGACAAAACACTACTGAAATATTCCAACTCTTGCATTTCAAGGAAAGAAATCATAAATGAACTTTAAAAAATCAAGAGAATGTAACTGGGACAAGGTAAACCACGATAAAACACTACTGAAATATTCAAACTCCTTGCATTTCATGGAAGAAATTCAAAATGAACTTTTAAAAATCAAGAGAATGTAACTGTGACATGGTAAACCAAGACAAAACACTACTGTAATATTAAAACTCTTGCATTTCAAGAAAGAAATTCAAAATATACTTTGAAAAATCAATAGAATGTAACTGTGAAATGGTAAAGCACAACAAAACACTACTGAAATATTCCAACTCTTGCATTTTACGAAAGAAATCCAAAATGAACTTTGAAAAATCAAGAGAATGTAACTGTGACAAGGTAAAGCACAACAAAACACTACTGAAATATTCCAACTCTTGCATTTCAAGGAAAGAAATTCAAGATGAACTTTTAAAAATCAAGAGAATGTCACTGTGACAAGGTAAACTACGACAAAAACACTACTGAAATATTCCAACACTTGCATTTCAACGAAAGAAATCAAAAATGAAATTTTAAAAAATCAATAGAATATAACTGTGACAAGGTAAAGCACAACAAAACACTACTTAAATATTCCAACTCTTGCATTTCAACGAAAGAAATTCAAAATGAACTTTGAAAAATTAAGAGAAATGTAACTGTGACAAGGTAAACCACGACAAAACACAACTGAAATATTCCAACTCTTGCATTTCAAGGAAAGAAATCAAAAATGAACATTGAAAAATCACGAGAAAGTAACTGTGAGAAGGTAAACCACGACAAAACACTACTGAAATATTCCAACTCTTGCATTTCAAGGAAAGAAATTCAAAATGAACTATGAAAAATCAAGAGCATGTAACAGTGAAATGGTAAACCACGACAAAACACTACTGAAATGTTCCAACTCTTGCATTTCACGAAAGAAATTCAAAATGAACTTTGAAATATCAAGAGAATGTAACTGTGACAAGGTAAACCACGACAAAACACTAATGAAATATTCCAACTCTTGCATTTCACGGAAAGAAATCTAAAATGAACTTTGAAAAATCAAGAGAATTTAACTGTGAGAAGGTAAACCATAACAAAACACTACTAAAATATTCCAGCTCTTGCATTTCAACGAAAGAAATCAAAAAATGAACTTTGAAAATTCAAGAGAATGTAACTGTGACAAGGTAAACCATGACAAAACACTACTGAAATATTCCAACTCTTGCATTTCAAGGAAAGAAATCCAAAATGAACTTTGAAAAATCAAGAGAATGTAAATGTGACAAAGTAAACCACGACAAAACACTACTTAAATATTCCAACTCCTTCAAAATGAACTTTGAAAAATTAAGAGAATGTAACTGTGACAAGGTAAACCACGACAAAACACTACTGAAATATTCAAACTCTTGAATTTCAATGAAAGAAAAATTCAAAATGAACTTTGAAAAATCAAGAGAATGTAAAAATCCAAAATGAACTTTGAAAAATCAAGAGAATGTAACTGTGACAAGGTAAACCACGACAAAACACTACTTAAATATTTCAACTCTTGCATTTCAAGGAAAGAAATCCGAAATGAACTTTGAAACATCAAGAGAATGTAACTGTGACATGGTAAACCACGACAAAACACTACTGAAATATTTTAACTCTTGCATTTCAAGAAAAAAATCCAAAATTAACTTAGAAAAATCAGGAGAATGTAACTCTGACAATGTAAACCACAAGAAAACAATACTGAAATATTCCAACTCTTGAATTTCAACGAAAGAAATCCAAAATGAACTTTAAAAAATCGAGAGAATGTAACTGTGACAAGGTAAAGCACGACAATACACTACTGAAATATTCCAACTCTTGCTTTTCAACGAAAGAAATTCAAAATGAACTTTGAAAAATTAAGAGAATGTAACTGTGACATGGTAAACCACGACAAAACACGACTGAAATATTCCAACTCTTGCATTTCACGAAAGAAATCCAAAATGAACTTTGAAAAATCATGAGAATGTAACTGTGACAAGGTAAACCATGACAAAACACAACTGAAATATTCCAACTCTTGCATTTCAAGGAAAGAAATCCAAAATGAACTCTGAAAAATCCAGAGAATGTAACTGTGACAAGGTAAACCATAACAAATCACTACTGAAATATTCCAACTCTTGCATTTCAACGAAAGAAATCCAAAAATGAACTTTGAAAAATCAAGAGAATGTAACTGTGACAAGGTAAATCACGACAAAACACTACTGAAATATTCCAACTCTTGCTTTTCAACGAAATAAATTCAAAATGAACTTTGAAAAATTAAGAGAATGTAACTGTGACATGGTAAACCACGACAAATTACTACTGAAATAGTCCAACTCTTGCATTTCACGAAAGAAATCCAAAATGAACTTTGAAAAATCATGAGAATGTAACTGTGACAAGGTAAACCATGATAAAACACAACTGAAATATTCCAACTCTTGCATTTCAAGGAAAGAAATACAAAATGAACTTTGAAAAATCAAGAGAATGTAACTTTGGCAAGGTAAACCATAACAAAACACTACTGAAATATTCCAACTCTTGCATTTAAACGAAAGAAATCCAAAAATGAACTTTGAAAAATCAAGAGAATGTAACTGTGACAAGGTAAACCACGACAAAACACTACTGAAATATTCCAACTCTTGCATGTCAAGGAAAGAAATCCACAATGAACTTTGAAAAATCAAGAGAATGTAACTGTGACAAGGTAAACCACGACAAAACACTACTGAAATATTCCAACTCTTGCATTTCAAGGAAAGAAATTCAAAATGAACTTTGGAAAATTAAGAGAATATAACTGTGACATGGTAAACCACGACAAAACACTACTGAAATATTTCAACTATTGCATTTCACGAAAGAAACTGTGACAAGGTAAACCATAACAACACACTACTGAAATATTCAAACTCTTGCATTTCAACGAAAGAAATCCAAAATGAACTTTCAAAAATCAAAAGAATGTAACTGTGACAAGGTAAACCACAACAAGACATTACTGAAATAATCCAACTCTTACATTTCAACGAAAGAAATTCAAAATGAACTTTGAAAAATTAAGAGAATGTAACTGTGACATGGTAAACCACGACGAAACACTACTGAAATATTCCAACTCTTGCATTTCACGAAAAAAATTCCAAATGAACTTTAAAAAATCAAGAGAATTTAAAAATCCAAAATGAACTTTGAAAAATCATGAGAATGTAACTGTGACAATGTAAACCATGACAAAACACAACTGAAATATTCCAACTCTTGCATTTCAAGGAAAGAAATCCAAAATGAACTTTGAAAAATCCAGAGAATATAACTGTGACAAGGTAAACCATAACAAAACACTACTGAAATATTCCAACTATTGCATTTCAACGAAAGAAATCCAAAAATGAACTTTTAAAAATCAAGAGAATGTAACTGTGACAAGGTAAATCACGAAAAAAAACTACTGAAATATTCCAACTCTTGCAATTCAAGGAAAGAAATCCACAATGAACTTTGAAAAATCAAGAGAATGTAACTGTGACAAGGTAAACCACGACAAAACACTACTGAAATATTCCAACTCTTGCATTTTAACAAAAGAAATTCAAAACGAACTTTGAAAAAATCAAGAGAATGTAAATGTGACAAGGTAAAGCACAACAAAACACTACTTAAATATTACAACTCTTGCATTTCAAATAAAGAAATTCAAAATGAACTTTGAAAAATTAGGAGAATGTAACTGTGATAAGGTAAACCATGACAAAACACTATTGAAATATTCCAATTCTTGCATTTCAAGGAAAGAAATCCAAAATGAACCTTGAAAAATCACGAGAATGTAACTGTGAGAAGGTAAACCACGACAAAACACTACTGAAATATTCCAACTCTTGCATTTCAAGGAAAGAAATGCAAAATGAACTTTGAAAAATCAAGAGCATGTAACAGTGAAATGGTAAACCACGACAAAACACTACTGAAATGTTCCAACTCTTGCATTTCACGAAAGAAATTCAAAATGAACTTTGAAATATCAAGAGAATGTAACTGTGACAAGGTAAACCACGACAAAACACTAATGAAATATTCCAACTCTTGCATTTCACGGAAAGAAATCTAAAATTAACTTTGAAAAATCAAGAGAATTTAACTGTGAGAAGGTAAACCATAACAAAACACTACTAAAATATTCCAGCTCTTGCATTTCAACGAAAGAAATCCAAAAATGAACTGTGAAAAATCAAGAGAATGTAACTGTGACAAGGTAAACCAGGACAAAACACTAC
Source organism: Artemia sp. Qi Xiang Cuo (assembly GCF_049724085.1). Taxonomy (NCBI): domain Eukaryota; kingdom Metazoa; phylum Arthropoda; class Branchiopoda; order Anostraca; family Artemiidae; genus Artemia; species Artemia sp. Qi Xiang Cuo. The sequence goes on along the minus strand of NC_142797.1, from coordinate 53,975,252 downwards.
TGAAATATTCCAACTCTTGCATTTCAAGGAAAGAAATCCAAAATGAACTTTGAAAAATCAAGAGAATGTAAATGTGACAAAGTAAACCACGACAAAACACTACTGAAATATTCCAACTCCTTCAAAATGAACTTTGAAAAATTAAGAGAATGTAACTGTGACAAGGTAAACCACGACAAAACACTACTGAAATATTCAAACTCTTGCATTTCAATGAAATAAAAATTCAAAATGAACTTTGAAAAATCAAGAGAATGTAAAAATCCAAAATGAACTTTGAAAAATCAAGAGAATGTAACTGTGACAAGGTAAACCACGACAAAACACTACTTAAATATTTCAACTCTTGCATTTCAAGGAAAGAAATCCGAAATGAACTTTGAAAAATCAAGAGAATGTAACTGTGAAATGGTAAACCACGACAAAACACTACTGAAATATTCCAGCACTTGCATTACACGATAGAAAGTCAAAATAAACTTTTGAAAAATCAAGAGAGTGTAACTGTGACAAGGTAAAGCAAAACAAAACACAACTTAAATATTCCAACTCTTGCATTTCAATGAAAGAAATCCAAAATAAATTTTGAAAAATCAAGAGAATGTAACAGTGACAAGGTAAACCACGACAATACACTAATGAAATATTCCAACTCTTGCTTTTCAACGAAAGAAATTCAAAATGAACTTTGAAAAATGAAGAGAATGTAACTGTGACATGGTAAACCACGACAAAACACGACTGAAATATTCCAACTCTTGCATTTCACGAAAGAAATCCAAAATGAACTTTGAAAAATCATGAGAATGTAACTGTGACAAGGTAAACCATGACAAAACACAACTGAAATATTCCAACTCTTGCATTTCAAGGAAAGAAATCCAAAATGAACTCTGAAAAATCCAGAGAATGTAACTGTGACAAGGTAAACCATAACAAATCACTACTGAAATATTCCAACTCTTGCATTTCAACGAAAGAAAACCAAAAATGAACTTTGAAAAATCAAGAGAATGTAACTGTGACAAGGTAAATCACGACAAAACACTACTTAAATATTCCAACTCTTGCTTTTCAACGAAAGAAATTCAAAATGAACTTTGAAAAATTAAGAGAATGTAACTGTGACATGGTAAACCACGACAAATTACTACTGAAATATTCCAACTCTTGCATTTCACGAAAGAAATCCAAAATGAACTTTGAAAAATCATGAGAATGTAACTGTGACAAGGTAAACCATGACAAAACACTACTGAAATATTCCAACTCTTGCATTTCAAGGAAAGAAATCCAAAATGAACTTTGAAAAATCAAGAGAATATAACTGTGACATGGTAAACCAGAACGAAACACTACTGAAATCTTCCAACTATTGCATTTCAACGAAAGAAATTCAAAAATGAACTTTGAAAAATCAAGAGAATGTAACTGTGACAAGGTAAAGCACAACAAAACACTACTAAAATATACCAACACTCGCATTTAAACTAAAGAAATCCACAATGAACTTTGAAAAATCAAGAGAATGTAACTGTGACAAGGTAAACCACGACAAAACACTACTGAAATATTCCAACTCTTGCATTTCAAGGAAAGAAATTAAAAATGAACTTTGGAAAATTAAGAGAATATAACTGTGACATGGTAAACCACGACAAAACACTACTGAAATATTTCAACTATTGCATTTCACGAAAGAAACTGTGACAAGGTAAAGCACAACAAAACACTACTGAAATATTCCAACTCTTGCATTTCAACGAAAGAAATCCAAAATGAACTTTCAAAAATCAAGAGAATGTAACTGTGACAAGGTAAAGCACAACAAGACTACTGAAATATTCCAAGTCTTGCATGTCAACAAAAGAAATTCAAAATGAACTTCGAAAAATTAATAGAATGTAACTGTGATATGGTAAACCACGAATAAAAATTTCTGAAATATTGCAACCCTTGCATTTCACGAAAGAAATTCCAATGGCACTTTGAAAAATCAAGAGAATGTAAAAATCCAAAATGAACTTTGAAAAATCATGAGAATGTAACTGTGACAATGTAAACCATGACAAAACACAACTGAAATATTCCAACTCTTGCATTTCAAGGAAAGAAATCCAAAATGAACTTTGAAAAATCAAGAGAATATAACTGTGACAAGGTAAACCATAACAAAACACTACTGAAATATTCCAACTATTGCATTTCAACGAAAGAAATCCAAAAATGAACTTTGAAAAATCAAGAGAATGTAACTGTGACAAGGTAAATCACGACAAAACACTACTGAAATATTCCAACTCTTGCATTTCAAGGAAAGAAATCCACAATTAACTTTGAAAAATCAAGAGAATGTAACTGTGACAAGGTAAACCACGACAAAACACTACTGAAAGATTCCAACTCTTGCATTTCAAGGAAAGAAATCATAAATGAACTTCAAAAAATCAAGAGAATGTAACTGGGACAAGGTAAACCACGATAAGACACTACTGAAATATTCCAACTCTTGCATTTCATGAAAGAAATTCAAAATGAACTTTGAAAAATCAAGAGAATGTATCTGTGACATGGTAAACCACGACAAAACACTGCTGAAATATTCCAACTCTTGCATTTCACGAAAGAAATTCAAAATGTACTTTGAAAAATCAACAGAATGTAACTGTGAAATGGTAAAGCACAACAAAACACAACTGAAATATTCCAACTCTTGCATTTTAACGAAAGAAATCCAAAATGAACTTTGAAAAAACAATAGAATGTAAGTGTGACAAGGTAAAGCACAACAAGACACTACTGAAATATTCCAACTATTGCAATTCAACGAAAGGAATTCAAAAAGAACTTTGAAAAAATCAAGAGAATGTAGCTGTGACATGGTAAAGCACAATAAAACACTACTGAAATATTCCAACTCTTGCATTTCAACAAAAGAAATTCAAAATGAACATTGAAAAATTAAGAGAATGTAACTGTGACAAGGTAAACCACGACAAAACACAACTGAAATATTCCAACTCTTGCATTTCAAGGAAAGAAATCCAAAATGAACTTTGAAAAATCAAGAGAATGTAACTGTGGGAAGGTAAACCACGAAAAAACACTACTGAAATATTCCAACTCTTGCATTTCAAGGAAAGAAATCCAAAATGAACTTTGAAAAATCAAGAGCATGTAACAGTGATATGGTAAACCACGACAAAACTCTACTGAAATATTCCAACTTTTGCATTTCACGAAAGAAATTCAAAATGAACTTTGAAATATCAAGCGAATGTAACTGTGGCAAGGTAAACCACGACAAAACACTAATGAAATATTCCAACTCTTGCATTTCACGGAAAGAAATCTAAAATTAACTTTGAAAAATCAAGAGAATTTAACTGTGAGAAGGTAAACCATAACAAAACACTACTAAAATATTCCAACTCTTGCATTTCAACTAAAGAAATCCAAAAATGAACTGTGAAAAGTCAAGAGAATGTAACTGTGGCAGGTTAAAATATGACAAAACACTACTGAAATATTCAATCTCTTGCATTTCAAGGAAAGAAATCCAAAATGAACTTTGAAAAACCAAGAGAATGTAAATGTGAGAAAGTAAACCACGACGAAACACTAATGAAATATTCCAACTCCTTCAAAATGAACTTTGAAAAATAAAGAGAATGTAACTGTGACAAGGTAAACCACGACAAAACACTACTGAAATATTCAAACTCTTGCATTTCAATGAAAGAAAAATTCAAAATGAACTTTGAAAAATCAAGAGAATGTAAAAATCCAAAATGAACTTTGAACAATCAAGAGAATGTAACTGTGACAAGGTAAACCACGACAAAACACTACTTAAATATTTCAAATCTTGCATTTCAAGGAAAGAAATCCGAAATGAACTTTGAAAAATCAAGAGAATGTAACTGTTACATGGTAAACCATGACAAAACACTACTGAAATAATCCAACTCTTTTATTTCACGAAAGAAATACAAAATGAACTTTGAAAAATCAGTAGAATGTATCTGTGACAAGGTAAACCACAAGAAAAAACAATTGAAATATTACACCTCTTGCATTTCAACGAAAGAAATCCAAAATGAACTTTAAAAAATAAAGAGAATGTAATTCTGACATTGTAAACCACAACAATACACTACTGAAATATTCCAACTCTTGCTTTTCAACGAAAGAAATTCAAAATGAACTTTGAAAAATTAAGAGAATGTAACTGTGACATGGTAAACCACGACAAAACACTACTGAAATATTCCAACTCTTGCATTTCACGAAAGAAATCCAAAATGAACTTTGAAAAATCATGAGAATGTAACTGTGACAAGGTAAACCATGACAAAACACAACTGAAATATTCCAACTCTTGCATTTCAAGGAAAGAAATCCAAAATGAACTCTGAAAAATCCAGAGAATGTAACTGTGACAAGGTAAACCATAACAAATCACTACTGAAATATTCCAACTCTTGCATTTCAACAAAGGAAATCCAAAAATGAACTTTGAAAAATCAAGAGAATGTAACTGTGACAATGTAAAGCATAACGAAACACTACTGAAATATTCCAACTCTTGCTTTTCAACGAAAAAAATTCAAAATGAACTTTGAAAAATTAAGAGAATGTAACTGTGACATGGTAAACCACGACAAATTACTACTGAAATATTCCAACTCTTGCATTTCACGAAAGCAATCCAAAATGAACTTTGAAAAATCAAGAGAATGTAACTTTGACAAGGTAAACCACGACAAAACACTACTGAAATATTCCAACTCTTGCATTTCAAAGAAAGAAATCCAAAAATGAACTTTTGAAAAATCAAGAGAATGTAACTGTGACAAGGTAAATCACGACAAAACACTACTTAAATATTCCAACTCTCTCATTTCAACGAAAGAAATCCACAATGAACTTTGAAAAATCAAGAGAATTTAACTGTGACAAGGTAAACCACGACAAAACACTACTGAAATATTCCAACTCTTGCATTTCAAAGAAAGAAATTCAAAATGAACTTTGGAAAATTAAGAGAATATAACTGTGACATGGTAAACCACGACAAAACACTACTGAAATATTTCAACTCTTGCATTTCACGAAAGAAACTCTGACAAGGTAAAGCACAACAAAACACTACTGAAATATTCCAACTCTTGCATTTCAACGAAAGAAATCCAAAATGAACTTTCAAAAATCAAGAGAATGTAACTGTGACATGGTAAAGCACAACAAGACTACTGAAATATTCCAACTCTCGTATTTCAACGAAAGAAATTCAAAATGAACTTTGAAAAATTAAGAGAATTTAACTGTGACAAGGTAAACCACGACAAAACACTACTGAAATATTTCAACTCTTGCATTTCACGAAAGAAATTCAAAATGAACTTGGAAAAATCAAGAGAATGTAAAAATCCAAAATGAACTTTGAAAAATCATGAGAATGTAACTGTGACAATGTAAACCATGACAAAACACAACTGAAATATTCCAACTCTTTCATTTCAAGGAAAGAAATCCAAAATGAACTTTGAAAAATCCAGAGAATGTAACTGTGACAAGGTAAACCACAACAAAACACTACTGAAATATTCCAACTCTTTCATTTCAACGAAAGAAATCCAAAAATGAACTTTGAAAAATCAAGAGAATGTAACTGTGACAAGGTAAAGCACAACAAAACACTACTGAAATATTCCAACTCTTGCAATTCAAGGAAAGAAATCCACAATGAACTTTGAAAAGTCAAGAGAATGTAACTGTGACAAGGTAAACCACGACAAAACACTACTGAAATATTCCAACTCTTGCATTTCAAGGAAAGAAATCATAAATGAACTTAAAAAAATCAAGAGAATGTAACTGGGACAAGGTAAACCACGATAAAACACTACTGAAATATTCCAACTCTTGCATTTAATTAAAGAAATTCAAAATGAACTTAGAAAAATCAAGAGAATGTAACTGTGACATGGTAAACCACGACAAAACACTACTGAAATATTCCAACTCTTGCATTTCACTAAAGAAATTCAAAATGAACTTTGAAAAATCAACAGAATGTAACTGTGAAATGGTAAAGCACAACAAAACACTACTGAAATATTCCAACTCTTGCATTTTACGAAAGAAATCCAAAATGAACTTTGAAAAATCAAGAGAATGTAACTGTGACAAGGTAAAGCACAACAAAACACAACTGAAATATTCCAACTCTTGCATTTCAACGAAAGAAATTCAAGATGAACTTTTAAAAATCAAGAGAATGTCACTGTGACAAGGTAAACTACGACAAAAACACTACTAAAATATGCCAACTCTTTCATTTCAACGAAAGGAATTCAAAAAGAACTTTGAAAAAATCAAGAGAATGTAGCTGTGACAAGGTAAAGCACAATAAAACACTACTTAAATATTCCAACTCTTGCATTTAAACAAAAGAAATTCAAAATGAACATTGTAAAATTAAGAGAAATGTAACTGTGACAAGGTAAACCACGACAAAACACAACTGAAATATTCCAATTCTTGCATTTCAAGGAAAGAAATCCAAAATGAACCTTGAAAAATCACGAGAATGTAACTGTGAGAAGGTAAACCACGACAAAACACTACTGAAATATTCCAACTCTTGCATTTCAAGGAAAGAAATTCAAAATGAACTTTGAAAAATCAAGAGCATGTAACAGTGAAATGGTAAACCACGACAAAACACTACTGAAATGTTCCAACTCTTGCATTTCACGAAAGAAATTCAAAATGAACTTTGAAAAATCAAGCGAATGTAACTGTGGCAAGGTAAGGCACAACAAAACACTACTGAAATATTCCAACTCTTGCATTTCAACAAAATAAATCCAAAATAAACGTTGAAAAATCAAGAGAATGTAACAGTGACAAGGTAAAGCACAACAAGACACTACTGAAATATTCCAACTCTTGTATTTCAACGAAAGAAATTCAAAATGAACTTTGAAAAATCAAGAGAATGTAACTGTGACAAGGTAAACCACTGACCGTAAAAAAAATTTAAAAAAATGTTTAAAAATTTGTTTAAAAAAATTTAAAAAAAAAGTTAAAAAAAAAAAAAAAAAACCTCTCTGCTCGGAAGCATTATAGCTATATGAAGGGACTGCCCACTACTTATCGTTATAGCTATATGGGGAGACACCCTCGTACCTATTGTTATATCTATATGGGTGGACTGTCCGCTCTTTATCGTTATATCTATATGGGGGGACTGTCCGCTCTCTATCGTTCTATCTATATGGGGGAACACACTCGTACCTATCGTTATAGCTATATGGGGGGACTGTCCGCTCTCTATCGTTATAGCTATATGGGGGGACTGTCTGCTCTCTATCGTTATAGCTATATGGGGGGACTGTCCGCTCTCTTTCATTATATCTATAATACTAACTACTTAAAAATAGGATACTTCTTAGACAGAGAGATGCTGTAGACATAGTTTGAAGAGAAGTACAGTACGGTTTTAGAAAAGGTAGAATAGAATTGAATTTTATTTTTAAAATTTCTTTCACAGCATGTTCTGCCGAATTTGAATTTTTCGTCCAAAAAAAAACCACTATATATATATATATATATATATATATATATATATATATATATATATATATATATATATATATATATATATATATATATATATATATATATATATATATATATATATATATATATATATATATATATATATATATTTCAAAGGCACTATAGATATATGAAAAAGGTCAACACTTAATTAAAAAGTCAAAAATAAAAACAAAATAGAGAACAATAAAATGAATGAAAATACATAAAAAAAATATGATGAGCCAAAACTTAGTTAAAAAGTCCAAAAGAAAAAAAAAGTAAATCGATAACAATAAAATTAAAGAATAATTCTCCTTGCTATTGTACAACTCAACAAAACTCGGAACAAAACTCTTCCGATACCTTTCATGTTTAGTGTGGATAGGAGTCAGTTTGGGGACTTTTTGGCATTTTATACGGGATGGTCTGCTGCGGGCAGGAAAGTAGGGTTCGGGGATGATGGAATGTAATCTAGGAACAGACAGGGTCTTGGTACCGAAACGAAGGCATAGGAGGTTCCTTCTGTCCGCCAACGTGGTGAGCTTGAACTTACCTAGAAGATAATGATAACCTTCCCTTCACCATTTATTATTCTAAGTGCTCGTTTTTGGACATTTTCAATCTTATAAATATGCCCTGAAGAAAGACCAAAATGCCACACTGGATAAGTAAACTCCAGTATTAGTCGAATAAAAGAACAATAAAGTTGGAGAAGATCTTAGGGGGGCAAGAAAATTAAGTTTTAGAAGGGAAACCGAAGAGGAAGCTTGTTTTAGGATATTTTGAACATGGGCATCCCACTTCAAGTCAGCGGTTAATGTCGCCCCAAGTAGTTTAATGCATAAACTACTGAATGGGGTCTGTGACAGAGGGGGGCATTTGAAAAATTTAACTGTCATAAGTGACGATTTATTAGCATTAACTTTCATCTTCGACAAAGAAGCCTCCTGGGTGACATCGTCAAGTTATGTCATTGAGCTTTTAATATTTCGTCGACAAAAACCTCAAGTGCAGACAGGTCGTCCACATACTTTGATTGGACTGTGTGATCAGTCTTGAGCCTGTTAATCATTATTAGGAATAAAATGGGACCCATCAGAGTTCCCTGGGGCACCCCACAAAAGATAGGAAGGGGATTCGAATAAACATTTTTATATTTAAGCACATGAAAACGATTTGTTAAAAAGGAGGCAACAATTTTAACTAGAAAGGGACTCGCTTGAAACTCTGTCAGCAGTTTATTTAAGAGGATATTATGGTCAATTAGGTTAAACGCTTCCTGGAGATTAATTGATAAAAGATTTAGCCGGGCACCCGGGTTTTCCAGGTCTTTAAGAATGATGTCAAGAAAACGAACAAGGTAATTTTGAGTAGTTATCTCTTTAATGTTTCCAAGTCTCTTTAAGCGAACCAGTTTAAGACCCCAACCCTATGACTGATTTTCAAAGAAATATTCGCACATATTTGAAAAAAACTGTAGTCAAGGTGATCGATCAAACCCCAGTAAAACCCTTCACGCCTCCCTTCTTTTGGATTGGAGTAATATAGCCCAGCTTCCAGCACGACGGGTAATATCCGAAATTACTAATATCATTAAAAATACTAACAAGGGCCGTTGATAGTTTATCAGGGAAAGCTTTTATTAGATCAATTGGAATATCAATGGGACAAATACTAGTTGTTGTTTTTTTCAGTCTCTGTATTTCTTCTATTATTTGCTTCGCCGAAATTTCTGGGATTTTACCTTTTGGAGTTTCAGGGATTAGCTGATTTTCCGAGAGAGGGGGGAACGTCAGCAGAATGCTAGCTAGGTGTTTATTAAGCTCATTTGATGTCTGTTCAGGCGGTTCATCCAGAAGAAAATCAAGGTTCTTGCACGAGCGGCCCCCTATTTCTTTCACTTTCTTAAAAACCATTGCTGAGATTTGCTCTGTTTTAAGTAATTTAATTTATTCTTACCATAACGCAAAGCTGCACGACGTATTTCCTTCTTAATTTGTTTACGGAGTGTTAAGGCTTCCTCTTTCTTTCCAAGGCAAAAAAAGTTTTAGTTTCAAATGGATTAGTCCTTTTATTTTTTCATTAATGTAAGGTTTATCTGAGGAACATACCTTCTCGGTAACCTCTGGGAAACAATTTCGGTAATTTGATGATGTGTCGACCAAATTTTCACTCTGAGATTAATAATTGAGAAGTGCGTGAGTTGTCTAACACCTTTGGTCCTCAGTTTTATATATTATTAGCAAGCGTTCGATTCTGTTGTTAGAAGAGCTTTATCAAAGGTTTTATCCTTGTATGGTATACTAGACAAATATATTAAAGTGAATAGTGCTATGTATGAGAATAACAATGCTGCGGTTAAGGTAGGAAATGAGGCTAGCAGCTGGTTTTGTGTTAAATGAGGAGTTAAGCAGGGTTGTGTTCTATCCCCCTTTATATGGATCATTTTGATGGACTTTGTCTTAGTGAGCACAGGAAAGACAATGGGAGACTACGGAATCAAATGGGGAGGAGAAACTCTCCTAGACGTGGATTATGCTGATGATTTAAGCATCTTAGATGAAAGTTTGGGCAAAATGAATGAACTTTTAGAGGTTTTGCGAGTTCATGATGCAAGAATGGGCCTAAAAGTGAATGCTAAGAAGACTAAGTCACTAAGGCTAGGAATAAGTGAAGATGAAAAGGTGACGTTGGGTAACAAAAAGATGATCAGGCGTGCAGCTTCACTTACCTTTTTAGTATTATTAGTAAAAACGGTGGGAACAGTGAAGATGTTAAAATTAGAATAGTTAAAGCTCAGGGTGTTTTTTCACACTTAAAAAAGGTTTGGAAGAATAGGAAGATAAGTCTGTAAACCAAGGTAGAATAATGGAAGCTACAGTGATGACAGTGGTAAAATATTGTTCTGAAGCATGGGCGCTCCGAAAAGCAGATGAATATTTGCAAGATGTTTTGCAGAGAAATTGCTTACGGATGGTTTTGGGTACCCGGCTGACTGACCGTATTTCAAACGGTAGGCTGAACGAACAATTTGGTTCAATCCCGCTTTCTAGGGCTATAATGAAAGAAAGGTTGAGATGGCTAGGGCACGTTCTGTGGATGAAGGATGATAGATTGTCGAAGATTGTCCTTTTCGGCCAACCGTCTAGGGCTAAACGGAAAGCAGGTCGTCCTCGTCTGGGATGGGAGGACGTCATAAAGAAAGATTTAAAGGGAAATAGGAACTTCATGGTAGGGTGTAAAGAGGGGGGATTTGAATAGATTGGGATAGAGGAGGAGCTTGCTTAGTTGTGTTGGCCTCGGGCAGCTTGGTGCTGCGGTGAGTTGTTAGTAGTTGTAGTAGTAATCATTATTCTTGAAATTATGAAAATATATGACAGATTAAATCGGCTTGCACAAATATAATTTGATTTTTGCATTCTTTTGCAAAATATAATTTAAATGTTCGTGTCAGTTTACAACATATGATATGAAAATCCTTGTGATAACACAAGGCATTGAATTCTCATTTGACAGAGGTTAATCGTATTAACTGTATGTCAGTTGAAGATTAATATGGGTCGCATAATTTCTGCACAGTTGTGCTCGATATTGCGGTATGTTATTTTTCTGCATTTCCTACGCTGTTAATGTTTCATCGTAAGACAACATTTTTGTCGTTGTTAGATAGCTGAGATTCTGCTATATACATGTACCCGATTGCATTTGGAAATTTTCACTTTTTTAGATTGATAATTACTATTATAATTCCTTAAAACTAGCTGATAAAGAAAGTTTTTTTTTTTTTTTTTTTTAACAGGGTTAGATCATTCGCTAAGCAATATCAAAGTTCTGACTCGTTGATGGGTATATCTGATACTACTTAATTTAATGATATAAATGTGTTGTTCTTTCGGTGCAGGTTTCAGTTGTAGAGGTGCAGCAAAATCCTGTGTATCACGGGGAATATAAACCCGATCTATTTCAGTCTTTGAAATTTGTGTTCTATTTTTAGGAGTTTTCCAGTGATGATCTAGCTGCCTTAGAGGATGCTCTAGAGAATGTAGGTGTTGAGAAAAGAAAGCTGCTCCTTGAAAAGGAAGAGCTTAGTGAAATTAAAAAAGAGCTTCAGGACTATGAAGAGGTAAGAAACGTATTTCAGTTGAGATATATTCACACTTGGGAAGGGCACCTATTTTTGGATACCCTTACTACTGACAAAAGTGCTATTCGCCTTTTTGATTCTTCAGACCATAGGCGGGCCTGTCTTGTTTGCCTCTCATTCCCGGCAATCTAACGGTCCTATGTCAATTTTAAATTCTTGGTCAATATGACTGAGACTCTAGGCAGGTGTGCCTTTCCAAAAACTAACCTGACAAGTATATGTCCAATTCAATGAAATTTAAAACTAGGGCTACCACCAGTTTCTAGAAAGTTTCCCAATGTTGGTTGAAGGGGTATTATTTTATTATTATTATTATTATTCTTTAAAACGAGCGTGTGTTTTTTCAAGAGGCTGTATTTGATTTTTAATGATCTATGTATGTAACTTATAATGCATAGATTCCACTTACTGAGACCGACATAAATAAATGAAAAGAGAAAGCCAACTTGAATCTGGTTAAAAGTAAAATTTGATGTATTGTATAATTGACTTTTTGATCAGAAACGTTTATTTGGCAACTCTTGATTGAAGGTAGGTATTGTAAACCTAAAACCAGAAAACTTTTAAGTATCTTCGTTTGTCAAACTGCGAGCAAATTTTATGGTTGGCTCCTTAACAGATTTTGATTTTATCTATGTAAAAATGCAACTCCCTCCCCTCTTTCTCCCTTTTTTATGAGAAATTGTGTGTTATTAAGATTCTGGTACTTAATATAAAAAGAGTCCTTCGGACATGGCAGTCATTTTGATGCTGAGTGCTTCGGGTCAGCACCTTAAAGTTGATTAGTTTTGATTGTTTTTTATTGGTTGGTGTAAAAATTAAATCCTGTCATATTTTCAAGGATATTATTTGCGGACCTCTTTGTAATCTAGAACCAAAAAGGGTTTACGAAAGATGGGGATAACCATTAGCTTGAGACTTCAACGTTGATCAACAAGTCAGGCTTGTAATAAGAACAGCTCAATAATCTTTGGCTTGCTAAAAGATAATTTTCTTTTAGCAAGCCAAAGATTATTGAGCGATTATTGAGCCAGACAAGATAATAATCTTGATAATACATATTGCGTCTACTTTTGTCTTGAGGTTTTTTTTTTGCCGAATAAATGGTCAACGAATCCTTGCCTCTAAAATTCAACTGTTCAGAAAGAGTTACGTTGCACCACTATGTATATTCTTTTCACTCGTATCTTCCTAGGAAGACTTTCTTGGCCCATTTTAGTCAAATTTTTCGCCGTATAGTAATATCAATGCTTGGATTTTTCGATTTTTAAATCTGCTTTAATTTTTTATTTTATAGCATCAATCTTTTCCGATTTTACTTTGACTTTGGCTTCTACTTTTGCCTTGAGTTTTATTTTGCTCTAAATAAATGCTTTTCGAGTCTATACCGCTAAAATTTAACTTATGAAAAAGAGTGGTGTTACTCCGCAATGTTTTATTATTATTATTATTATTAGGAAAACTTTCTTGGCCCATCTTAGTCAAATTTTTCTGGCATCAAATAGTAATACTAATGCATTGATTTTTTGGATTCTTAAATCTGCTTTATTGTTGATTTGGTTGCATCGATCTCTTCCGATTTATCCCAATCTGATGGATTAAATAGTCCCTTCAAATCTAAACCATCGTCCAATTTGTAATTCCGTATGCCACCCTATACTCTGTGCTTCTCTTTTTTGTGTTTGTAATCGGCAGATTTTGTTGATTTGTCTTGAATGCTTGAAAAAGAAAAAAGAATACTCTTTATGACCTTCAAACTGAAAGTTTGCTATTCTCTAAAACAGTTGAAAATATTCTTTGTTTACCTTATTTCCTTAGCTCAGAAATTCTTTGAGAAATAACTTAATTGGGTATTGTAAAAGAAAAAAAAAGATGATTAGCTAATACTACTAATACTAATAACTCACTCCAGCGAGAGCCGGTGTCCCCCTCCCCTGGAAAATTCCCCCTCGGGAAAATCGCCCCGGGAAATTCACCTCAGATTATTCCCCAACATGGAAAATTGAGCAGCCACAGAGAAAGTACAAAATAGGTATATCAAAATATCGATCAGATGTCCTAAGGGGTAATAAAAGGACCAGATATCAAAAACAGTTTTAGGACAGGGGCTGGTTGGTCTCCAGTCATTTTAGACTAGAACTCTCAAAGGACTAGAAAAGGACTACAACTCTCAATTTTCGATCGAATGAGCATCCTCCGAAGTTTCTATGACCACGAAGGGGGTTGAGGAAGAGGTAGCCCTCCTCCTATACGGAATAAATTCTAATAATTTTGGGTTTGATGTTACTCTTCACTTTCATAATAACAGTGCAGGTCATCCCTAACAACAAAACAATCAGAGAACCATCCCTAACAACTAAACAATCAGAGAACCCTACTGTAGAGGTTCATATCTCTCATCTACAAATGTTGGTGCTTTTCTTTACCAAAGAAAGATCATGGGTGTATGATCACTTTCAAGGTATCAAAAAGGACCAAACATTAAAAAAAAATTCTAGGACACTGGGACTGGTTGGTTTTCCAATCACTATTGATAAAAAAAAAGAAAAAAAAAAGAAAAAAAAAGAAAAAAAAAGAAAAAAAAAAATAAAAAAACTCAATCCAACCAATTTCTGACCATCTTTTCCATAAGAACCTTATATATTACCGATGGGCAACTTTCATAGATTACAGCCCTTGCCCTGGGGGCTTGAAGGGGGGAAGTCAAATCTGGAGGCATGATTATTTGACATTTGGGCTATTTTGAACCAAATGGCTATCTCAAAGTTTTGATCCGATGCGTTTGGGGGAAAAACTATGTGGGTGGTGGCTTGTTACCCTCCAATCACTTCCGACTTTTAAAAAGGGTACTAGAACTTTTAATTTGCAATCGAATGAGCCTCCGAATTTTGTACAAACACCCCTTCCGTATGAAGTACCTCTGGGAAATAATAAATAAATATTAATACATTGAATCCTTATGGCTCTACCATAGGCAACACTGTAGCATTGCCTCTGACTTAAACAGGTGAATAGCACTTTTAATTACTCTTCTGATGAACATCCGAAATTATCCAGGGGAATGTGGGAGGGGGATTTTTCCCAAGGTGGAATTTTCCACAAGGGAATTTTCGGGGGAAATGTCTAAACCCCATTACAGCACCAAGCCGCCGAAGGCCAACACAGCTACGCATGCTACTCCTCCATCGCAATCTATTCAAAGCTTCCCTCTTTAGCCCCTTCCAAGAAGTTGCATTTCCCTATATCCCTCTTTACGACCTCTTCCCACTTCATGCGGGGACGACCTGCTTTTCGTTTGGCCCAAGATGTTTGGCCACTAGCCTATTTATATATTGAATTTTAGAGTTTGAGGATAAACATAAGTGTCGTAAATAATTTCTGAGACCACACTGGCTAATCATGATAAAACGAAAAAATAGTAAAAAAGAGAAAAACGAGAATTATACAAGCCAGTGAAAAATATGGACTAAAATGCAAATATTTCGGTCAAGAACTCCGCTTGATCGTCCTCAATGCAAGATAATAACCTTAAAACAAAGCAAAACTAAAATTTGAACATCCAAAATTTTGAACATCTGAAATTATCCAGGGGAATTTGGGAGGGGGATTTTTCCCAAGGTGGAATTTTCCACAAGGGAATTTTCGGGGGAAATGTCTAAACCCCATTACAGCACCAAGCCACCGAATGCCAACACAGCTACACATGCTATTCCTGCATCGCAATCTATTCAAAGCTTCCCTCTTTAGCCCCTTCCAAGAAGTTGCATTTCCCTATATCCCTCCTTACGACCTCTTCCCACTTCATGCGGGGAACATGTTATTATCTTGCACTGAGGACGGTCAAGCGGAGATCTTGACCGAAATATTTGCATTTTAGTCCATATTTTTCACTGGCTTGTATAATCCTCGTTTTTCTCTTTTTTACTATTTTTTCGTTTTAACATAAGTGTTATTATTTTAATCGTTTATATTTATTTGAAAGTATTTTATAAAGACAAATAGTGACAGCTTATTTATAAATGATTGCTTAGACACTCTGCCATTCCATTTGCAATTGGAACGAAAAAATATAAAAGACGGGCAAAGTTTTTTAATAAGGCAGGGAAAATAAAATCAAAAACTTATTTATACCAAAAATAATAGCAGTCGGAATATTTTGATTTCACATTCGGAAGCCCTCATCAATGGGGAAAAAACAGCAAACCAGCTTAACAAAGCATATGAAAAAAAGAAAATATACAAAAGCTGAAGAAAACAAGAAGGAAAACGAAAGGAAACTCACATTTAAACAAAATTGAAATATCAAATCCAATATCGGATTAGACATTCAAAATACTATGTTAAATTTTATTGAAATTAGAACTACCTTTCGTTTTTTTTTCGTTTTTTTCTTTTTTTCGAACGCCTGTGTGTTTCCTTCCGTATGTGAAGCCGAAATATTCGGACTTATATCATTATTTTTGTATTAATAAGTTTTTTTTTTTATTTTCACTGTCTAAATAAAAATCTGACTCGGTTTTTTTTTATTTGTTTCCGTTTCGATAGTTTTTTTTTTTTTTTTTTTTTTTTTTTTTTTTTATAACCAAGACTACCTAAACCAATGGATTGTGAGGTGCCTCATTCATATCGATTTTTTTTTTTTTTTTTTTTTTTTTTTTTTTTATCAAAATGGACAGTTTCTGGTCCATATATTTGTGGAAACATAATCCTGTGTTTCTAGCTATATGTATATACCCTCCCCAGGAAAACTGTTATTTCTTGTTGTTTTTGTTCTTTCGAAGCAATAATAAATGGTTTAGTAATTCCAGTTTTTATATTTTTAGGACCTTAAAGATCTGGACAAATTTATGAAGAGTTCGGGTCAGCCTCCGCAGTTCTTGAGAGAGTCAAAAGCAGCTCGAAGGCTTTATAAGAGAGTTAATAATATTATTGGCAATTTAGATGATTTAGTGCATTCTTTAGAGAAGAATAGGAAGATTCTTAAGGAAGAAGTGAAAACAGTAGGTTTTTTCTATAGTTTTTTCTAATCTCATCTCTTATTTTTCTTCCATTTTGGAACAAAAATATTTCTTTCATGAAATAGTTCTTTTTAATAACAGACTATTGTCAGCTTTTTTCGCTCTTTTTTTGTTGTGTTTCCCTAAAACAGATAAAAATTGGCTAATTGTGTGGAAAGTGTAAGAAAAACAACAACTAGGGTCAGGGGTAGAAAAGGAAGTCCCTCTGCGCCCACGTACTTGCCTGCTTCAGAACTCTTTCTTAAATTATGTAACCCAATATTTACTCAATGCATTTATTATAAATATAGTTAATTTAATAAACAGTTTACATAGAACAGCCGCTATACAACGTTTTTGTAGAAACCCAGGGTTCCTGAACTCTCTTTTAGCGACAAAATTTCAACCCCTCTCCTGAAAAATTTGGAGAACTTGGACTAAGGATTTGTTTTAATAAATCTAGTGTAAAAAGTCTTGACTATAATGACTTTCCTTAAAGTTTAAATGTTTCCAAATTAACATTTTACAATGTTACTTGATGTTTAAGCAACCTTAAAGTAACGATCATCCTAGTTCAGAATCTGATTTTAATCATATTTGAATTGCAGTGAAAATTTTAGGATTTTAATTCTAGTTTTTAATGGTCAATTAATTCAAAGTCTTAAGTTTCTTGGAATTTTAGACACTTGAAGGTCTTGTGTTTGGATGTCGACAATGCTATGTTAAGATTGCTTTCATCCAAGAAATTAAGTAAAGATTTTTTTTAAATTCATATTCTATACAAAAAGTAAAGATTGAATAATATTCGGAATTGGGGGGGGGGGCTAATCAAGATTACAATGAGTGTAATCTTGGTTTTTAAAAAAGAAATGTTTTCCGTTTGCTTCCCACGCAATGAACCTTATCCCGTACTTTTCAGTAAAGGTAAGGGCCGACGAGATAAGCTATAGCGCGATTGATATCATAAATAAATATAACATATATATATATATATATATATATATATATATATATATATATATATATATATATATATATATATATATATATATATATATATATATATATATATATATATATATATATATATAATAATAATAATAATAACATATTTTTATTTATTGTGTCTTAGACACTGTCAATGCTATGTAAGTTAACTTTGATAAATTCTTCTTGTAAGTAACGTTATTTTGGGCATCTTCCTAGAATTTAATAATGGATTATTTTTGGAAAACGGTGTGTATGCTGGGCTCTTTTAGTAAAATAAGTTTATTTAAATTAAAAACAGCCCTATTTTTTATAGAAAGAGTTTTTTTATAGCATAAAACGTCAGTATTTCGAACAGGGTTACCAGTTGTCTTAATAAAATAGTAATTATCAACCATCACTGTTTATTATTTTCGCAAATGCGTTTGCGCCTTACTGATGGGAAGAATAGAGTTCTGATTACTTATTTATATGCTTAGTTATTTTGGTTATCCAATTCTGATTGTTTTCAATTTGCTTTTGAAGTTACTAATTTAGATTAATAAGGAAAACTGCAGCAAGCAAATCTAAATCCTGTATTTCAAAAAAAGTATTTATTTAAGAACTGCTTTTGAAGGAAAGTTTTTAGGAACACTTTTTTTTTAGTTTGTTTCTAAAATAAATAGTCTTTTTCTTAGTGCTTTTGTGAAGATATAAAATCGAAAAAAAATTTTATTAAGAAATAACTAGTGAAATAAATAGGTAAAAGTTCTTTTATTCAAAGTTGAAAAAATAAAAAAATGTATCCGGGCTGTAGCCTTTATCTTGCATTTATGTGATTTTTTCAGGGTGAATTAATTGGAATTTATCTTTTTTAGAAGAAGACAATACTGTTTGCAACTGTATAAACACCAATGTTCCATTTTTTAATTTCAAGTAGAGGTGGATTTGCAGTATCCAACCTATTCAAATTGAACGTCCTTTTTACATCCATTTTACGTAGTTTTGGGTATTTACAGTCGTTTTGGGTATAATAATTGGGAATTTGGGTGTCATCACAACTTTGGGGTTCTGTATCTGTTCTTTCATAAACTTTGCCTGTTGTTTTCCTTCAAATTGGAACCAGTTTTCAAAGTTGGAGTTTGCTGTAGGAATTGAATGAAACTGTGACCGTGATATTCTCTTTAAATGCTTTTACTTGTTGAATGAAGAGTCAAATTATGCAGAACGCGTTTGTGAGTTTTTGTGGTATATGAATAACAAAATCATTGTAGATCATGATTGGCTTTTGCAATGAAAATAGGGGACAGAGAAGCAAATGACACGTTGAGTGATTTTTTGCTTAAAATTTCAACTATGCTCTGGCAAGGGGTCCCATTCTTAGGCATACGAAATATAACTGTCAAAATTATATCCATCAAGATATATCCCCATATAATAGCTTATTAAAATTAGTTTTGAATTTATTGAACTTAAATGGATTCTTAGACTTTGAGGATGGACTTCGTCAAAGCTTGTACTGTTTAACTGAATTCATAGAATAAGCCATGCCAGACATTCTTTAAACTATGACATATCAAGTTTTTGACTATGTTTATTCGTTGTAAGCATGGATTTCGACTATTTTTCAGCTATACTTCCATACACTTAGTTGACAGGGTAATGTAAGGACCGATAGACCCTGTTTGACTATCCAGTTTTTTGGTGAAATTTAAAAATAGTTTCCATTCTACAACCTTTGAATTTCGATCATCCAGTGGCTTCTCTCTAAGATGCTTTTGACTTGCAGCTTATGCCGAGTCTTAAATAGAAGGTCAGGGATGAGAATCTCTGTTGTATTTCTTGGACTGTTTTTATGAGTCCTATTTTATTGAAGTGGAAACATTGTTCTTTTTGAACTAGCCTTCGTTCAAACCCAGAGCTCGGTAGACCGATCTATTAATATCCTTAGTGAGCTTGCGTATCCACAAAAAGATTGGTAGGGCCACCTGTTTTGAGTATTTCTGTGAAGGTATCATAACATGCAAATGTGTTAAAGTTATCGGATTATTCATGTTTTTCTTTTTGACTTACCAATAGCTCTCTGGGTCGATCTCCTCAGCAGACAAGGGCCAAGAATGTTAATGAAAAGGATGAGTGGCTATTACTGAATAATGGCTTGGAATGGGGACAAGGGAGTTTTTTTGTAGAAGTGAAAAGTGATCAATCCATCTTACAGCACTTATTTTCAATGCCGTATCTTCAAGAGTACATAATTTGATGATAAAAAGAGCCTGCTATTTGATTATACCGTTTTAAGAAGTCCCGCGCATGCAGGCCTTCTTCCAGAACAATGTGGATTCGTCACGGTTGAATACTTGCTGGGATGGAACTTTTAGGCAAAATATGTTTCCGAAATTTTTCGTAAAATTCCAAGTATTTTTCTTAACGGGAAAAGGCAAAGTAAAAACTAACCCGAATGAAGATTGCAATATGATTCACACCTATAGAAACAAGACACCACGTTGTAACTGGTCATTAATCCGTACTTTCTTTGGAAATTCTTTTTTCTTCCGAGAACTACCATTTTACCTCAAAAAGCTCTCCTTCTACATCGAACTCGTAAAAAAAGATATATGCGACACATTATGTGACAATTGATCATTTTTCCCTCGTGAGCACTTGTATCACAAGCATCACAACAACTAAAACGGTTTTGTTTTAGTCAGAATTATTTGTATTTTAAAATATTGTAAGTCCAGCTCTATAGAAAAGTTCCGTTTCAACCAGTATTATGAGCAGTTCAAAAGATTGCAAGTCCAACTCTACTGACTGAGTTAGCTTATTCAAAAAGGATCTGAATAGTTATTGCAAGAAAATTACTTCTTCAGGTGGACCACTCGTCTCCTGCGACTAGATAATCTTGAAACTGTGTATTGAACTATTGCTGTGTTTTGTTTCATGGATTAGTTTTTAAAGGTTAGTTTAATAGTTTGAGTTTTACTTTGTCTGATTTTGATTTGTATTCCTATGAATTATGTTTAGGTAGGACACTAAGACGAGATTTATGAAAGATACTTTCTCCCTCGGACCTTTGAGAATCAAAATACTAATTAATTCAAATTATTAATTTATTAAACAGGCATAGAATCGTTCTAGGGCATTAGGGCATCTTTATTCAAAAAGATGCAATCAGTCTGGGTAGAACTAAAACGGCCTGAGTCAAAGGGATTTTAGACACACCGGCATATATACTGTATCTTTTATTTATGTAAAACAACTGCATATACTGTGGCTATCAAATAAACCCATTGTTCCTTTTAATGGAACTAATCCCCTACCTTTCTTTTACTTACCTATATTCCAACTAGACTATTCGTTAGGTATTGATGTTGCTCCAATAGTTCAGGATTAGGCGGAACCTGTCCTTTGGTCGTTTAGTTTTCCTTTTCTTTCTTTTAAAATGTGAGCCTGAGAAACATGTCCCTTAGCTCGCACTAACTTAGGACACTAGTACCCGTGAAAAATAAAAGTAAGTAAAGCATAAGTAAAAAAAGACGTAAATGTGAAAGTAGTTAAAGTAAAATACAAAAGTAAGGAACACACTTCTCAATATTTGTGTTTAATTCTAGTACCGCGCGTACGCCGAAAATTGCACCTTTTCTAATGTAGTCACTTGTCCATGATACTGCCCTAAATATTGAAAAAAGATAAAGATATCCCAAAAAAATGTAAAACTATCTTCTATTTCGGCAAAATATTTTTGTATATTTTTTTTGGTATACCTTAGCCCATGGTAACCGGAAATTTAGAAACGTATTAAAAAAAAAAACTGTTATGTAAGGAAGGGATGCTATTTGAAACTTATTTAGGAATGGTAATTATTATTTCGGTTAATCTTTACTGTAAAGGCCTATTGTGAAAACAAATGTATGTGAATTTTGAAAAATAGTCTATTACCTCTCAAAAATGGTGTCGGATCAAATGAAAACTGCACCATTAAACTCCATAACCGAAAACCCCGTTTAGGAGAACTACAGTCACCAATCTTGAGTAACAAGGAAAATCGCTTTTTACTTATATGTATAATCTTCTTCGTGTTTTTAAAATATGATATTGCTTGCATAGAATTGACAGTGATTGCTGCAAGCCACCCCCCCCCCCCCCAGAATCCTCGCTTTACATGATACTTGTAAATATTATAAGACACATTTTTCTAAGGAAAACTTGGGATTTTGGTTAAAAAATTCAGTCGAGGGCTTACAAGACTGATTCATTTTAATGTTAGTAGATGTAAAAATATTTAATTTCAACCTCAAAATTTCAAGTGATAAAAGAATTTAAATTAGAACTCAACATTATACACTTGACAAGTAGGGCTGAATCGAGTTTGTTGCATACTAGGCCTCGCATGAATCCGTCGATTGCAGACTTTGTAATCACTTTCTATAATTGTTAATAGATGACGTGTAAAAGTAGTATTATTGCAGGTTAGTGCTGAAAATGGTATTGTTTCTGATGAATTAGTGTCAGTTACGGAGTTAATTCAAGCAATTAAAAAGTTGCAAAGAATTGATGACGATGTCAAACTAGAGAAAATAGAAAAGGTTCTGGGGAAGCTTGACACGGATCGGGATGGATCAATCAAGGTCGATGACGTCATGAAGGTTCGTTCGTTGTTTATCTTTTTTTTAGCCGTATCAAACGTTTGCTGAGTGAAATTCAGTTGTTTGAAATCTAGACTTGTAATACTTTGGTTTGGTTTTGGTATATTTGAGGCGCCAAACGAATTTGAGAACTTGTATAATGCCTCTGCTTGTATTTTTCAAACATTATTTTTGCTTAAATGGAGCGTAAAAACTACGTATGCATGAAAATGCAAATGAAATGAAATTAAAATAAATCAGCATAATAGATTAAAATTTCAGTGGAGAATGAAAATGGTTTATTTGGAAGAGAGCCAAACTCGTCTACTTAAATCAAGTACTCGCTCAAGTCTCAGAACCGAATATGCTATGATTTATTAACACTAAAAGCCCTACTGGGCCATGGTTAATACACAATACGCTTCAAAAATAATAAATAAAAACAGCCTTATTATACACAAAACAAAAATAAAATAAAAATAAATCTAAAGAAAATGATCCCTATGCTCCATGCCCAATCCAATAAACCTTCCCAAATTCTTTATCCCCAGAAAATTTCTATCTCTTAATATTTTACCCACCAATTCCTCCCTTTCGAACCACCCTAGACAAATTTCCTCTCAACCTCTTAACTCCTTACATAAACATAAAAAATGAATGAAATCATCATTTTAATCCCCACACATCGGACAAAACAACAACATCATAACAGAAAATAGTTTCAAATAGCTATCCCCTGTTTAAAAGAGGACTTTTGTGTAGCCTTTTTCATCCAGAGCTGAAAAACAAAACCCCAGCCTTTTTATCTAATGAAAGATTCCCTACATGATTCTTATTTAATAAGGTGCAACCTACCTACTTTTTTGCCAAAAAAATTTGAGATGGGAGGGGCAGATGGCTTGGAAGGGTAAAGGTTTACTTCTTTCCTCCATCAACAGAAATTGAAAATCCTTGCGTAGTCCCATTTCAAGCAAAATGCAATATGTCCACCTTTCTGTGAAGAAGTTGGCGATAGGAGGGGACAGGGGGGTGATGGAGGGGCAATTTGCCCTCTATATGCTCCAATTAAGTAGACTGAAAATTATTGCATAATTTCGCTTCTAGCACGGTGAGTAACTAAGCACAGGGACTGGGACTAATTAAAACTACTACTGTATAACTTACGTGAGAGTATTACATTTATTTCGTTTTTTTAACATTTGGTGGATGTGGCAATCGATGTCCCCAGCCTTTAAATCAAATAATAATACAGTAAAACCTAATATTCAGTTGTCGTAAATAAAATGGAAAATTCTAGCGTGAATCTGGTTCAAAAAGGTGCATTGTGCCTACCTTTTTTGTATTGATACAAATAACGTTAAGCACAATCCAAAAAAGTTGAGTTCGCAGATGGGGAGGGGGGGGGGTGCAAGCTCTTACTTTTTTGTTCTACAACAAACAAGGTGTCCGCCCCTCAAAATTTTCCAAATGATGTACCTCATGAACAAATATTTGCACAAAGAACTGATGCAACGTGCATGTATCACGTCTCTAAGGGGTATTGTTCAGCGATAAGAAAATGTATCTCTTTTAATTCAAAAACTGATGTTCTTGCCATGGGCCAACTTTCTAATATCACTACTAAGAAAGGAGCAAAAGGAAACCTTAAATTTCTTTAATAATGAGAGAACTATTAAAGTTCATGAGACACGTGTGATACCATTCCCCTGCCTCAGCCCCAAACACAGAAATTAAAATAGCAAACTAAAGCTCAATCACAAACAGAGATAGCTGGTAAGAGCAGATGACAGCACTTGTGGATCCATGGGACACAATCTTGTATCTACAGTCAATAGGAAACGGAGTGGTAACGACGGGATAAAATAGACTTAAGAAAACCTATTGACGAATCTTTGTATCTTCATATATTTCTCTCGTATCGGAAACGAAAAAAAAAGAAGATATTTTTCCTTTTTTTGTAAACTTGGAAAATTTAATTACTAGGTCCTGGCTGAGGACAACCGAACTCCCCAGCTACAATAATAGTCAAATTTTGGACCAAAAATTTCCTACCCATTTAAGCCCACAGAAATCGTATATAAACACTTATCCCGACTTGTGGAAAAGTTAAAAATTCAATTGTAACAAATAATGGCATTTCAGCCAATTTTGATGCATTATCTACGTATGCGTCTTGCTGTATCAATATAATGTGAACAAATCTATAAAGGAAATTTTTGCTTGTTTCGTTACAAAACACTGGAAATGTAACACAAAAATGACTCTTATTCATGTTTGTTGCATTGTTTCCTTATATTTTCGGTTTGTAGATCAGTTTTTCCTTCGCCAATATGAACAACAGTAATATCACTTCTGTTCTAGGTCATTGAAATGATTGGGAAGGAACATTTTGATCTGTCAGGAAAGCAAGTATCCGACATAATTGACATGCTTCAAAAAGAAGGAGAGATAAGTCGCGAAATCACAATGTATCATCCGAGTAAAGCCAAACTCGTTACGAAGGAATCACCCCCGGCAGGATCTAATGATTCACTTACCGGTCCCATGCCAATTCGTTATAGAGAAAAATCTGGGATTGTTATTGATGCTAATGTGACTCCCAAAATGAAAGAGCAGATGGAAATGAATGTACAGGAGAAGCTGAATCATGGACAAACGGTGGAAACTAAAAATGTGTTGGTTAGCCTCGAGGAGGATAAAAAAAAAGTGAAAATAGAAGTTGAAACTTTGGGGAATCACAAGGAGGAGGAGAAACTAAAAGAGATGATTCCCCCACCTAAGCAGCTCGATGAGAAAAATGGAGATAAAGAGAATCGAGTATAAGATGTCATCTAAGATAGCCTGTAATATTTGTATTTATTTGGTGATCTCGTAGCTGCTGATCCACTTGTTCTACTGATTGGAATGCATTTTATTTTGTACCTGGAGGTTCGAGGGACGGAACTGTAAAGAGGGGTGGAAAGAATTGGTGTTTTAATAAAAGAAACTTGAGAAAACACATGGAGTTTGCAATTTCAAGCCTAAGACACAGTTATGAGACAAAAATTCTTCCCTTCAGAGGAACTTTTTAATGTGTTTTTATTGGCAAAGCAGATTCTCGCTTTAGATTGGGACTATATAAAGAAAATAAAATTTCCCGATCCTAACTGTAAAGAAATCATATTTTGCTGGGATATTTGAATAGTTGAAAAGGTTGGAAATCCTGCAACAGAGTTTTATTAGAGTTTTTATTTTTATCAAAGTTTCACTTACCAGATTTTACCCATTTTTCATAATTCTATCTGACCATTCCCCCCCCCCCCCAATAAAAAAAACACAGCCCAGATTTTCTTGGGGTCTATCAAGGAATATAAAATAAAATTTGTTATTGAACTTAATATCAAAATCCATGATCAGACTGTGAACAGAAATCGGAACTGACTATCAGATCTTCGATTTGAGAATTCGGCCTCTGATTTGATGTGAATTCTCGTCCGCAATTGTCTAAATTTTTTCAATCGAAAAGGCCTCTAATCCTTGTAAGGGTTTTCGTCCTTGCAATGATCTCGTTCGGATTTTGTCAGTCGAAAAGGTATCTAATCCTTGTAGGGGTTTGGATTATTTGTGGGATGATAATGTTATTTTTGTGCAAAGTGATATATTCTAAGCTCACGGTGAGTATTTGGTTGATTATAGGCACAGTATGAACAATTATTTAATAAAATCATTCTTCTAAAATAATTTTCAAAGAATCCAAATTACTTTACTATAACTTGTGGTTTTTTTTCTACAGACAGTAAGTCTTGAGCTTCTAAAGCAATAAAGTAAAACACATGTAAAAAAATTGGATACTTGTGACATGTTTTATGAATTTAGACTCCAGGATTTTCTCCATAGTTACGGAATTTCGTTATATTTCATAAAAGATAGTAAGTTAAGAAACGAAGTAATAAAATTAAAATAAAATACTAAAAACTTTCATATTTGCATAAATTATAACATTAATGGATTTCCTAAAAGGCAAATAAAAGTCCGTATTAAGTTAACCCAAATCATCCCATGCTTAATAATGAAAAAAAGACAAAAACGCTCCGTTACAATATATTGTTCTTTTTTTTTACTTTTGCCTTTTAAATTAGGTTACCTGACATTAAATTATTGTTTTATCTACGAAATTTGGAGTTCAAGTCTCTTTTTGCTTTCAATTGTAAAAGGAAATTGGTTTTTCTCATTTTTTCATTGGAAGGAGTGTTTTTTTTTTTCTTTAATTCAACTGTCGATAGATTGCTTTTGTGCACAAGTCATAAAATTTTTTAGATACATGCAATTTTAATACATATGTTTAGCCATCACTCAAAGGTTGATATTACAATTTTAACCAACAAATAATCATTCCCTGTAGGAATCTTCATAAAGGAAAAAGTATGATATACTTCATTTTATTTTGGGCAGCTTATTTTATTTGGACAATTCATAGCTTTTGCTATAAAAATATTTTGATTCCCATCACACATTCTGAAACGTGAACTTGCACGTAACTATTAAGAATGCTATTAGGACATAACGGTTCTTAATAGGGCGTGTTGCACATGTTTATTCTTTTTTCCTGTAAAATTAAGAAAAACTTCTTCATTAAGGTTGAAAAATTGCATTTGGGATTTACAATATTTTGTAAATATCGCAGGAACTCTGAGGTAGAAATTGATATTTATTCCCTCTTGATTTCTGGGAATATTCCTGGTCTATGCTGTTATTATGAAAGTAAAGAGTAGCGTAAAACCCCAAAATTAGAAGAATTTATTCCGTATTTTAGCGGATTTTTATTTATTTTACCTTTAAGAACTAAATTTTTCTCTGTTGGAAACTATCATTGCTTTTATAAGTTTGTTACCGTTATTGTGACCGCTAACATTACCGCTGTCATCAGTCATTACCGTTATGGCATTAAAGCCGATTTAACCAAGCCCATAAAACAAGCGGTGGAGGGAATTCAAAATGACCATTCATTGCTGGTTGTTACTTCTAAAAATAGTTCAAATTTTTATTTTTAGCTTCCACTAATAAATAAATACAACACTTTTGCGCTGGAAAAAGAACATATGATGGTTTGCGGATGTGCGACAGTCTGCGTAACTCTTTACGTATTAAATATATAAGTAGTTAAAAGTATTATAAATAGAGCAAAACAAATTGCCTATAGCCTATATAATGCAAAAAAGCTGACCTCTCAACCCTGCCCAACCTTACCTCCCCAGTCCGTCATTCCTCCAATAAAAATAGACTAGGAACGATTATTTATTTCGGTAAGTAGTGTTAACGTGCAGATCAGGTGTTTTCTTTATTATTTATGATCGTTCTTATGTTTTGTGGCTCTGTGTTTTGTTTATGTACTAGTTTTGGCCTTGAAATTCTGTTTCAAATTTTGCTTATAGTTTAAGGTTCAATTTTTCAATTTACGTTTTACGTTTCAATTATGTTTTATTTTCCTTGTACAGACATAATTTTAGTTGCACTTGCAGTGCAGACCTAAACAAAAACAAAATTGTTGCTGTTGTTTAAGTTGTTTTAAGAAAACGTTTCTGGATAGCTTTCGCCGTTGAAACTAGCAGCATTAACCATGTCAACATTTACAGATTTTTAGAAAGAAAAAATTGAAAGCCAATTGAAGGACTCTTATGAAACTTCTGAATATCTTTTACCACCGATTCGAACTGCATTACCTCAATTACGCTACCAAATTTTGATTGTTTCCTTAGGGCCTTGGGGGTAAATAATTTTAAAGGTTAAAATTGATACGTTAAGGAAGATCATTTAGTAATGCAAGTTACCCAAAGTCTGCTTAAGGCAACAAGCATACGTTATAGAGGGTGAAGGAGCAAGCCTCCGACCTACCTCTTTGTGTTCCTGGTCCTCAAAATAGGACAACCTTACACGCCTAAGTTTTTCCCAGGGGTGATCGTATCTAAACAAGTGCCCTATATAATCGGCACGGGATTCATTCGCAAAAAAAAAAAATTTAAATTGTAGGTGCATTTTAAGTGTCGAGAGCAATATGCATTAAATATGTTTTAAAAAATACGGATACTTCATGAAATTTTCAAGTTTGGAGGCGTTTTAATGACTCTTGAGCAGCCAAACCACAGTGAGCGAGGGTAGCACGTTCGTGATACCCTCTTTCTGTAAGGTAGTAATATGGCGGAAGAAGGCCAGGAGACTTGGAAACAAACTTTCTAGTTAAAACAAACTTTTTCCCATCCAAACTTGATAATCCCATGATAATCTACATTGAAAATAACACAACTCAAATACAATTCTCAAATTTGGAAAAATATAATTTCCGCGGGGGCTATTTTTCCATGGGGGGTTATTTTCCGGGATAGTATTTGCTGGCGGGGATAAACGCCTAGACCCAACCGTCTGGCCTGACGAAAGCAATACCGACACCTCCTCCCAACATTTTGCTTGAGTGTCATTGGCACCCGTACCCCCCCCCCCCCCGATTTTGCTCTAGACCCAAAAATTCCCTTGATTCTCTCAAATAATCCCATGATCGAACCTTTTAAACCTTATATGTTAGCAATGAGAAACTTGCATAACTTACAGCCCTTGTCCCGGTTGATGGAGGGGACGGGGTTTGCAGGATTGCAGATTTACCGCCTGTACCACCACATGACTTAAAACTAAAGAGTAATAGGACAATTATGTTTATGCCTGATTTAGGTATTTCAGAGAGTATTTGCAACGGAACACGCCTGGTTGTCAGTGAATTATGTAATATAGCATAACTAGAGCAAAAACAATCACTGGGGGAAAAGCTGGAAAAGAAATTCACATTCATCGAGTTACGCTCGATTCAAGTAAAGGTGACCTTGAATGTGCAGAACAACGAAATTAATTTCCACTTCAATCAGCGTTCGTGATGAACATACATAAATTACAAGGGTAAACTTTTGAAATTGTGGTGTCGACCTCCGTACACCTGTCTTTAATCATGGTATGTTGTACGTAGCATTTTTCCTTATTAAACGACGCTCTTCACTTAACCTCTATTAATTGATATTATACATTTTTTTCATTAATTAATTTTACCAAAAAATGAATATTTCAACGTGTTTCTACAAGAGTTTTCTAGTTTTTTTTTTTTTGTAAATGAAATTTTTGGGTAAGAACCACACCCATCTATACATCATTAAATGGCCGAACCTACGACAGTGAACATTGGTATGAATGAGCTTAAGCTAGATCCCATAGTTCATCACCAAAATTAACTTCGTCTGCTACAAAAAAAAATCAAAAAAAATCATGTTTTATAATATGAGTTTTGAAATTGAAAGCTCCTAATTTTATGTAAAACTAAGTTTTATCAGGTTTTTTAACTTTACAGCCGATTTTTGAAAGTACTTTTCTTTAAAAAGCTTGTTATTGCACTATCATGTCACTGATCTAAGATTTTTCACATACCCTAGAGAGTGGTATCAGAGGGTAGGAAGATGTTGATATCGATATATTAGGGCAATAAGAGATGTCAGACTGAATTAAACACTAAAAACCCACTTTTAGAATGGAACCAGGAAAAATGTGTTCGAACTTTCTATGAGTTCTGAGATTCCTTGGTATCTTCATTTTTATTTCAGAACTATTATACCCAGAAGAGGTTCCCAGCAAGAAGAATGCCTAGGAACCAGGAAAACCTAGGAACAAATGATCATAGAGTTTTATTTTTATTTTAAGAGGGTCTCTTTGGGCAGCTCTTGTTTTCATTGCATCCTTTTTTGTACCTAAATATGTACTTCTGAGGCTTCAGACGCTCCACTCATCCACTCACGGAAAGATCCGTTCACCTCCTCCATGATAGCTAGTGTGCAATTATACACTACTGTGCATAAATAAAGGCTTTAAAAGAATTTTGTCAAAGAACGTGATGCACTGAACAGCATGGCTGGGTGCATTTTTTGCACTTCGAGGTGTACTCTTCAGGCTTCAGGTGCCGCATTCTTCCACTCACAGAAAGATCCACTGGCCTCCTGCATAATATCTGGTGTGCAAGTAAACAGTAAAGACTTAAAAGAATTGTGTTAAAGAATGTCGTGCGCGGAAAATCATGATTGGATACATTTTTTTGCACCTAGAGATGTATTGTTGAGATTTCAGACGCTTCACTTTTTCACTTACAGAAATATCCATTAGCCTTTTCCATAATAGCTGGTGTGCATTATACTGTTCATAAATAAAACATACTAAAGAGCATGATTGGATGCATTTCTTGCACCCAGTGATGCACTTTTGAGGCGACAGATGTTCCACTCACAGAAAGATCCACTGACCTTCTCCACAATAGCTGGTGTACAATTATTCACTACTGTTCATAAATAAAGGCTGTAAAAAAATGCACCAAAGAACATGTTGCACTGAAGAGCATGATTGGATCCATTTTTGCACTTAGAGATGTTGTTTTGAGGCTTCAGACACTCCACTCTTCCACTGACCTCCACAGTAGCTGGTTTGCAATTACACACTACCATACAAAAAAAGCTGTAAAAGCATGGCATTAAAGAACGCGGTGCACTGAAGAGCATGAGGTATTTGACGCTATAATATGGCACTTAAATCACTTTAAAAACTAGTAGCGCTACAAAGAATAAAGTAATGCTCAGTAGAGTAAAAATTGTAAACACAGCTTAAGCTATTATTAATGAGAACAGGTGTTTTATTGTTGTTTTAATAAAACTAGGTCTTAAAAAGGTGTATGGGATGGGGACTGGTTACCCTCCAATCTCTTTTGTCTCCTAAAATGGGCACTAGGACTTTTGATTTTCAATCAAATTATTCCCTTCCAAAGTTTCTTCGACAACTCCTTTAATACAAAGTGCCCTGGTAAGAAAAGGTAATGCATTGTGCTCACTTCACTCTTTACTTAGGCAGTGCTATTGCGCTGGGTATGATAAAACTTCAACATCCTAAAATCGATCTGAGTCACTAGAACCCGTTCTACATGAATCTAGGTGACTGCTTCAAGCTGGTCTACGGTTCTAGTCCTTTTTTTTGTAGACGTACCTTTTTGGAAAAAAGAAAAGAAAAAAGATTAGTATGGACGTCTAGTTGGAGCTCGTCATTCACTTTTTCAGCAACTGTTTATTCTTCTAAAGTGTATTTACAACAGAGCTATTGTTTGCTATAAAGCTGGTTTCCTCCTTTATCTATGGGTAATGGCAGAGCTGCTGTTGTAAGTTTTTTTTGCTACTTGTTTTGATTTGATTTACGCTTTTTATTTTTTTTTGTAAGCATAAAGTTTTTTTTACCCTTTTTCCTTGTTTTTCATCTACCCGATGAAAATTTTTTTTGATTTGAATGGAAAATCTCTGGATTCATTTTCTCAGTCTTTGTCAAAATCTTCACATTTGTTTCTTTTTCTCTCTCTTTTTCCCCCCAGCAAAAGAAGAACCAAATGCAATTATGACAAAACTAAAAATAATTAGAAACATAATATGCCACCCTGGAAAAAATCAAATGAGAAACTTCAAATTTCTCTAATCAGTGTCAAAAGCCAAATACAGAACATCAAATGTATTATACAACCTAGATAGGATTGGATAGTAAAATTTAAAATTCATTGTAACTAAAATGCGCCTTTTTAGATGTACTAGCATAAAATTGACTTAAAAGTCGCCATGTGGCACCAAAATTTCAACCAATTGTGACGCCAAGATATACGCCACGTAGGTAATGAAACTTGTGACGCCATGTGTCTTATACGTGGATGTTCACCTAGCTGGACATTTGTGAAGCAATCAGAAGGGGTATTATTGGCTGAAAATTCAGTCTTCCTGTCAGTGAGTCAACGACCAATACGCTTATGCTCTTTATCAAGAATCCTAAAATTTTCTTTAATTCCTGACAATGTTCCGCTAGTAATAAGGATGTCATCCACGAAAACAAGAGTGCAGTTTGTACTTGTCCAAGCATCAACGACAGTAATGTCCCTGGAATCTTTCCTTAAGACACCCTCCCACCCCAATTGGAAATGATCTGCTTTTCGTTTGGCTCTAGAGCAGGGCTTCCTAAACTTTTTTTCATTCACGACCCCATTTATGATTGCAAGTTTTCTGGCGACCCCATATAAATATAATTGAAAGACAAATAAATGTTTTTTGATGATTCATTTATTAGGTAAGGTAACAATATACATATACAGATGAAAATATAGTTTTTAAATTGCTTTAAGAATGTACACAAATGTAAAATAAAAATTCAAAAAAACTTGAAAGTTGTCTTCATCATATTTAAAGAGATTTATTGCCCTATTGTTCATAAAAATTGCATTTTTTGCAATAGCGTACATAAAAGAGAAATCGAACCAGTTCAATTCAATCAAGTACACTCGAATGCAATTGTTGAGTGATAAATATTAAATTAAAATGAAAGGAAAAACTTTAGTGAGATGTTTTTATTGCATAACAAATTAATTCTTGGTGGAATGTTTGACACTGCTGGACCTAAGACCTCTTCAACAAATTTTTACGATGAACGATATTTGGGTTTGATATGTGTTAAAGCTAAAAAATAAATTCACATAAATATTTGGTGTCGAATGGCAGAAGATCATATAATGCCATATCTGTGATTGTGGGAAATTCAGCTCTAGTTCTGATCCAGAATTCAATCAAGGGCTTTTTTTGGAAATTGTAGTTTTAAGTTTGAATCACTCGAAAGCTCAGCAAATTCCTCTTGAGCTTTAAGTGGCATGCGATCAATCTCAGTTAAATCAACACAAAATGGATTTTGAATCCAAGCTACCTTTTTGAAATAAATATTTAATAAAAAATATGTACGAAACTAGGTTTCTAGCGCTTTTAAGTGATCAACAATAATTTTGAAATAAGAGTTTTACAATGATTCCTCTCGATTATAAAATTGTCGATACTGGAATATATTTCGAACGATTTTTTTTCTATCCTGTCCTTCCAAATTTTAATCTTTTAATAAAACTTTGAATTTTATCATTAGAAGTAAACATATCGCAATTTTTTCCTTGAAGAGACAAGCTGAGATCGTCTAATTTTGCAAAGATATACAACAAGTAACACAGCTTGGATAGCCATAAGTCGTTTTGAAGAAAAGCAGCAAGTTCATATTTTCGTTTGGTTAAGAATATTTCAATTCCTTCTTTTAATAATAATAATGACTCTTAATAAAATTTATAATCTTAACAGCATTCTGAAGCACATCGTTCAATTATGGTGCTAATTTTTTTTTTGCTGCAAGGGCTTCTAGGTGAATAAGGCAGTGAGAAAAAGATATGGTCATGATGAGTAGCTTGAAAAAATGATTTAAAACCAATGTTTTTGCCCGTCATCGCTCTTGCACCATCTCTGCATATTGCACAGCAATTTTTCCATTCCAGACCTTCAGTCTTTTAAAATTCATCAACTTACAATATACATCTTTTCCTGTAGTATGTTATAAATATTTGACTTTAATATTTAACTACTTACTTTAAAATCTTTTGCGACCCCACGATTTTGCTACGCAACCCCATTTGGGGTCGGGACCCATAGTTTAGGAAGGCCTGCTCTAGAGGGTTGGTTGACAAGCACAAGCTTTGGCAATTTGTCATCCTTTATCCGTAGAGTCTGCTAGCTATCTCAGTCTTTCTTCCATTATAGCCCTAGAAAGTGAGTTGAACCACGTTTTTAATATTATGTAGAATCAAACAGTTGGTAATAATGAACGTGAAAATTTCAATTAAACCCCTGTATTAGAGGGATGATAAGAGTGAGAGTGGTAATTATTGAGGTATTAGCTTGGTTTCTGTAGGAAGCAAATTACGAGGCGTGTTTTTTTAATTAAGGTCTGTTTTATTGTAGACAGTAGTAGTTAGTGCGCACACCGCAAATAGCGCGTGTTTAGTGTACCATTATGTCTTGGAAACAAGTGTGCTCAATTTCAGCTGTGTAGCCAACCCGTATTGCTCTGTTCTGTGCTTTCAAAATGTTTAAGGCTGTCAACTCGCCCACCATGCGTGTGGCTTGCTCAATGATACGGTTTTCGTCAGCAAAGTACCTGCCTGCTGCAGAAATTCATCAACAGATTTGCAAAATGTACGGTTATACTGTTATGAGTGAAAGCAAAGTGGGTACGAGGTTTCAATGATAGCCGTTACAACGTATATGAGGACCACTCCGGTCGCCCTTCTTTGATTACAAACAACTTGTTAGCCTTAGTCGAAGTGAGGGTTCGTGAAAACAGGGCCTTCAAAATAACAGGTCTTTTAAACGAATTTCCTGAGGTGTCAAGGTCAGTGCCTTACAAAAATTGTTTCTGAACACCTAGAGTTTAGGAAACTGTGCTCCCGTTGGGTCCCGAAACTCCTAGCAGAGGACCACAAAAACCAAGGATGTGAGTGTGCGATAGAGTTCTTGTCTCGTTATTACGAGGAAGGTGACGGCTTCTTGACTCAGATCGTAACTGGAGACAAGACACCAGTTTCACATATCACGCCCAAATTGAAGCAACAGAGCATGGAATGGAGACTCACACGCACTCACCTGAAAAGGTGAAGGCCAAACATACTCTTTCCCAGCGCAAAATCATGGCGTCAGAGTTCCGGGTCGACACGGAGTTTTGTTGATCGATTTCATGCAACGAGGAGCCACTATCAATACAGAAGCATACTTCTAAACCCTGAGAAAGCTACGCAAAGCAATTCAAAGCAAAAGATGCTGCATGGTGACAAATAGAATTGTCCTTCTCCATGACAATGCTTGACTTCACACTGCAAGGTAGACCCACTATTTCTTATACAGTTTTGGCTGGGAAGTTTTAGACCACCCATCCTAGAGTCCTGATCTTGCGCCGAGTGGTTAACATCTGTTTTTCCACCTCAAACAACACCTCAGTAACAAACGTTACAACGATGACGACGACGTGATAACGGCTTTGAACTCTTGGTTATCGGAGCAGTTGGCAAATTTTAATGAAGAGGGTATTTGAAAAATTTGTTAAGAGGTATGATAAATATTTGAACAAACTTCGTTGGTATGTCGAAAAATAGAGCAAAGTATTTAGTTTCTGAAAATAAATTCTCTTATTTGAAATACCCTTCCGTTGTGCACTTATGTTCAAACGAACCTTACTTAAAAAATATGCCTCGTACTAAGATATGATAACACTTTTTAGACTTAAACATGCTATAGATACAGTTTTAAGACAAGAACAGTGCGGTTTTAGGAAGGGTAGAGGATGCGTCGACCAAATTTTCACTCTTAGAATAAGAGTGAATAATTAAGAGGTTCCCGAATCATCAAACCTCTTTAGTCCTCACTTTTATAGATGATAAACACGCGTTTGATTCAGCTGATAGAAGAGCTTTCGTTCCATCCTTGTATGGTGTAGCCTACCAGACAAATACATGAAAATGATTACTGCTATACATGAGAAAATTGCTGCGGTTATTTTGTAAGATTGCCCTATTTTTAGAACTAGAAACTCAGCCTGATTGTTGCTCTAAGCAGGCTCTGGGTAAACTTTTCCCTTTAAACGTTCCTTCTGAACGTTTTAAATTCTGTTTAAAAATCTTTCTTCCCAGATATCTTAAAGGAACAATCAGTCTATTGGTAGCGTGATAAACCGAGGCGGTAGCTCTAATCGGTACTCAAAATTCGGTAACAACTAAAATTTATTAGTAAATTTAATAAAAGAGGAGAAACGTTGTAATTCTAATTATATTGTCCCTCCAGTGGCTCTCTTCAAAGTATAATAATCTTGTATTGTATGTGTGTGTGTGTGTGTCAGTCTTCTATTGTCCACGTGTCGTTCACCGAAAAAAAGGATTATCTTAGTTTTAGGGCTACTGAAATTCTAACTGAATAAATCACACTTGGCTAATTAGCTAAGGCTTGGGTCTATTGTTTTAGAGGATTTAGGTCTAAATTATCAAATTAGGTAAACTCTGTTTATTTGGTTAGAAATAGAAAGACCAAAATTACGAGTTTTATTTGATTCGTTAAGATACTTCAAGAAGATAAAAAAAGGATTTGAAAGTGAGCAAGACTCGGAATGATCAAATCAATTGGTTACAAATTTTTCAGTAACCCAAAACAAGATATTTTACAATTACTTTTGTAGAAGGAATAAGTGTTTCTTGGATCTCGGGGAAATTTTAAACTTCAATAGGAACAAGTTCCTGGAATGAATTTCCCCCGACTGGAAATATTTTAAACTTTCTGTCTGCTTAATAGTACTCCCTTTTCCTTAGTCTCTCTGTATAATATCAAACCCACCATTTGTATTTACAGCCGGGAAAGGATTAGGTAAGTAAAAGACAAGTAAAATATAGGGTTCTCCTCTTGCATTCAGACTTCCGTATAACGTTAGAGGGATCCAAGTAGGGGGGGGGGGCACGCAATACTGGAGTCCAGGGAATACCAATTTCAGAGTGTGAAATCTATTGCAAACGCTAAGCTTAAGTTTCAAGGAACACTAGGCTGGAAAGAGGGGGGGGGGAGTCACAAGCTCTTCTAGCTTTTCACTCCTTGTTGTGGGTTTTCCCCACTTAAACCTTCGGTTATTCGAAGCCTATTCCACAAAGTTTACGTTTCTGGGAAGAACCTCATTGGAGTTCTTATCTTTAATTAATCTTAGATTATTTTATCCTTTAATATTGTTGTCCGTTATTTAGACGGACTAGCCTTAACTTAAAGGAAAGATACAGACGAAACTATGAGACCAACCACCAAATAGAATAAAAATCTAGCAAGAATCTTGGGTTATTTACGAGGGTGATATCCGCCCTTTGTTACAATCTAATCAATTTTAATTAGATCATGTATCTTAATTAATCAGAAAGGATCCAAGGGTTACCTCGAACTATCCATAAGGCTCAGATCTTTAATAAATCAATTGGCAAGTTTTTAAGGGAGGAAATATCGCTCTAACAAAAGTTTGGACCAAAGGGGCTCAAAAGATTTAATTGCTAATTTAATTCAACACAGAAATAGGATCTTTTAGGTTAGACCAAGTAACAGAAAAGTTTCACCGTTTCTCAACTTTATCTAAGTATTACATTCAGAGGAAATTTAGACAGGCTAGTTGTAGCTATTATGCTAGTTAAAGAGAAGTTCACTTACTCATTTCCTAGTTCCAGAGACAAAACTACCCTTAATTTTTCTTAATCTCTGTCTTTTATTTGCTTATTGTCGCTTTCGTTTTGGACTTTCATTCGGTCGAGACTAGTTTTTGTGTCGTCCCTTCTTTAAATTAAATAACAAAAACAAGTTTTTTAAACTGAAAGTAAGGAACGACGTTAAAACTTAAAACGAACAGAAATTATTCCATATATGAAGGGAGCTGTCCCCTCCTCAACGCCTCGCTCTTTACGCTAAAGTTTTTTTATTGTTTAAAAAAATAGAGTTGTGAGAAAGTCAAACTTTAGCGTAAAGAGCGAGGCGTTGAGGAGGGGACAGCCCCTTTCATATATGGAATAATTTCTGTTCGTTTTAAGTTTTAACGTCGTTCCTTACTTTCAGTTTAAAAAACGTGTTTTGTTTTTTTTATTTAATTTTTGAACGTTTTTGAATTAATGCAGGTTTTGATTTTGGCTCACCGTACATGAATAATTAAAACAAAATTTGCATATTATATTTGGTTAAATGGCTTTCTCGAAACTTGTTTAATTTTATTTACGAACGTTTTTATTAGTAATAAATATACGTAACTTAGAATTAACTTACGCAACGAACTTCTATATTCATAAATTTTTAACACGTATGTTAGGGGGGTTCACCCCCTAGTCAATACCCTGCTCTTTAAACTATAGTTCGAATTTTTTTTCCAGTTCTTTAAAAATGACCTCTTAATCACAATCAGTTGATCAGTTGAAAAACTTGTTTTTTTTTATTTAATTCCTGATCTTTTTCTTTGATAATGCTGGGAAATCCGGCGCCCCCTTCCTAGCACTGGCCCGGCCCCCAGGACCACTTCCGTCATGGAAAGATCCTTCCATATCGCCCCCGACCCTCTCCTTCCCCCACCTACCAGAAAAAATCTCCTCTGAAAAAGTCTGTATACTTCCCAATAACCAATACTATATGTTAACATTGAGTAAAGTTCATAACTTTCAGCCCTCCCCCAGGAGACTTTGGGGAATCAAGTCATCCTAAAAGACATTTCTATCATATTTTCAACCATGCTGAACAAAATGGCTATCTAAAAATTTTGATTAGGTGACTTTGGGAAAAAAATGAGCGTGGGAGGGGGCCTAGTTGCCCTCCATTTGTTTTGGTCACTTAAAAAGGGCACTAGAACTTTTAATTTCCGTTCGAATGAGCCCTCCCACGATATGCTAGGACCACTGGGTCGATACGATCACCCCTGGGGAAAAAAACAAAAACAAACAAACAAACAAATAAACACGCATCCGTGATCTTTCTTCTGGCAAAAAATGGAAAATTCCACATTTTTGTAGATAGGAGCTTGAAACCTCTATAAAAGGGTTCTCTGATACGCTGAATATGATGGTGTAATTTTCGTTAAGGTTCTATAACTTTTATGGGTCTTTCTCCCTTTTTTCGAAAATCAGTCAAATTTTCTCAGGCACGTAACTTTTGATGGGTAAGATTAAACTTAATGAAACTTATATATTTGAAATCAGGATTAAAATTTGATTCTTTTGATGTATCTATTGGTATCAAAATCACGTTTTTTAGAGTCTCGGTTACCATTGAGCCGGGTCGCTCCTTACTTACAGTTCGTTACCACGAACTGTTTGATTTTAGCCAATCCCCAACCTTTCTGTTAAAATTTAGTTTTATCCATTATATTGGGGCCTTGATTCTAAAGTTTGAAATCTTGCAACACTTTAGGATATTCCACTATGTTTTATACAAAACTGGTCTAGATTGGGTTTTCGAGTATTTACTATGGGTTCAAAATGTCGTTCAATACTTAAACAAATGAATGTCATTTCAAGATTTACGACTAAGTATACAAATTGAAGGTATTTTCAAATTTAAACTAATTTGAAATAGTCGGTTTACTTCTGATCTATTGGAGCAAAGGGGATTCCAACTTTTACTGAAATTGAGCTTCTAAATTTACACAAAAATAAGGCCTCCTTGCATAGGTAGGAAATGGGGCTATTAGCTGGATTCGCAAAGGGATGTTCTCAAACCGCCGTTTTAAGTTGACTATAACATTGTCCATCAGCACATCTACTGTGTTGCTCTTCCTAACATTTGTCTCTGATTAAATCTCTTTATGCTGCCACAACCTTTTCGACACTCTAATAGGTTCTAAGGAAAATCCGTGCTTTTCCACAAATTGCTCGAAATATTCTCAAATGTTCAACTCATTTCTATTTATCTCAAATGTTTGGATTGTACTTGTTATCAAATCACTGCCTAGAGACAGATTTGAATCTTTTGTCTGAAAATATTTACTAGGCAGAGCAGATTCAGGGTAACTAAGACAGTGTGAAATGGTTGTAATAATATTATGAAATCGGGTTTCATCAGAATTGTTGTAAGTTCTAGCGCTTCAAACGCATGTTTGTCGCGATTTTCCTTGATCTCTTCATTCGAAGTCAATTTAATGCCTTCATAGTTCTCTAATACGGTTTTGCATTTTTCGAAACGGCAGCTTCATCTTCTTGTGGTCAGACATCCCATTTCATGACTAGTTTTATTCCAAGATATTCTTGTTTTTTATTTGTCTGATGACATGGTTGACAGAAATGAATATACAAAGATTCTATTTCATCGAAAAGTTTTTGTTAAGGGAACGTTCCCACAACAATTAACAGCAACCAGGTGCTATTTGTGTGCTCAACAATGGCTAAATATTGCGTAAGAGTAAGTATTGTTTATTACTAAATAAAAAAAAAACTAGTTTTTTTCAACTGAATATAAGGAGCAACGTCAAAACTTAAAACGAACAGAAATTATTACTTAAATGAGGGGGCTGCCCTCTCCTCATTACCTCGCTCTTTACGCTAATTTTTTTGTTTTTAACAATTACAAATCCTTATTAGTCTAGTTAAAAGGACCGTGTGCTACATGAGTAGTTCTTAAAGGATTGGGACAAAAAGTCAAACTTTAGCGTAAAGAGAGAAGTATTGAGGAGAGGGCAGCCCCCTCACATAAGTAATAATTTCTATTTGTTTTAAGTTTTGCCGTTGCTCCTTACTTGTAGTTGAAAAAATACTTTTTTGTATCTAATTTCTGATCGTTTTTAAATAACACCGGAAAATCTGGCTCCTCCAAGGAATATTCCTTCTCCCCACGGAAAATCCCTTCGTGGAAAGTACCTCCCATGTAAACCCCCCCCCCCCTTGCCAGGAAAATTACTTTCAGACAATTCCAGTCTAGCTGAAACTTCCACCCGAAAAATTTCTTTCGGATGGTTCCTGGCGAAAAAACTTTTTCTTAGCGGACTTTCATTTGAAAAGATTATTTTTAAACCATGCCAGAAATCCTCTCCTTCGTGGAAAAGTTTTCCTGCAAATAACCCACCCCTCAGTATATAGTTACTCCCGAAGAAACTTCCCTCTGGAGAATTTATCCCGTGAAAACTCCACTATACCGAGTTTCTTCCGTGAAAAATCCCCCTCCTAAGGAAAAATACTCTAGACAACTCCAACCCGGTAAAACCCCCCGAACAATTCCCCTTAACATCTCTATTTGTGAAATTGAGTCGGCAAAGAGAAAGTACGACTAATGAAAGAAATTGGTATAGGAATTCTGGCAAATTCAAAAATTCTCCCATAGAGTAAAATTTCTCCTGGAAAGTTCAGCCTCCAAAACCTTCCCCCCCCCCATGGAAAATTCTATCGTAGAAAATCCCCTAAGTAGAAAATTCACCCCCCCCCACACACACTTTAAAATGTATGCATACTTCCCAATAACAAATACTATGCGTAAACAAAGGGCAAAATTTATAACTTAAAGGCCTTTCCAAAGGAACTGCGGGGGTCATGTTTCTTCAAAGGCCTAGTTATTGGGCCTTCCAGCTATGCTGAACAAAATGGCTATCTAAAAATTTTATCAGACGACTTTGAGAAAAAAAGGGGTAAGTGGGGGGTTAGTTGCCCTCGCATCTTTTTGGTCACTTAAAAAGAGAACTAGAACTTTCAATTTCTGTTCAAATGAGCCCTCTCCCAATATTCTAGGACTATTGGTTCGATGCGATCACCCCTGAAAAAAATATAAACAAATAAACACACATCCGTTATCTTTCTTTTGGCAAAAAATACAAAATTGCACATTTTTGCAGATGGGAGCTTAAAACTTCCATAATAGGGTTTTTGGATACGCTAAATCTGATGATGTGATTTTCATTAAGATTCCTCGACTTTAAGTGTGCGTCTTCCTCTTTTTTCAAAAATCAGGCAAATTTTCTCAGGCGCGTAACTTTTGATAAAGAATTTTAGATATCTGGAATCAGCATAACAAGCCAATTATTTTAATTTATCTATTTATATCAAAATTCTGTTTTTTAGAGTTTCGGTTACTATTGAGCCGTGTCGCTCCTTACTTACATTGTGTTACCACGAACTGTTAGATTGCTTGCAGACCTCAGTTTTACCAGACACGACACTAGTAGGGAAGGGGGTACCAGCCCTGACCCACACCACTGCTGCCATCTACAATTTAGTCTAACGCTGACAGGCTATAATTTATTCAAGCATTATTGATCGAGTATAATGGGGTCAATAGTAAGGATCTAGGTATTACTCCCATGAGTACATAATTTATGCATGTTTTTATAGTTTTTGGCAATGAGAATAAAAAAACAGGATTTTTCTCACTTTGATGTATTTTCATGGTTTATTGATTCTAAAGGGGTCAATGACACCTCTTTCAAGGTCGATTTATTTGTTCTTTCCAAGTGTATTGTCTCCGGGACGAAGTTTGCGCATGCGCATTGACGGGGGAGAGATATATTGATCTAGGACAAGAGGGGGAAGTGGATTTTCGAGAAATTGATTTACATAGTCGGTGGTGGAATGTATTGATCCACGAAGGGGGACAGATTTCTGAGAAATTGATTTTTATAATCGGGGGGAATTATTGATTCACGAAAGGGGAATTAAGAAACAAATATGGCTTCTTTGGTCTTTAGTT
The DNA here is from genome assembly GCF_049724085.1 of Artemia sp. Qi Xiang Cuo. Lineage (NCBI taxonomy): Eukaryota > Metazoa > Arthropoda > Branchiopoda > Anostraca > Artemiidae > Artemia > Artemia sp. Qi Xiang Cuo. Next base: position 53,932,813 of record NC_142797.1, on the reverse strand, counting down.
CTGAGGGATAAATGGTCTTTAGTGACAGAGATGAATTAATATTCTATTTTTAAATATGGCTTCTCTGGTCTTTAGTGTCAGGAATCAGAAATGACATCAATTGTTATCTTGGAATTATGCGGGAGTCTAAAGATATAGAAAACTCCTTTTTTTAAATACGGCTTCTCTGATCTTTAGGTCAAAGAGATAAATTGATATTTTATCGAAACCTTAATAGTATAGCTAGGAACACCTATGAGATGAAGAGATTAACGTGGGAATGGGTTTCCTAGTAATTTAAAATGTGACAGCGCAGGGATGCCGAAACATAAGAACACGCAGAAATTACGTTTAGGCGATTATTTGGGCGAAACACTTTGAAACATTTTAGGGGATTATTTGGGCAAAACAGTTTGAGACATTTTAGAAGATGATTTAGGTGAAACAATTAGAGACATTTTAGAAGATGATTTGGGGTGAAACTCTGTGGTCGCTATAATACACAAGTTCCATTTGAACAATTTTGTGAGGTCCCCTATCCCCAACCCCAAAGGGCCCCCGGGCCCCCAAATATCCCCGGGCCCCGAAAGAGCCCCCTCCCCATTTTTTAATACTTTTTTTGCGTGCTTGAGGCATAGAAGGGCCCACCCCCCTCCCTACAACTTTTTGGCCCCCCCCAATTTTTTTTATACTTTTTTCAAGTTTTTTAACTTATTTTTGCGTGCTTGAGACATAGAAGGGACCAACCCCCTCCCTACAACTTTTTGGGCCCCCTCCCCCCATTTTTTGTATTATACTTTTTTAAAGTTTTGTTTAAATTTTTTCTTATTTTTTAACAAATTTTTTCAACCTTTTTTTTAAATGTAATTAAATGAGATAAAACATACTCAAATATTAAAAAATTCAAATTTAGTATATGCAACATTTGTTAAAAAGCTCACAATTTATCTATTAGAAGTAATAAGATTTCTGTCAATAATACCAAATTTTTCTTAGAAGTAAAAATTTTTCATTATGATAACAAGTTTTCTGTCAGAAGTGTGGTAAAGCTTTCTAATTTAGTTAATTAATAATTGAGTAAAAATATATTAAGACGCAAAAACACAGTTTCAAAATACCACTTTTTAAGATAAGGATACAAATCGTGGAATGTGTGGGCTTGGAGGGAACTGGCTCAATAACCAATTTCCTGGCTAAATGCGTCAATTTACCGGAAGGACGTGGTTAGGTTTTTCATATATATACCCCAATTTTTGAGAGTTTTTGACTTGCCGGGTGAACCTCTGCCCGTTTGTTTTCTCATTAGAAATACCTTGGACTTTGTCGGATCATTGTAAGTGTCTGTATCTTATTTATATATTATTGTTGTTTTTGAGACTTGTGGTCTACTTGGGATAGCCAGTCCCAGTAGATAAAATATATCCGATTATGTATTATATGTTAAATGAATAAAAGTTTTGTATTTTATACAACCTTTCTACGATCTACTTTTAGCTTCTCGAACATACCCAGTCGATACGCCTCATTAGTTCGGTCATAGCCTAAGGCACGCTACCAAAGTTTAATTACCTTAGGGCCAGAGTTTATCTCCCCTATAAAGGGAGAATAAAGGCATCTACAACTACAACACCCCCAATTACTAATAAAAATCACTTCACAACAACTGGTGGTCGCTAGAAAAACTGGGTCGAGAAGACTACATAAAAATAGTAGACTGAAATAAAATGGTTTTACCAGAGAAAAAAATGACTTCCCTATCAGCAGTACTTGAAATTGCAAAAATTATACCAGAATACGCAGGAAATTCAAACGCAGATGAGTTTATCAAAAAATTAAAAATTTTTGACGAACTAACTGAATCATTTGAGGATAAGGTCAAAGAGCAATGCGTTGCAGCCAGATTAAAGGGAAGCGCCCTTAAACATTTTGAAGCAATTAAGGAAAAAGAGCCAAAGGACATCAGTACTCTAATTGAATCTTTTAAAACAAGAATCATTGAGGCAAGCATCTCCGCGAGGCTAAGAACTGAGGTAGTCACATTCGATACCTCAACTAGTATCAGGGAATATGCAGACAAAATTTGTAGATCCATGTTTTAAGAATTAGGGAAAGGCGAAAATGACGAAACAATACAGAAAGTACAACTACACAATTTTACCCAAGGGTTGCCAAAAAAGTTATTAAGACTAATATTATTGCAAAAACCTGAAAATTTAGAGTAGGCTATAATACTAGTCAAAACAGAGGTAAAAATTTATGAGGTTATGAAAAAGTTGGACCAAATGTCAATAAATAACACAGGAGCCCAAGAAAATATAAAATATGAAAGAGGACAGAAAAGGGTGAACTTTGAAGAGCCAAATCGTGAACCAAAAAGGCGCGACGGAGGCCGTCTAGGGAGATAGCTGACAAGTTACACGACCTTGAGAGATTAGCAGCTAATAACTATAGAAAATATGGACACCCTCCCCCACCAACGACAGATAGTTGGGGAACCAACAAGGACAGATCAAAAATATTTAGAAATAACCAGGAAATTGGTTATTGAGCAAGTTCCCTCCAAGCCCACACATTCCACGATTTGTATCCTTATCATAAAAAGTGGTATTTTGAAACTGTGTTTTTGCGTCTTAATATATTTTTACTCAATTATTAATTAACTAAATTAGAAAGCTTTACCACAATACTCCCCATTTAAAGAAGAATTGTCCCAATTCTCAATATTTTACTTTTAAAACAACTTAATTTCGTTTAAAGCTATTATGCTGCCATCTTTGGGTCATTATGTGCATCTACCCTCAATGGGTTTCCTTATGTTTCTGGTCCCATATTGGCCATGTTCCTTTTTTTTTTTTGTCGAAGGATTTCAATTTGAAATTTATCCTTGTTTCTTTTTTTCTCTGTCTCTGGGACTGACGATTACTATTTTGACCTCTTCACGTGTATCTGCTGTTTTAATTGGCCCCAAGTAGTTAAAACATAATAATAATGAATTTGCTAAAATTGGATTTCAAGTTTTATTTTACAAGTTTTGGAATCTTTTCAGTTTACATTTAATTACCATTAGTAATTTCATGTATCCGTGTAACGTGGCTGATATACTATTTATATTCCGTTTTAGAAATGCCTTGGTAAATTTCACATAACATTTTGATTTTTAAATTTTCACAAAGCATTTTCACATATTTCAATAACATAAGCCATTGGGCTATGTAGGGGAGACTGGGGTACCTCCGCACACGGGGCACCTCCAGACATCGAACCTGTTGGCTTTGCTATCTAGCGGAAAAAATGGAAAAAAATCACAAAGATGTGCCATTTTACTGTTCATCTTGGAGGCAAGATGGCACTTCCATCAAATAGCATAGCAGTGAGTCAGTCGGTAATAAGACTTTAAAGATACAGCTGCCAATTGTTTCGCGTGATGATAAAAGTGAAATAGAGAGGTAAGTTTTATAGATACATTTAATGTAATGTTCTAGGAACAAGCAAAACGAACCCAAATATGCTTCCTCTACATAAGATTGACGTAACTCTAGGTGTTCTTTGGTTATGACTCTTTTCTTCTGAAAGGCTCCTTAGGGGCACCTCCGGACAATTTTTTTGTGGCAGGTTTGGACACTGTCCGGAGGTGCCACGATGATTTGAGCAGCCATTGGTGTTTTTTTCTTTCATTTTTAAAAGGAAAGGAAGGATTGATGATATAATTAGATGTATGAAAGAAGCTGAAAAAATTGCAGTAAGTTTGAAGTCCCTGATATAACAGCAAAGTTGGCCGTGCTGCATGGAAGGCTGTCGGATTCAGCTTTTTGTCGTTTTTCGCCTCATCATCCTTTGGTCCGTCTGTTCGGTTAATTTCATTGTAGTGTACTTTATTTCATTTTCTCTTTTGTCTTTTTTTTTTTTTTACTTGTGTTAATCCACAAGTGTCATAAATTGTTATGACGCGGGGTAAAAATAAATTATTATTATTATAGCACCTAGTAAGTGCTTAATAACTGAGTTTTACTGAAGGCAGCATTTTTCTTTCCAGAAATGGTGCGAAATTATATCCCTACTAAGTCCGAGCCAAACGAAGAAGCTATCAAACAAGGGCTAAAAGCCATACAAGATGGAGATTCGGTCAGAAAAGCGGCCAAGACCCATGGAATAGCTGCTTCAACATTATTTGATCGCTTGAAGAAGTCAAAATCAGCCAACGAGACTAGTGTGGATGAAGGAATAGCCAGATCAGCCAATTTGAAACGAGGAAAGTATTCCACCCGTCAGGTTTTCACTGACGATCAAGAGGAAAAACTTAAGACTTACCTTCTTCGTTCCTGTAAACTTCACTTTGGTTTGACTTTAGCACAAACTCAGAAGCTGGCATATCAATATGCAGTGAAGATGAGGGTCTCTTATCCCAAGAACTGGGATGAAAAGTGTGCCGCCACATATGACTGGTCATATGGATTTATGAAGCGTCATCCAGAGCTGAGTCTTCGGAAACCTGAGAACACCAGCCTGGCCAGGGCTTCAGGATTCAATCCCTTCAATGTAAACTCGTTCATGAATAGTCTTGAAGCTTTATACAATCGGCACCGCTTCACACCTGAACGAGTGTACAACCTAGACGAAACCGGAGTAACAACTGTCATGGATAGCCCTAAAGTCATAGCGAAATCTGGTATAAAGCAAGTGGGCAAGGCCGTTGCTGCTGAGCGGGGGGAGTTAGTTACAGTGTGTTGCATCGTTAATGCCATCGGGAACACCGTCCCCCCAGCGTTTGTGTTCCCACGCGTGCACTTCAGAGAACACATGCTCCATGGAGCACCACCTGGTAGCCTTGGGTTAGCTTTCCAGTCTGGTTGGATGACTGGACCGAACTTCTTAGAAGTTATGAAGCACTTCGTCAAGCACACTCGATGCGACAAGGAGAATCCGGTGTTGCTCATCCTCGATAACCATGAAAGCCATATTTATTTGGAGGCAGTTCTATATGCAAAAGAGAATGGAGTAGTGCTTCTCACATTTCCGCCACACTGCAGCCACAAAATGCAGCCCTTAGATATATCTGTCTATGGCCCGTTCAAGGCGTATCTGAGGGCTAAGTTCGGCGAGTGGCAAACAAACCATCCACACGAAAGATTTCAAATAACTCACACCGCAAACCTAGTTGGTCAAGCTTATCCCCTAGCGTTTACTCCGAACAACATCACATCGGGCTTTTCAAAACCAGGAATATGGCCATTCTCAAGATCAGCGTTCACTGATGCAGACTTCATCGCCGCTAAGGTCTCAGACAGACCAAACACCGCTGGAGAAGTAACTGATAGGGTAGAGTCTAGGAATACTTTGGAAGCAGTTGCTGACCCTGTCCTGAATTCCTCGGCCTTAGAGCAACCACCAGGGCCCAAACATGATGTCAATCCAGAAGACATTTTTCCATTCCCGAAGGCTAAACCAAGAAAGCTAACTGTGAATAGGGCTCGAGTTGGCAAAACGAGAATTTTAACGGATACGCCAGAGAAAGAAGATCTGGAGAAAAGAGCACAAGCAAAGTCAGCAAAGAAGACTGGTAGGAAAAGAGTAAAACTGGCAAAGAGCAAGGAGCAAGAGTTGTCAACGATAAGAGAACCTTCCTCCCCTTCGGAAATCTCTTTCCATGACTCTTCAGATGAAAGCCTCCATGCAGGGTCAGACTGTGAAATACCTGAAACTGAAAGTGAAGTTTCATTCATTCCAGAAGAGATCAAGGTTGACGAATTTGTGCTAGTGAGGTTTCAGCTTAAGAAAGATTTTGTTCTTTATGCAGCAAAGATCTTGGAGACTGATATTATGAACAGGGAGTTTCAGGTTTCTTTTCTACGGAGAAAGAAAGACTCTGATCGATTTCACTTTCCTGATATTGAAGACAAGGCATCGGTGTCGTTTGAAGATGTCGTGAAGAAGCTGGAGGTGACTCGACACGGTGGAACTGCTCGGGTCCAAGCTACTTATGTTTTTGCAGGTCTTTGGTTGGATCATATCCGCTGAGTGATTTAAGTTTGATAACTATGAACCTTTTTTCTTTTCTATTTACTTTTGTATCCTATATCTGAAGAATACAGTATCTGAAAGCATGTCCGGAGCTACCCCCACACCTGTGCAAAGCTGCCCCTATATAGGGGCAGTTTCGGACATTTTGTGGACCCAGGGAAAACGTCAACTACTTAGCAGCGCTTGCATATTTTCGCTTTAACTCTGTCCAGGCTCTGTCCAAGTGGCTAAGCTATGCTGGTGCCAAATAAGAAGTCCCGATAGCGCGCACAAGCCGAAGCAGGTAACTTTGATTAAAAAGTGCACGGAGGTGCCCCAGTCTCCCCTAGCACATTTTCTAGGCCTAAATTAAGTTCTGATTTTATCTCACTTTTGATGAACTTGTAGTAAAGACTGTATTTCTGGTTTAGTTTCCAACTATCAGTTGATCAAGCATGGTTTGGTTTCCGAAGGTATGTGATGATAGTATCAGGGTATATGTAAACTGGCTTTCAAATCTCCTACTTTCCAAAAATGCGTAAAAGAAATGATTAAGAAATGGATCAAAAATGATGTTATGAAAAATTTGATTTCCAAACAAAAATAGCTGAGGCTGTCACTAAAATAAATATCCACATTAGTATACATATAAAGCTTATGTTTTAACATACATAGTAGCAAGAAACCCTCAGCATTCGAAAGTTAATTACTTTAATTACTTTCTCCACTTTTTTTAATCACTCCAAAAATAATATCCCGCTTAAATTGAAACATTATGTTCCTTGCTGGATTATTCTTTCAAACTTAAATACTAAACTGATTATTTTAAATAAAAAAAAAGTATTAATACTTTGACTCGAATTCAAAAATTTATGTATACCATTAAATCACTTGTTAAAATTTAAAGTAAATAAAAACATAGTATATACATGACCATTGTGCAATATACTTACACAAGAATTGTGAAGTCATAAAGCTTAGATAGAACATTTATCAAAAAATACATTGTGTTAAAATTTTAAAAATAATCTTAAGAAATTAAAAAGTAATTTAAACATACACAGATTATTTTTTTTCAAAGGAAACTTCTCAAAAAACAAAACTAAAATGGGTTATAACTTTTTTTTTCCATTAGCAAAACGGTCCATATACCTATTTAATTAAAATCAAAAGTATTACTACTGTCATAGCAAAAAAATCACTTCACTATTTATCGTTCTCTTTTATTTTCATATTTATACACTCGTAGTGCCAACCGTTGTCTGCGATTGCAGATAAAAGTTCTTTTTTTTTAAATTAATTAATTTCTTTGCGAGAGATTATGGTTTCGTGCAGACAGGGGTTCTTACATCCTTCCCTCTGGGGTTTGATGTTTCCTATAATACCAATATTTAAAAATAACCAGGAAACAAACAAACAATTTAAGAGAAAATTTCATTGCTATTATTGTAGCAAACCAAACCACTATGCAGCAGATTGCTGGCATAGAATACGCAAAGAAGGCCAGACGTAAAAGACAAGACACCACTTCAGAACGCAGGGGGACAGAAATTTAGGAAGACAGGGAACAAATAATACTTGGCAAACACCTAATAATATTCCTGAATTTAGGCCTAGAAGGCAAACGGTTAACAATACCCAGGGTCAAAGTAGCAGCGCTGACGAAAACTGGGATAATCCTAGAAATATTTTGCCAAACAGTGGGCATTTAAACGGAGAAACCAGTCTGTAAGTCTCGAAAGAGGTGTTTCCTTACAAAGACCCCTATATAGTTTAGAACGTTGTGATACAAATGCAAATAATAATAATCTACAAATTCTGCGTTGTTTTAAAATTGAGTGTTTTCAAAATTTACCATGTTTACTAGATACAGGCGCATCTAATCATTAATTCGAGAGGAAGGTTTTAATAGGTTTCCTCCTAGTGTCAAAAATCGAGTAAGCAGATGCCAAAATACCATAACGTCAGTGACAGGGCACAAGCTGACAATTTTGGGAGAATGTCCACTAAAATTTAGTGCAGGGGATAAAGAAATAACAGTAACAGCAATAATATGCAAGCAGCTACCATTTCCTTGTATTCTAGGAGTAGATGCCATCAGAAAATATGGGATTGTATGGGAACCCATATCCAATACAATCACAATAAACCAGGCAAATGAAAGTAATAGGCAAATTTGCGTAACAACAAATAAAGAAAGTGAACATTCGAATTATAACACGAAAATAAGCGGAAAAATCACATTAGAAGGGGGACCAAAAATTTGAGGCCTAGCTACACTAAGAGAAAAAGATGAACAGGTTAAAATCATGGATACCGTGATAGGGGGGTCAACAATAAAAGAATACCCAATGATTTTTGTGAAGAATCAAGATATAAAAATTGAAAAGGGTATAGCATGCTCAAAGCTATCAAATCTAAGTAATGATAAAATAAAACTGAACCAGGTAGAGCTTGGATCAGTAGAAAAGATTTCAAATTCAGAAATAAAATCTCTAAGCAGTCCAGAATTAAGCGTAAGCTTCATTTCTAGCCACGAACATTTATCCTCATTAAAACCGCAACCACAAGAAGAGTGGAATGGCGAAAACGGATTTTTTGCAATAATTTGGTGTAAAGAACTTACAGCAAGATGTAAAAACTATTGTGGGAAGTATTCTCTGTTAATACCAATTGTATATTACACGATGAAAAGAGAAGAGCGAACCACCTCACTTAGTCGCAAACAAGACCTCAAACGACGTCCCTCCACCCAAAAAGTCGCCGTATAAAGCGTTTTATCATTTAAAGCCATGGCTAGAAAGCCAAATAAAAGAAATGGAAGATCAGGGTATAATTAAAGAAAGAAGTAGTGATTGGTGCTTTCCATTAGTGATAGTCAGAAAAAAAGATAGTACCTGGAGATTATGTATAGACTTTAGAGCACTAAACGCCGCCATGATTAAAGACGTAATGAAGTTACCAAGAATTGATTCGATTTTAGATTCCTTGGGGGGTTCAAAATATTACTCTGGTTTTGATTTAATAGCAAGATATTGGCAAATTACTTTAGAGGCAGAAACTAAGCATAAGGCTACAGTAATCTTAGACGATGGCAGAACGTTCACATTTCAACGTATGCCATTTGGCTTATCATTTAGTCCAAATTGTTTTAGTCACCTAATGAATTTGGTGCTAAAAGACAACGAACCAGGAAGAAAAAAAGATACCTTGGCTTATTTAAATTAAGTAATTTTGTTTAATGAAAACTTGGAAGACCATTTGGTAGGACTTGGAAAAATACTGGAAGAGTTTGAAAAAGTAGGGTTAAAATTAAAACCAGAAAAGTTAAAAATACTGTTACCAAAATTAGTATTTCTTGGACACCTGATAAACCAAGGTACTATGTCACCAAATCCAGAAAAATTTACAGTCATAGAAAATTTACAGCCTCCTAAAGATCAAAAAAGCTGCAGATCAGTTTGTGGGCTATTAAGCTATTTCAGACGATATATTAAAAATTGTGCCACAATAGCACAACCTTTTACGAACGTTTTAAAGAAATCAGGTAAATTCGAATGTCCAGAGGACGAAAAACAAGCGCTAAATGAAATAAAAGGCAACTAATACTGGCACCATGACAAGCCCGGTCAGACTTGTCTCAAGTATTTTGTTTGCTAACAGTTACCTCGGGTTATGTCATAGAAGCCATATTAACAAACAAAAGAGCTGAAGATGTAAAATCGATAGCTAATTATGCTAAAACAGCACTAACAGAAGCAGAAAAAAAACTACTCAACAGTTAAAAGGGAGTGTTTAGCAGTTTTAGTATTTACAGAATATTTTCGACAATTTTTGCTTGGAAAAAAATTTATTTTAAGGGCAGACAAAAAATCATTAGTTTGGCTACGTACGATGCAAAATACTTCAGCCCGGCTGACACTGTGGACACTGCGTCTGCAAGGATGTTCATATACTCCAATATATATAAAGGACCAGACAAATATTTTACCTGACTATTTATCACAAAATCCAGATAAGAAAGAAAATGCGATAGCAACCATCCAGAACGAACTGGAAGGGGTAGAAATACTTTCTAATGAAAATATTTCAAAGAATCAAAATAAAGTAAATTTTTGTTAAGCACTGAAATCCTGTTTATCAGAAGGAATAGAACTGCCAGAGCACTTTAAACATTTTTTAAAGGACTTAGATAATTTTGATCTGGACGAAAGTAAAAATCTTCAAGTAAGATACCATAGACCATCGCAAGAATATCGAAAAAATGACTTAAAAATTATTCCAGTGATTCCAAAATCTCTGGAAGGAGAAGTTTTACAGATTGCACATGCAACAATTGGCTGTCACATGGGAGAAGTAAAGACTATGGGGAGGCTGAAGGGAAATTTTTATTTTCCAAAAATATACTCCAAAGTAAAAGCTTTTATACAAAGCTGCCAAGAGTGCGCCAAACAAAAGTCGCCACCAAAGACCCCTAGGTCTTAATTGGGTCGATACCCAAGCCCGTCAGGGTTAGAAGAAATAATGTCAATAGACCTTGGGTGTTCTTGGGGAAGTTTACCATTTTCCAGAACAGGATACAGGTTTGTAATAACCATAGTAGACCCTTTAGATTCATATTTATACGCTTTCCCAATTAAAGATGAATAGAAAGAAACCACTGGTAAAGCTTCGATCAGTTACCTATTTTTGGAACACGGGATTTTCCCTAGAGTTTTACTGAGTGACAATGGGCCATGTTTTAGAGCCAAATTATTAGACGAAAATACAGAATATCATGGGGTTAGACGATGGTTTACCTTGTCTCACCTTGCAGCAGCTAATGGGAAAGCTGAACTTAAGCATTGGGACTTTCCTTACATGCTTGGAATACATTCAAGAGAGGAAAATGAAAATTGGGATGAACATTTACCATTTGTAGTCTTTGCAATAAATACGGCTTTTTCACGTACCTTAAAAGAAACGCCATTTTTTTGTGAGCCGTGTCGCTCCTTACTTACATTGTGTTACCACGAACTGTTAGATTGCTTGCAGACCTCAGTTTTACCAGACACGACACTAGTAGGGAAGGGGGTACCAGCCCTGACCCACACCACTGCTGCCATCTACAATTTAGTCTAACGCTGACAGGCTATAATTTATTCAAGCATTATTGATCGAGTCTAATGGGGTCAATAGTAAGGATCTAGGTATTACTCCCATGCGAACATAATTTATGCATGTTTTTATAGTTTTTGTCAATGAGAATAAAAAAACCGGATTTTTCTCACTTTGATGTATTTTCATGGTTTATTGATTCTAATGGGGTCAATGACACCTCTTTCAAGGTCAATTTATTTGTTCTTTCCAAGTGTATTGTCTCCGGGACGAAGTTTGCGCATGTGCATTAACGGGGGAGAGATATATTGATCTAGGACAAGAGGGGGAAGTGGATTTTCGAGAAATTGATTTAGATAGTCGGTGGTGGAATGTATTGATCCACGAAGGGGGGCAGATTTCTGAGAAATTGATTTTTATAATCGGGGGGAATTATTGATTCACGAAAGGGGAATTAAGAAACAAATATGGCTTCTTTGGTCTTTAGTTCTGAGGGATAAATGGTCTTTAGTGACAGAGATGAATTAATATTCTATTTTTAAATATGGCTTCTCTGGTCTTTAGTGTCAGGAATCAGAAATGACATCACTTGTTATCTTGGAATTATGTGGAAGTCTAAAGAGATAGAAAAATCCTTTTTTAAATACGGCTTCTCTGATCTTTAAGTCAGAGAGATAAATTGAAATTTTATCGAAACCTTAATAGTGTAGCTAGGAACACCTATGAGATGAAGAGATTAACGTGGGAAAGGGTTTCCTAGGAATTTCAAATGTGACAGCGCAGGGATGCCGAAACATAGGAACACGCTGAAATTACTTTTAGGGGATTATTCGGGCGAAACACTTTGAGACATTTTAGGGGATTATTTGGGCGAAACAGTTTGAGACGTTTTAGAAAATGATTTAGGTGAAACAATTAGAGACATTTTAGAAGATGATTTGGGGTGAAACTCTGTGGTCGTTATAATACACAAGTTCCATTTGAACAATTTTGTGAGGTCCCCTATCCCCAACCCCAAATGGCCCCCCGGGCCCCCAAATATCCCCGGGCCCCCAAAGAGCCCCCCTCCCCATTTTTTAATACTTTTTTTGCGTGCTTGAGACATAGAAGGGCCCACCCCTCTCCCTACAACTTTTTGGCCCCCCCCCCCCCACCCAATTTTTTTTTATACTTTTTTCAAGTTTTTTAAACTTATTTTTGCGTGCTTGAGACATAGAAGGGACCAACCCCCTCCCTACAACTTTTTGGGCCCCCGCCCCCCATTTTTTGTATTATACTTTTTTAAAGTTTTGTTTAAATTTTTTCTTATTTTTTAACACATTTTTTAAAATTTTTTTTTTAAATGTCTTCGAATTAGATAAAATATACTTAAAAAATAAAAGATTCACATTTAATATTTGTACAATTTGTTAGAATGATAACAATTTATCTGTTAGAAGTAATAAGTTTTCTGTCAATAATACCAAATTTTTCTTAGAAGTAACAATTTTTCATTATGATAACAAGTTCTCTGGCAGAAGTGTGGTAAAGCATTCTAATTTAGTTAATTACTAATTGAGTAAAAATATATTAAGACGCAAAAACACAGTTTCAAAATACCACTTTTTAAGATAAGGATACAAATCGTGGAATGTGTGGGCTTGGAGGGAACTTGCTCAATAACCAATTTCTGGCTAAATGCCTCAATTTACCGGAAGGACGTGGTTAGGTTTTTCATATATATACCCCGATTTTTGAGAGTTTTTGACTTGCCGGGTGAACCTCTGCCCGTTTGTTTTCTCATTAGAAATACCTTGGACTTTGTCGGATCATTGTAAGTGTCTGTATCTTATTTATATATTATTGTTGTTTTTGAGACTTGTGGTCTACTTGGGATAGACAGCCCCAGTAGATAAAATATATCCGATTATATTATATGTTAAATGAATAAAAGTATTGTATTTTATACAACCTTTCAACGATCTACTTTTAGCTTCTCGAATATACCCAGTCGGTACGCCTCATTAGTTCGGTCATAGCCTAAGGCACGCTACCAAAGTTTAATTACCTTAGGGCCAGAGTTTATCTCCCCTATAAAGGGAGAATAAAGGAATCTACGACTACAACGCCCCCAATTACCAATAAATAACACTTCACAACAACTGGTGGTCGCTAGAAAAACTGGGTCGAGAAGGCTATATAAAAATAGTAGACTGAAATAGAATGGTTTTACCAGAGGAAAAAATGACTTCCCTATCAACAGTACTTGAAATTGCAAAAATTATACCAGAATACGTGGAAAATTCAGATGTAGATGAGTTTATCAAACCATTAAAAATTTTTAATGAACTGACTGAATCATTTGAGGATAAGGGCAAAGAGCAATGCATTGCAGCCAGATTAAAGGGACGCGCCCTTAAAAATTTTGAGGCAATTAAGGAAAAAGAGCCAAAGCACATCAGTACTCTAATTGAATCTTTTAAAACAAGAATCATTGAGGCAAGCATCTCCGAGAGGCTAAGAACAGAGGTAGTCACATTAGATACCTCAACTAGTATCAGGGAATATGCAGACAAAATTTGTAGATCCGTGTGCTTACAATTAGAGAAAGGCAAAAGTGATGATACAGTACAGAAAGTATAACTATATACTTTTACCAAAGGGTTACCAAAAAGTTATTAGGACTGATATTATCGCGAAAAACTGAAAATTTAGAGCAGGCTATAATACTAGCCGAAAGAAAGGTAAAAATTTGCGAGGTCACGAAAATATTTGACCAAATGTCAATAAATAACACAGGAGCCCAAGAAAATATAAAATATGAAAAAGGACAGAAAAGGGTGAACTTTGAAGAGCCAAATCGTCAACCAAAAAGGCGCGACGGAGGCCGTATAGGGAAATAGCTGACAGGTTAGACGACCTTGAGAGATTAGCAGCTAATAACTATAGAAAATATGGACACCCTCCCCCACCAAAGACAGATAGTTGGGGAACCAACAAGGACAGATCAAAAATATTTAGAAATAACCAGGAAATTGGTTATTGAGCAAGTTCCCTCCAAGCCCACACATTCCACGATTTGTATCCTTATCATAAAAAGTGGTATTTTGAAACTGTGTTTTTGCGTCTTAATATATTTTTATTCAATTATTAATTAACTAAATTAGAAAGCTTTACCACAATACTCCCCATTTAAAGAAGAATTGTCCCAATTCTCAATATTTTACTTTTAAAACAACTTAATTTCGTTTAAAGCTATTATGCTGACATCTTTGGGTCATTATGTGCATCTACTCTCAATGGGTTTCCTTATGTTTCTGGTCCCATCTTGGCCATGTTCCTTTTTTTTTTGTCGAAGGATTACAATTTGAAATTTATCCTTGTTTCTCTTTTTGTCTGTCTCTAGGACTGACGATTACCCTTTTACCCTCTTCCTATGCATCTTCTGTTTTTCTTGACCCCAAGCAGCTTAAACATAATATTAATGGTTTTGCTAAAATTAGATTTCAAGTTTTATTTTACAAGTTTTTGAATCATTTGAGTTTACATTTAATTCCCATTAATAATTTAATTTATCCGTGTGATGTGGCTAATATACTATATATATTTCGTTTTAAAAAAGTCCTTGGGTAAATTATACATAACATTTTGATTTCTTAATTTTCACAAAGCATTTTTCACATATTTCAATAACATAGGAAATTGGCCTATGTAGCACATTTTCTCTGCCTAAATTAAGTTCTGATTTTATCTCACTTTTGATGAACATGTAGTAAAGTCTGTATTTCTGGTATAGTTTCCAAATATCAGTTGATCAAGTATGTTTTGGCTTCCGATGGTATGAGATGATAGTATCAGGATATAATTGAACTGGCTTTGAAATTTGCTACTTTCCAAAAATGGGTAAAATAAATGAATGAGAAATGGATCCAAAAGGATGTTATGAAAAATTTGATTTCCAAAAAAAAAATAGCTGAGGCTGTCTCTAAAATAAATATCCACATTAGTATACATATAAAGTTTAAGATTTAGCATATAGAGTAGAAAGAAACACTCAGCATTCGAAAGTTAATTACTTTTAATTACTTTTTTCTCTTTTTTTTAATCACTCCAAGAATAATATCCAGATTATGTCGAAAATGTATGGTCCTTGTTTTATTATTCTTTCAAACTTAAATACTGAAAATATTATTCTACAATAAAAAAAATTATTAATACTTTAACTTGAGTTCAAATATTTACATATAACATTACATCACTTGTTAAAACTTAAAATAAATTAAAACATAGCATATACACAAGCATTGTGTAATAAACTTACAGAAGCATTGTTAAGCAACAAAACTTAGATACAACATTTATCCAAAAACGCATTTGATTAAAGTTTTAAAATTTATTTAAAAAACCCTATAGTAATTTAAATATACACGAAGAATTTTTTTTCAAAGTAAATTTCTCAAAAAGAAACACTAAAATGTGTTATAACTCTTTTTTTTTCATAAGCAAAATGGTCAAAATACCAATTTAATTACAATCAAAAGTATAATTACTGTCATAGCAAAGAATTCGCTTCACTATTTATCGTACTCTTTTATTTTCATATTTATGCACTCGTAGTGCAAACCGTTGTCTGCGATTGCAGATAAAAGTTCTCTTTTTTTTTTAAATTAATTAATTTCTTTGCGAGAGATTATGGTTTCGTGCAGACAGGGGTTCTTACATCATTCCCTCTGGGGTTTGATGTTTCCTATAATACCAATATTTAAAAATAACCAGGAAACAAACAAACAATTTAAGAGAAAATTTTATTGCTATTATTTTAGCAAACCAAACCACTATGCAGCAGATTGCTGGCATAGAATACGCAAAGAAGGCCAGACGTACAAGACAAGACACCAATTCAGAACGCAGGGGGACAGAAAGTTAGGAAGACAGGGAACAGATAATACTTGGCAAACACCTAATAATATTCCTGAATTTAGGCCTAGAAGGCAAACGGTTAACAATGCCCAGAGTCAAAGTAGCAGCGCTGAAGAAAACTGGGATAATCCCAGAAATATTTTGCCAAACAGTGGGCATTTAAACGGAGAAACCAGCCTGTGAGGGTCGACAGAGCTGTTCCCTTACAAAGACCCCTATATAGTTTAGAATGTTGTGATACAAATGCAAATAATAATAATCTACCAATTCTGCGTTGTTTTAAAATTGAGTGTTTTCAAAATTTACCATGTTTACTAGATGCAGGTGCATATAAATAATCAATTCGAGAGGAAGTTTTTAATAGGTTTCCTCCTAGTGTCAAAAATCGAGTAAGCAGATGCCAAAATACCATAACGTCAGTGACAAGGCACAAACTTACAGTTTGAGGAGAACGTCGGCTGAAATTTAGTGCAGTAGGTTAATAAATAACAGTAACAGCATTACTATGCAAGTAGCTATGGTTTTTTTGTCTTCTATGTGTGGATACCATCAGAAAATATTGGATTATATTGGAACCTATATCAAACACAATAACAATAAACCAGGCACATGAAAGTAATAGGCAAATTTGCGTAACAACAAATAAAGAAAGTGAAGATTCGAATTATAACCTAAAAATAAGCGGAAAAATCACAATAGAAGGGGGAACGACAGCTCAAGTTCTAGCTACATTAAATGAAAAAGATGGAAAGGTTAAAACGATGGATGCCGTGATAGGGGGTACACCATAAAAGAATACCCAGTGATTTTCGTGGAAAATCAAGTTATAAAAATTGAAAATAGTATAAATTACTTAAAACTATCAAATCTAAGTAATGATAAAATAAAACTGAACCAGGTAGAGCTTGGATCAGTAGAAAAGATTTCAAATTCAGAAATAAAATCTCTAAGCAGTCCAGAATTAAGCGTAAGCTTCATTTCTAGCCACGAACATTTATCCTCATTAAAACCGCAACCACAAGAAGATTATGGAATGACGAAAACGGATTTTTTGCAACAATTTGATTTAAAACATTTACCGGAAAACGTAAAAACCAGGGTGGAAAATATTCTTTGGGATTTTAAATGGACTTTTACAAGACACAAATCAGATTAAGGACTAACTCAATCACCCTCAAGATATCAACAGACGGCCCTCCAATCAAAAATTCACTGTATAAAACACTTTATCATTTAAAGCCATGGTTAGAAAGCCAAATAAAAGAAATGGAAGATCAGGGTATAATTAAAGAAAGCATTAGTGATTGGTGCTTTCCATTAGTGATAGTCAGAAAAAAAGATAGTACCTGGAGATTATGTATAGACTTTAGAGCACTAAACGCCGTCACGGTTAAAGACGTAATGAAGATACCGAAAATTGATTTGATTTTAGATGCCTTGGGGGGTTCAAAATATTACACTAGTTTTGATTTAATAGCAGGATATTGGCAAATCGCTTTAGATGCAGAAACTAAGCATAAGGCTACAGTAATCTTAGACGATGGCAGAACGTTCACATTTCAACGTATGCCATTTGGCTTATCATTTAGTCCAAATTGTTTTAGTCACCTAATGAATTTGGTGTTAAGAGACAACTAACCAGGAAGAAAAAAAGATACCTTGGCTTATTTAGATGATGTAATTCTGTTTAATGAAAACTTGGAAGACCACTTGGTAGGACTTAGAAAAATACTGGAAAAGTTTGAAAAAGCAGGCTTAAAATTAAAACCAGAAAAGTTAAAAATAGTGGTACCAAATTTAGTATTTCTTGGACACCTGATAAACCAAGGTACTATTTCACCAAATCCAGAAAAATTTACAGTCATCGAAAATTTACAGCCTCCTAAAGATAAAAAAAGCTGCAGATCAGTTTGTGGGTTATTAAGCTATTTCAGATGATATATTAAAAATTATGGCACAATAGCACAATCTTTGACGAACCTTTTAAAGAAATCAGGTAAATTCGAATGTCCAGAGGACGCAAAACAAGCGCTAAATGAAATAAAAAGGCAATTATTACTGGCACCAATACTAAAACTGCCAGATTTGTCACAAGACTTCTGTTTGCAAACAGATGCTTCGGGGTACGGTATAGGGGCCATATTATTAAACAATAATTCTGAAGGAGTAGAATCAATAGTTCAATACGCCAGTAGGTCACTGACGGAAGCAGAAAAAAAAGACAGTTGAAAGGGAGTGTTTATCAGTTGTAGTATTTACAGAATATTTTCGACAATTTTACTTGGAAAAAAATTTATTTTAAGGGTAGACAAAAAATCATTAGTTTGGCTACATACGATGCAAAATACTTCAGCCCGGCTGACACGGTGGATACTGCGTCTGCAAGCATATTCATATACTCCAATATATATAAAGGGCCGTACAAATATTTCACCAGACTATTTATCACGAAATCCAGATAAGAAGGAAAATGTGATAGCAACCATCCAGAACGAACTGGAAGGGGTAGAAATACTGTCTAATGAAAATATTTCAAAGCATCAAAATAAAGACGATTTTTGTTTAGCAATGAAATCCTTTTTATCAAAAGGAACGGAACTGCCAGAGCACTTTAAACATTTTTTAAAAGACTTAGATAATTTTGATCTGGACGAAAGTAAAAATCTTCAAGTAAGATACCATAGACCATCGCAAGAATATAGAAAAAATGACTTAAAAATTATTCCAGTGATTCCAAAATCTCTGGAAGGAGAAGTTTTACAGATGGCACATGCAACAATTGGCTGTCACATGGGAGAAGCAAAAACTATGGGGAGACTGAAGGGAAATTTTTATTTTCCAAAAATATACTCAAAAGTAAAAGCTTTTAGGTAAATCTGCCACGAGTGTACCAAAACAAAGTCTCCACCGCAGACTCCAATGGCTGAATTAAGTCAATACCCCACCCCTTCCGGGTTAGTAGAAATAATGTCAATAGACCTTTGGTGATCTGGGGGAAGTTTACCATTTTCCAGGAAAGGAAACAGATGCGTACTAACCATAGTCGACCATTTTAATTCATATTTATACGCTTTTCCAATTAAAGATGAAAAGACAAAAACCAGTGCGAAATTTTTGGTCAATCGCCTATTTTTGGAACACAGGGTTTTCTCTAGAGTTTTACTTAGAAACAATAGGCCATGTTTTAGAGCCAAAGTATTAGACGAAAATAACGAATATCAGGTGGTAGAAGATGGTTTACCTTGTCTTACCTGGCAGAAGCTAATGTAAAAGTTGAAATTAAGCATAGGGAGTTACCCTACATGCTGAGACTACATGCAAGAGAGGAAAATGAAAATTAGGATGACCATTTACCATTTCTAGTCTTTGCAATAAATACCTCTTTTTCACGTACCTTAAAAGAAACGCCATTTTTTTTGCAACATATAAGAGATCCCAGAATTTATTTAAATGAAATGGAAAATGACAGAATATATTACAACTTAGACCAATATAAGCAAGAGATGGTAATGCGAATGAAAAAAGCTATGGAACAAGTTAAAGACAATCTGGAAGATGCGAAAACAGAACAAAAAGAAAAGTGTGACAGAACAAGCAAAAATGAAACGAACGACTGTTTAGGAAACTTGGTTTATTTTCAAAAAACAAATCTGGAAGGAACAAAAAGTTAAACCCGAAATGGGACGGACCTTATAGGATTACAAAATTTCTACCAAATAACTTAATATATGTTCTAAAACATCAGCATAAGGAAAAGGAAGAATTAATACACCATAATAGAATGAAACAGGGATATTTTTCAAAACCGTGGAAAATAGAGCCTATATTTTCAGAAGAAGAAATAGAAGAAACGATCTCACCAGTATATATCAGAAGACCATATGAATTTTATGACCTTTTTAACGACCATAACAGTTGGGAGAAGTGGAAGGAATATTTTGCCCAGACTTGGCTGCAAACTTTCCAAAACAAACAAGAGAAAAAAAGAAAAGTTCAATATACATCGGATACAAGTGATGAAAGCGACATATATGAGCCTCAAACACAACCTACTGATTTAAGACACAATAAACCAGAGGTTAAATCCAAAGAGGAAGAAAAATTGGAAGAAACCAAAGAATTATCTGATTTTCATACTTTAGACTCACCTACAGTCGTAGCGCAAAAATGGCTTTTGGAACAAACGCCATCTACCAGACGCGAGCTAACAGAATATGAAACCGAAAATTCTTCGACAGAAATCGATATAGCTAAACCTGGACCATCGTCAAGAAAACTTTCTTTGAGAGAAAAATTATGGAGAACAGTAGAGAAACCAAAAGGACAGCAAGAAGGTACTTGGCCAGCAGTACAAGTCGATAAAACACTCATAAAAAAAGCCAAAAATTAAGAGAAACAACAAGTAAAAAGATTTGACGAGGCTACAAAACAGCACTAGGACTCAGAGCCTTGTAAGCCACACTATAGAAACCACGGTAAAACTTGCGAATATTATAAAGAAAAGCAAAAATTTGGAGTCCAGAACTCGGACCAGGAAACGGAGAAAGGCAGAACAAGCGCAGCCCCCAGCAGATTAATATTTGAATAAAACAATAATAATAAAAACAAAATAAAAAAAATTAATATTGAATAAAAATCAAACGAGTATAAAAGCCACTAAAGAAATATCTATTATGAACGTCACATTTCAACGCCAAATTATTATTTCCGATCGGAAGTGACATCGTAGGTTCCTGCAACAAATTTTGTTTCCAATATGAGATAAGACTTCGCGAGCAGTGAAATGTCAAGATTGACAAAACGAATTAGGCTTCGTTTCATAGAAAAAGAATATAAGTAAAGCCACGTAACTTTTAAATGGGTGTAGTAAACCTAATTAAATCATACATATTT
This sequence comes from Artemia sp. Qi Xiang Cuo, assembly GCF_049724085.1. Lineage (NCBI taxonomy): Eukaryota > Metazoa > Arthropoda > Branchiopoda > Anostraca > Artemiidae > Artemia > Artemia sp. Qi Xiang Cuo. The sequence goes on along the minus strand of NC_142797.1, from coordinate 53,911,948 downwards.
AGAATCAGCATTAAAATGCGATTCTTTTGATATGTATATTAAAAAATATACTTTTCTTTCGATATGAAATTTTTTTTTCTTTCGGGGGGTATAATTAAAAAAAAAAACGAAGGAGGATGGTTTACTGAAATAGAGTCATTGAAAGCTATCAAAGTTGGAGTTAAGCTCAACCATTGCGGGACTCTCGCTGTTAAATACTTGCAATGCTAAAATTAATTGTTAAAATTGAAATGTAAAAAGCGTTATAATGGGAAAAACAGCAAGAGTTTACATTAAGTGTTGGTTAAGTGTACAAGCTAGCTGTAATCTTATTATAATTAGTTATAGTTTAATATAATAATTTTTGGTAAAAAGAAAAACAATTAAAGACAATAATTAAGCGTTATAAAGGTTTAAGCAAAACTTAGAATAAGCTTAGAAAGCAAAACGAGTGAAAAGCGATATAAAAATAAATTATAACCTAAAAACTTACCAGGAGGTAAAAGCCAAGGACAAAATCCAGTAAAACTAAGCCAAAAATCAAACCTCATCGTCACGAACAAACCACAGTAGTTCAAGATAATAATTTTAACTCTAGCGATGTTTTGAATCTGAGAAAACGAAATGGCACAGAAGAATCCCGGTTTAAACAATTGGTTTTCACCTGTGACAACCCAAACACCCAAATCCCAAGCCGTCGAACCCTAACAGAAACTAAACGTATCCACTTTTTAATTGAAAATAAAATATAACCTTTCACAACAACAAAAACTTGCAGTAATGAATAAATTCATTCTTGTAATTCTCCCAGACTCAAGCTTATCAATAAACCGCAGATACGGAGCACGGCATTCAAAGCTATTCAGCCTTGCCAATGGGATTAGCCTATTTTCTTGCTTTCCTTGACAAAAAGGATCGTAATTAAATCTAGAATAAAATTTGCAACCAGTATATCGTAACAATTGCATTTTTATGAACAAAGGAGGGCTAGAAAATGCGGCGCAAAACTTAACTATAAGTGCTCTAAAAATCAACTGGAAAATACAGTGCTTTTAGAATACAAACACTTTTGGACGAAGAAACTTAAATAATTTCAAAATAATACAGGTTGCGACAATAGACCCCCCCCCTTAAAAACAAGGAGGAAATGAAATTGACCGAAGAATGGCAATCGGCGTAAAAACTTGTAAAAGCTGTTGAATAAAACAGGAGACATATAAGTATAGGCTTAGAAAAGACCTATTGAAGTAAAAAAAAAAAAAAAAAAAAAAAATACAAGTTGAAAAATAGCCAGACGGAAGTGAAGTAAAAGAAATTGGGTGACAAATGAACACAAGTTGAAGTTGAAATGTAAGGCAAGACAACTTAAAGTTGGGAAGTTAAAGCGAAAACAGTTATGTTCGCTTATATGTCTTAAAAAAAAAAACAAAAAAAAAAAAAAAAAAAAAAAAAAACTACCGTACGTAAAAAAAAGAAATATAGATATAAGGATAGATTCCTTGGAAAATAACCACCTTTTTACTAAAGGGAAGAGCCAATGGGAAGATTGTAGCTACAAATAAAAAGTGTAGTTATACATAATATATTGTTTTGTCTCTTGATCTTCATACACCTGTTACACTGAGCAGAATCACAAGGGAAACTGCTTTTGGGCCTACCAGACGCTTTTTAAGGTGATCAAGCACCAAATAGATATTACTGAGGTGAGGGCACAACAAAAAGGTAAAAAGTCAGAAAATTCCATCTCAAGCTTTTTCAAACTGATTCTCAAGCTACAAATTTAGCTATTGTTGAATATAATTTTGAAAAAAAAGATATATATTCTTTTAGAAAAGTATAAACCTTGAATATGTGAATTACTACAGTTAAACCTAGTATTATGCAAAAAAAAAAAAACTTGTCTCAGGTTTTTGACAACTCTTGAGTACACGTAGCGCGTAGCGCATAGACGTAGTGTGAGTTTTTTTTGCGCATCATAGCGCATAGAACTGTAATTATATTTGCAAACTCGTGTTACTAAGAAATGAACAATAAATCGAATCCCCGGAAAAAAAGACTTACCTAGACGGAAGTGGAAAGAACCGCTTATTATAAAGGCTTATTAGCCTGAACTTGGGGATATTTCATAACTGATTTAATTATTATGGGATTGATTATATATGTTTTTAAATATTGGTATTATAGGAAACATCAAACCCCAGAGGGAAGGATGTAAGAACCCCTGTCTGCAAGAAACCATAATCTCTCGCAAAGAAATTAATTAATTTATAATGGCTTTATAATTAGCATAATAGCTTTAAACGAAATTAAGTTTTATTAAAAGTAAAATATTTAGAATCGGGACAATTCTTCCTAAATTACAGAATATTGTGTTAAAACCTCTATATTTAGTAAATTTATAATCTAGAAAATTTATGTAAAATGAAAATATGAAGTTTTCAAAATACAACTTTTTAAGATGGGGACGAAAATAGTGGAATGTGTGGGCTTTAAGAGACATCGCTCAATAACTAATTTCCTGGCTAAATGCGTCAATTTACCGGAAGGACGTGGTTAGGTTTTTCATATATATACCCCAATTTTTGGGACTGAAGGCAGAATTTTTGACTTGCCGGGTGAACCTCTGCCCGTTTCTTTTCTCATTAGAAATACCTTGGACTTTGTCGGATCATTGTAAGTGTCTATATCTTATTTATATATTATTGTTGTTTTTGAGACTTTTGGTCTACTTGGGACAGCCAGTCCCAGTAGACAGAATATATCCGATTATATTATATTATATTATTATATTATAGCAAGATTTCCCTAACACTAACAAATTTTCTCTTCGAAGTATCAACATTTTCCATTAATACTAACAAACTTTTACTTAAAACTATCAAAAATTTCTTAGAAGTATAATTTTTTCCGTTCATGATAAAAAGTTTTCAGTCAAAAGTAGCATGTTTTCCTTAACACTAACAAATTTTCTCATCAAAGTAACAATTTTTTCCTTAACACTAACAGAGTTTTAGTTGCAGCTATCAAATTTCTCTTAGAAGTAACAACTTTTACCTTAATACTAAAAAACTTTTACTTAACACTATCAAATTTCTCTTAAAAGTAACAATTTTTCGTCACTGATAACAAATTTTCTGTAAGAAGTAGCAAGTTTTCTGTCAAAGATACCAATTTTTTCTTAGAAGTAACAACTTATTCGTTTATGATAACAAGTTTTCTGTCAGAAGTAGCAAATTTTTCTTTCACACTAACAAATTTTCTCATCAAAGTAACAATTTTTTCCTTAACACTAACAGAGTTTTAGTTACAGCTATCAAATTTCTCTTAGAAGTAACAACTTTTACCTTAATACTAAAAAACTTTTACTTAACACTATCAAATTTTTCTTAGAAGTAACAATTTTTCGTCACTGATAGCAAATTTTCTGTAAGAAGTAGCAAGTTTTCTGTTAAAGATACCAATTTTTTCTTAGAAGTAACAACTTATTCGTTTATGATAACAAGTTTTCTGTCAGAAGTAGCAAGTTTTTCTTTGACACTAACAAATTTTCTCCTCAAAGTAACAATTTTTTCCTTAACACTAACAGAGTTTTACTAACACTAACAAATTTTCTCATCAAATCAACAACTTTTTCCTCAATACTAACAAACTTCTACTTAAAACTATCAAATTTTTCTTAGAATTATAATTTTTTTCCGTTCATGATAAAAAGTTTTCAGTCAAAAGTAGCAAGTTTTCCTTAACACTAACAAATTTTCTCATCAAAGTAACAATTTTTTCATCAACACTAACAGAGTTTTAGTTACAGCTATCAAATTTCTCTTAGAAGTAAAAAATTTTCGTCAGTGATTACAAATTTTCTTTTAGAACTAGCAAGTTTTATGTAAAAGATACCAAATTTTTCTTAGAAGTAACAATTTTTTCGTTTAGGATAGTAAGTTTTTTGTCAGAAGTAGCAAGTTTTCCTTTCACACTAAACTTCTACTTAATACTATCAAATTTTTCTTAGAAGTAACAATTTTTTCATTTATGATAACAAGTTTTCGTTCAAAAGTACCAAGATTACATTAACAATAACGTATTTTATCATCAAAGTAACAATTTTTTCCTTAACACTAACAGAGTTTTAGTTACAACTATCAAATTTCTCTTAGAAGTAACAATTTTTTGTCAGTTATAAAAAATTTTCTGCTAGAACTCAAAAGTTTTCTACCAAAGATACCAAATTTGTCTTAGAAGTAGCAATTTTTTTCCGTTCATGATAAAAAGTTTTCAGTCAGAAGTAGCAAGTTTTCCTTTCACAATAACAAATTTTCTCTTCGAAGTAACAACTTTTCCCTCAATACTAACAAACTTCTACTTAAAACTATCAAATTTATCTTAGAAGTTACATTTTTTGTCAGTGATAACAAATTTTCTGGTAGAACTAACAAGTTTTCTGTCAAAGATACCAAATTTTTCTTTGAAGTAACAGTTTTTTTTCCATTCATGATAAAAAGTTTTCAGTCAAAAGTAGCAAGTTTTCCTTTCACACTAACAAATTTTCTCTTCGAAAAAACACTTTTTTCCTCAATACTAACAAACTTTTACTTAATACCATAAAATATTTCTTAGAATTAACAATTTTTTCGTTTATTATAGCAAGTTCTCTGTCAAAAGTAGCAAGTTTTCCTTAACACTAACAAACTTTCTTATCAAAGTAACAATTTTTCCCTTAACACTTACAGAGTTTTAGTTACAACTATCAAATTTCACTTAGAAGTAAGAATTTTTTGTCAGTGATAACAAATTTTCTGTTAGAACTAACAAGTTTTCTAAAAAGATACCAAATTTTTATTAAAAGTAACAATTTTTTCATTTAGGATAAAAAGTTTTCGGTCAGAAGTAGCAAGTTTTCCTTTCACACTAACAAAATTTTCTCTTCAAAGTAACAACTTTTCCCTCAATACTAACAAAATTATACTTAAAACTATCAAATTTTTCTTAGAAGTAACATTTTTGTCAGTGATAACAAATTTTCTGCTAGAACTAACAAGTTTTATGTCAAAAATACCAAATTTTTCATAGAAGTAAAAATTTTTTCGTTTATGATAGCAAGTTTTCTGTTAGAAGTAGTAAGTTTTCCTTTCACACTAACAATTTTTCTCTTCGAAGTAACAATTTTTTCCTCAATACTAACAAACTTTTACTTAATACTATTAAATTTTTCCTAGAAGTAACAATTTTTTCGTTTATAATAGCAAGTTTTTTGTCAGAAGTAGCAAGTTTTTCTTTCACACTAAACTTCTACTTAATACTATCAAATTTCTCTTAGAAGTAAAAATTTTTTCGTTCATGATAACAAGTCTTTATTCAAAACTAGCTAGTTTTCCTTAACACTAAAAACTTTTCTCATCAAAGAAACATTTTCTCCCTTACCACTTACAGAGTTATAGCTAAAATTACTAAATATTCCTTAGAAGTAAAATTTTTTTGTCAGTGATAACAAATTTTCTGCTAGAACTCAAAAGTTTTCTACCAAAGATACCAAATTTTTCTTAGAAGTAGCAATTTTTTTCCGTTCATGATAAAAAGTTTTCAGTCAGAAGTAGCAAGTTTTCCTTTCACAATAACAAATTTTCTCTTCGAAGTAACAACTTTTCCCTCAATGCTAACAAACTTCTACTTAAAACTATCAAATTTTTCTTAGAAGTAACATTTTTTGTCAGTGATAACAAATTTTCTGGTAGAACTAACAAGTTTTCTGTCAAAGATACCAAATTTTTCTTTGAAGTAACAATTTTTTTTCCATTCATGATAAAAAGTTTTCAGTCAAAAGTAGCAAGTTTTCCTTTCACACTAACAAATTTTCTCTTCGAAGTAACACTTTTTTCCTCAATACTAAAAAACTTTTACTTAATACCATAAAATATTTCTTAGAATTAACAATTTTTTCGTTTATGATAGCAAGTTCTCGGTCAAAAGTAGCAAGTTTTCCTTGACACTAACAAATTTTCTCATCAAAGTAATAATTTTTTCCTTAACACTAACAGAGTTTTAGTTACAACTATAAAATTTCTCTTAGAAGTAACAATTTTTCGTCAGTTATAACAAATTTTCTGCTAGAACTAACAAGTTTTCTACCAAAGATACCAAATTTTTCTTAGAAGTAACAATTTTTTTCCTTTAATGGTAAAAAAATTTTCTGTCAGAAGTAGCAAGTTTTCCTTTACACTAACAAATTTTCTCATCGAAGTAACAACTTTTTCCTTAATACTAACAAAATTCTACTTAAAACTATCAAATTTTTCTTAGAAGTAACATTTTTTGTCAGTGATAACAAATTTTCTGGTAGAACTAACAAGTTTTCTGTCAAAGATACCAAATTTGTCTTAGAAGTAAAAATTTTTTCGTTTATGATAGCAAGTTTTCTGTCAGAAGTATTAAGTTTGCCTTTCACACTAACAAATTTTCTCTTCGAAGTAACAATTTTTTCCTCAATACTAACAAACTTTTACTTAATACTATTATATTTTTCTTAGAAGTAACAATTTTTTCGTTTATGATAGCAAGTTTTCGGTCAGAAGTAGCAAGTTTTCCTTAACACTAACAAATTTTCTCTTCAAAATAACAACTTTTTCCTCAATACTAACAAACTTCGATTTAAAAGTACAGAATTTTTCTTAGAAGTAACATTTCTTCGTTAACGAAAACAAGTTTTCTGTCAAAAATAGCAATTTTTCCTTAACACTAACAAATTTTCTCATCAAAGTAATAATTTTTTTCTTAAAACTAACAGAGTTTTAGTTAAGACTATCAAAGTTCTCTTAGAAGTAAAAATTTTTCGTCAGTTATAACAAATTTTTTTCTAGAACTAACAAGTTTTGTGTCAAAGAAACCAAATTTTTCTTAGAAGTAACAATTTTTTCGTTTATGTTAGCAAGTTTTCTGTCAGAAATAGCAAGTTTTCCTTTCACACTAACAAATTTTCTCATCGAAGTAACAACATTTTCCTCAACACTAACAAACTTCTACTTAAAACTATCAAATTTTTCATAGAAGTAACAATTTTTACGTTTATGATAACAAGTTTTCTGTCAAAAGTAGCAAGTTAAAAAAAATTTTCGTCTATGATAATAAGTTTTCTGTCAAAGATACCATATTTTTCTCGAAGTAACACTAACAAATTTTCTCATCGAAGTAACAATTGTTCGTGAGTGATAACAAGTTTTCTGTAAGAAGTAGCCAGTTTTCTGTAAGAAGTAGAAAGTTTTATGTCAAACATACGAAATTATTCTTAGAAGTAACAACTTTTTCGTCTATGATAATAAGTTTTCTGTCAAAGATACCATATTTTTCTTAGAAGTAACACTAACAAATTTCTCTTAGAAGTAACAATTTTTCATCAGTCATAATAAGTTGTCTATAAAAAGTAGCAAGCTTTCTGCCAAAGGTATCAATTTTTTCTTAGAAGTAACAACTTTTTCGTTTATGATAACAAGTTTTTTGTCAGAAGTATCAAGTTTTCCATCACTCTGACAAATTTTCTCTTCGAAGTAACAAGTTTTTCCTCAATACCAACAAACTTCTACTTAAAACTGTCAAATATCTCTTAGAAGTAACAATTTTTTCGTCAGTGATAACAAGTTTTCTGTAAGAATTATCAAGTTCCCTGTCAAATATACCAAATTTTTCTTAGAAATAACAATTTTTCGTTTATGATAGCAAGTTTTCTGTTAGAAGTAACAATTTTTCTTTAACAGTAACAAATTTTCTCATCAAAGTAACAATTTTTCCTTAATACCAACAAACTTTTACTTAACATTATCAAATTTCTCTTAGAAGTAACTATTTTTCGTCAGTGATAACAAGTTTTCTGTAAGAAGTAGCAAGTTTTCTGTCAAAGATTCCAAATTTTTCTTAGAATTAACAATTTTTTCGTTTATGATAACAAGTTTTCTGTCAAAAGTAGCAAGTTTTCTTTAACACTAACAAATTTTCTCTTCGAAGTAACAACTTTTTCCTCAATACTAACAAACTTTTAGTTAAAAATATCGAATTTTTGCTGAGAAGTATAATTTTTTTCAGTTCATGATAAAAAGTTTTCTGTCAAAAGTAGCAAGTTTCCCTTAACAATAACATATTTTCTCATCGAAGTAACAATTTTTTCCTTAACACTAACATAGTTTTAGTTACAACTATCAAATTTCTCTTAGAAGTAACAATTTTTCATCAGTGATAACAAGTTTTCTGTAAGAAGTAGCAAGTTTTCTGCCAAAGATTCCAAATTTTTCTTAGAAGTAACAATTTTTACGTTTATGATAACAATTTTTCTGTCAGAAGTATCAACCCTTCACTATAAAAAATTTTCTCTTCGAAGTAACAACTTTTTCCTCAATACTAACAAACTTCTACTTAAAACTATCAAATATCTCTTAGAAGTAACAATTTTTTCGTCAGTGATAACAAGTTTTCTGTAAGAAGTTGCAAGTTCCATGTCAAGAACACCAAATTTTTCGTAGAAATAACAATTTCTTCGTTTATGATAACAAGTTTTCTGTTAGAAGTAGCAATTTTTCCTTAACACGAAAAAATTTTCTGATCAAAGTAACAACTTTTACATTAATACTAACAAACTTTTTCTTAACACTATCAAATTTCTCTTAGAAGTAACAATTTTTTCGTCAGTGATAACACGTTTTCTGTAAAAAGTAGCAAGCTTTCTTCCAAAGATACCAAATTTTTCATAGAAGTAACAATTTTGTGATTGTGATAACAACTTTTCTGACAGAAGTAGAAAGTTTTCCTTAACACTAATAAATTTTTTCTTCGAAGCAGCAACATTCTTCCTTAATACTAACAAACTTTGACTTAACATTAAATTTCTCCTAGAAATAACAAGTATTTTCTTAACAGTAATTTTTTTTTTAAAAACTCCAACTTATCCGTCAAAGATAACAAATTTTATTTTAAAAGTAACAATTTATAGTCACAGATAACATGATTTATGCTAAAAACTAGAAAGTTGTCCATTAAAAATAGCAAATTTTTCTACGAGTATGGTTAGGTTAGGTTAGATTAGTTTAGATTAAGTTAGGTTAGATTAGGTTAGGTTAGGTTAGCCTACGTACGCTCGCGTACGCAGGCTAACCTAACCTAATCTAACCTAACTTAATCTAAACTAATCTAACCTAACCTAACCATACTCGTAGAAAAATTTGCTATTTTTAATGGACAACTTTCTAGTTTTTAGCATAAATCATGTTATCTGTGACTATAAATTGTTATTTTTAAAATAAGATTTGTTGTCTTTGACGGATAAGTTGGAGTTATTAAAAAAAATTGTTACTGTTAAGAAAATACTTGTTATTTCTAGGAGACATTTAATGTTAAGTAAAAGTTTGTTAGTATTAAGTAAGAAGGTTGTTACTTTGATGATAGAATTTGTTAGTGTTAAGGAAAACTTGCTACTTTTGTCAGAAAAGTTGTTATCACAATCACAAAATTGTTACTTCTAAGAAAAATTTGGCATCTTTGGTAGAAAACTTGCTAGTTTTTACAGAAAACGTGTTATCAATGACGAAAAAATTATTACTTCTAAGAAAAATTTGATAGTGTTAAGAAAAAGTTTGTTAGTATTAATGTAAAATTTTTTACTTCGAGGAGAAAATTTTTTAGTGTTAAGAAAAATTGCTACTTCTAACAGAAAACTTGTTATCATAAACGAAGAAATTGTTGTTTCTAAGAAAAATTTGGTATCCTTGACATGGAACTTGCTACTTCTTACGGAAAACTGTTTATCACTGACAAAAAATGTTACTTCTAAGAGATATTTGATAGTTTTAAGTAGAAGTTTGTTAGTATTGAGGAAAAAGTTGTTACTTCGAAGAGAAAATTTGTTATAGTGAAGGAAAACTTGATACTTCTGACAGAAAACTTGTTATCATAAACGTAAAAGTTTTTACTTCTAAGAAAAATTTGAAATTTTTGGCAGGAAACTTGCTACTTCTTACAGAAAACGTGTTATCACTGATGAAAAATTGTTACTTCTAAGATAAATTTGATAGTTGTAACTAAAACTATGCTAGTGTTAAGGAAAAAATTGTTACTTTGATGAAAAAATTTGTTACTGTTAAGGAAAACTTGCTACTTCTAACAGAAAACTTTTTATCATGAACTGAAAAAAATTATACTTCTAAGAAAAAATTTGATAGTTTTAACTAAAGTTTGTTAGTATTGAGGAAAAATTTGTTACTTCGAAGAGAAAATGTGTTAGTGTTAAAGAAAACTTGCTACTTTTGACAGAAAACTTGTTATCATAAACGAAAACATTGTTACATCTAAGAAAAATTTGATATCCTTGGCAGAAAACTTGCTACTTCTTACAGAAAACGTGTTATCACTGACGAAAAATTGATACTTCTAAGAGAAATTCGATAGTGTAAAGTAAAAGTTCGTTGGTATTAAGGAAAAATTGTTACTTTGATGAGAAAATTTGTTATTGTTAAAGAAAATTTTTTACTTCTAACAGAAACCTTGTTATCATAAACGGAGAAATTTTTATTTCTAAGAAAAATTTGGTATCTTTGACAGGGAACTTGATACTTCTTACAGAAAACTTGTTATCAGTGACAAAAAAATTGTTATTTCTAAGATATATTTGATAGTTTTAAGTAGAAGTTTGTTGGTATTGAGGAAAAACTTGTTACTTCGAAGCGAAAATTTGTCATAGTGAAGGAAAACTTGATGCTTCTGACAGAAAACTTGTTATCATAAACGAAAAAGTTGTTACTTCTAACAAAAAATTGGTCTCTTTGGTAGAAAACTTGCTACGTTTTATAGAAAACGTATTATCACTGATGAAAATTTTTTACTTCTAAGAGAAATTTGATAGTTTTAAGTAGAAGTTTGTTGGTATTGAGGAAAAAGTTGTTACCTCGAGAAGAAAATTTCTTACTGTTAAGGAAAACTTGCTAATTTTGACAGAAAACTTGTTATCATAAACGAAAAAAATTGTTACTTCTAAGAAAAATTTGATAGTATTAAGTAAAAATTTGTTAGTATTAGGAAAAAGTTGTTACTTTGATGAGAAAATTTGTTAGTGTGAAAGGAAAACTTGCTACTTTTCACCGAGAACTTGCTATCATAAACGAAAAAATTGTTACTTCTAAGACAAATTTGATAGTATTAAGTAAAATTTTGTTAGTATTGAGGAAAAATTTGTTACTTCGAAGAAAAAATTTGTTAGTGTGAAAGGAAAACTTGCTACTTCTGACGGAATTGTTAATTCTAGAAAAAATTTGGTATCTTTGACATAAAACTTATTGGTTCTAACAGAAAATTTGTTATCACTGACGAAAAATTTTTACTTATAAGAAAAATTTCAAAACTTTAACTAAAAATCTGTTAGTGTCAAGGAAAATATTGTTACATTGATCAGAAAATATGTTAGTTTTAAGAAAAGCTTGCTACTTTTGACAGAAAACTTGTTATCATAAACAAAAAAATTGTTACTTCTAAGAAAATTTTTATAGTATTAAGTAAAAATTTGTTAGTATTGAGGAAAAAGTTGTTACTTCGAAGAGAAAATTTGTTAGTAAGAAAGGAAAACTTGCTACTTCTGACCGAGAACTTGCTATCATAAACGAAAAAATTGTTACTTCTAAGAAAAATTTGATAGTATTAAGTAATAGTTTGTTAGTATTGAGGAAAAAATTGTTAATTCGAAGAGAAAATTTGTTATTGTGAAGGGAAAACTTGCTACTTCTGACAGAAAACTTGCTATCATAACTGAAAAAATTGTTACTTCTAAGAAAAGTTTTGTATCTTTGAAAGAAAACTTGTTAGTTCTAGCAAAAAATTTGTTATTACTCACAAAAAACTGTTACTTTTAAGAAAAATTTGATAGTTTTAAGTAAAAGTTTGTTAGTAATGAGGAAAAAGTTTTAACTCGATGAGAAAACTTTTTAGTGTGAAAGGAAAACTTGCTACTTCTGACTGAAAACTTTTTATCATGAACGGAAAAAAATCGTTACTTCTAAGAAAAATTTGGTATCTTTGGTAGAAAACTTGTTAGTTCTAGCAGAAAATTTGTTATAAATGACGAAAAATTGTTACTTCTAAGAGAAATTTGATAGTTATAACAAAAACTCTGTTAATGTTAAGGAAGAAATTGTTACTTTGATGAAAAAATTTGTTAGTGTTAAGGAAAACCTGCTACTTTTGACCGAGAACTTGCTATCATAAACGAAAAAATTGTTACTTCTGAGAAAAATTTATAGTATTAAGTAAAAGTTTGTTAGTATTGAGGAAAAAATTGTTACTTCGAAGAGAAAATTTGTTAGTGTGAAAGGAAAATTTGCTACTTTTGACTGAAAACTTTTTATCATGAATGGAAAAAAAATTGTTACTTCAAAGAAAAATTTGGTATCCTTGACAGAAAACTTGTTAGTTCTACCAGAAAATTTGTTATCACTGGCAAAAAATTGTTACTTCTAAGAGAAATTTGATAGTTGTAAGTAGAAGTTTGTTAGTGTTGAGGGAAAAGTTGTTACTTCGAAGCGAAAATTTGTTAGTGTGACAGGAAAACTTGCTACTTCTGACTGAAAACTTTTTATCATGAACGGAAAAAATTGTTACTTCTAAGAAAAATTTGGTATCTTTGGTAGAAAACTTGTTATTTCTAGCAGAAAGTTTGTTATAACTGATGAAAAATTGTTACTTCTAAGAGAAATTTGATAGTTCTAACTAAAACTCTGTTATTGTTAAGGAAGAAATTGTTACTTTGATGAGAAAATTTGTTAATGTTAAGGAAAACTTGCTACTTCTGACAGAAAACTTTTTATCATAAACGAAAAAATTGTTACTTCTAAGAAAAATTTGATAATATTACGTAAAAGTTTGTTAGTATTGAGGAAAAATTTGTTAATTCGAAGAGAAAATTTATTAGTTTGAAAGGAAAACTTGCTACTTCTGACAACAAACATGCTATCCTAAACGAAAAAATTTTTACTTTTAAGAAAAATTTGGTATCTTTTACATAAAACTTGTTAGTTGTAACAGAAAATTTGTTATCATTGACGAAAAATTGTTACTTCTAAGAGGAAATTGATAGCTGTAACTAAAACTCTGTTAGTGTTAAGGAAAAAATTGTAACTTTGTTGAGAAAATTTGTTAGTGTTAAGGAAACCTTGCTACTTTTGACTGAAAACTTTTTATCATGAACGGAAAAAAATTATACTTCTAAGAAAAATTTGATATTCTTAAGTAGAAGTTTGTTAGTATTGAGGAAAAAGTTGTTGATTCGATGAGAAAATTTGTTAGTGCTTGTAAAACTCTGTTAGTGTTAAGGAAAAAATTGTTACTTTGATGAGAAAATTTGTTAGTGTGAAAGAAAAACTTGCTACTTCTGACAGAAAACTTGTTATCATAAACGAAGAAGTTGTTAATTCTAAGAAAAAATTGGTATCTTTGGCAGAAAACTTGCTACTTCTTACAGAAAATTTGTTATCACTGACGAAAAATTGTTACTTCTAAGAGAAATTTGATAGTGTTAAGTAAAAATTTTTTAGTATTAAGGTAAAAGTTGTTACTTCTAAGAGAAATTTGACAGCTGTAACTAAAACTCTGTTAGTCTTAAGGAAAAAATTGTTAGTTTGATGAGAAAATTTGTTAGTGTTAAGGAAAACTTGCTACTTTTGACTAAAAACTTTTAATCAAGAACGGAAAAAATTATACTTCTAAGAAAAATTTGATAGTTTTAAGTAAAAGTTTGTTAGTATTAATGGAAAATGTTGATACTTCGAAGAGAAAATTTGTTAGTGTTAAGGAAATCTTGCTACTTCTGCCAGAAAACTTATTATGATAATGAAAAATTGTTACTTCTAAGAAAAATTTGGTATCATTGACAGAAAACTTATAACTTCTAATAGATAAATTGTTATCATTCTAACAAATTGTACAAATATTAAATGTGAATTTTGTATTTTTTAAGTATATTTTATCTCATTCGAAGACATGTAAAAAAAAGGTGAAAAAATATTGTGTTAAAAAATAAAAAAATTAAAAAAAACTGAAAAAAAGTATAATAAAAAAATGGGGGGAGGGGGCCCAAAAAGTTGTGGGGAGGGGGTTGGTCCCTTCTATGTCTCAAGCACGCAAAAATAAGTTAAAAAAACTTTAATAAAGTATAAAAATTGCGGGAGGGGACCCAAAAAGTTGAAGGGAGGGGGATGGGCCCTTGTATTTTTCAAGCACGCAAAAACAAGTATTAAAAAAATGGGAGGGGGATCTTTGGGGGCCCAGGGGGCTTTGGGGGCCTTTTTGGAGCCCGAGGGGCTTTTTAGGGCCCGGGGGCCTTTGGGGGCCCGGAGAGCCCTTTGAGGTTGGGCTATGGGGACCTCACGACATTGTTCAAATGGAACTTGTTTATTATAACGACCACAGAGTTTCACCCCAAATCATCTTCTAAAATGTCTCTAACTGTTTTGCCTAAATCATTTTCTAAAGTGTCTCAAACTGTTTCGCCCAAACAATCCACTAAAATGTCTCAAAGTGTTTTGCCCAAATAGTCCCCTAAAAGTAATTTTAGCGTGTTCCTTTGTTTCGGCATCCCGGCGCTGTCAAATTTGAAATTCCTAGGAAACCCTTTCCCGCGTTAATCTCTTTATCTGATAGGTGTTCCTAGCTACACTATTAAGGTTTCGATAGAATATCAATTTATCTTCTGACTTAAAGATCAGAGAAGCCGTATTTAAAAAAGGATTTTTCTATCTCTTTAGACTCCTGCATAATTCCAAGATAACAAGTGATGTCATTTCTAATTCCTGACACTAAAGACAAGAGAAGCCATATTTAAAAATAGAATATTAATTTATCTCTGTCACTAAAAGACCATTTATCCCTCAGAACTAAAGACCAAAGAAGCCATATTTGTTTCTTAATTCCCCTTTGGTGAATCAATAATTCCCCCCGATTATGCAAATCAATTTCTCAGAAATCTGTCCCCCTTCGTGCATCAATACATTCCCCAACCGATTATGTAAATCAATTTCTAGGAAATCCACTTTCCCCTCCTGTCCTAGATCAATACATCTCTCCCCCGTTAATGCGCATGTGCAAACTTCGTCCCGGAGACAATACACTTGGAAACAACAAATAAATTGACCTTGAAAGAGGTGTCATTGACCCCTTCAGAATCAATAAACCATGAAAATCCATCAAAGTGAGAAAAATCCTGTTTTTTCATTCTCAGTGACAAAAACCATAAAAACATGCATAAATTATGTTCGTACGGGAGTAATACCTAGATCCCTACTGTCAATCCCCCTTTTTCAAGGTCGATTTATTTGTTGTTTCTAGGTGCAATGACTCCGGGACGACGTTTACACATGCGCATTAACGGGAAGAGATGTATTGATCGACTCGACGGGAACGGGATTTCTGAGAAATTGATTACATAAGCAAAGACGGTGAATTATCGATTCACGAAAGGGGAATTAAGAAATATTATGGCTTCTTTGATTTTTAGGTCTGAGGGATAAATGACATCACTTGTTTCCTAGGAATTATACGGGACTCTAAAGAGATAGAAATTCCATTTTTAAATATGGCTTCTCTAATCTTTAGGTCACATAGATAAATTAATACTCTATTGAAGCCTTAATAGAGTAACCAAGAACACCTTAGAGATGAAGAGATTAACGCAGGAATTTTTTCCTGGGAATTTCGAATGTGACAGCGCAGGGATGCCAAAACAAAAGGAACACACAGAAATTAACTTTAGGGATTATTTGGGCGAAACTGTTTTAGACATTTTAGAACATGATTTAGGCGAAACAGTTTAAGACATTTTAGAAGATGATTTTAGAAGATGATTTGGGGTGAAACTCTGTGGTCGTTATAATACACTAGTTCCATTTGAACAGTGTTGCCCTCCCCCCTACCGCAACCCCGGAGGGCCCCCCTAATCAACCTCAAAGGGCCCCTGGTGCCCCCAAAAGGCCTTCGGCACCCCCAAAGGGGCCCCAAAGAGCCCCTCTCCCTAGTTTAGAGTTTTAGTTTGATATTAGCTTACAGTTTTAGTTGGAGTTATAGTTTAGTTTAGTTATAGTTTAGAGTCTAGAGAGTCAAGTTAGACTCTCAGCACTTAGAGTTTTAGTTAGAGTTATATTTTATTTTAGTTTTAGTTAAGTGTTTTGAATTTTTAGTTTAGTTTTAGCTAAACGTTTTAGTTTAGAATTTTAGCCTAGAGTCTTAGCTTAGAGTTTTTCATTGCACTTTTAGTTTAGTGTAGTATTAGTTAAGAGTTTTAGTTTAGAGTTGTAGTTTCGTTTTAGTAAAGAATTTTAGTTTAGAGTTGTAGTTTAGTTTTAGTTAAGAGTTTTAGTTTAGAGTTTTAGCTTAGAGTCTTAGCTTAGAGTTTTAGCTAGAATTATAGTTTAGTTTAATTTTAGTTAAGAGTCTAATTTAGACTTTAGAGTTTTAGTTAGAGTTATAGTTTAATTTTTGTTAAGAGTTTTAGTTCATAGTTATAGTTTAGTTTTAGTTCAGAGTTTTAGTTTAGAGTTTCAGTTTGGTATTAGCTTACAGTTTTAGTTAGAGTTATAGTAGTTAAGAGTTTTAGTTTATAGTTTTACTTTAGAGTTTTAGCTTAGAGTTTTAGTTAGAATTATAGTTTAGTTTAGTTTTAGTTAAGAGTTTTTGTTTAGATCTTAGAGTCTTAGCTTAGAGTTTTAGTTAGAATTTAGAGTTTTAGTTTAGAGTCTTAGCTTAGAGTTTTAGTTAGAATTATAGTTTAGTTTAATTTTTGTTAATAGTTTTAGTTTAGAGTTATAGTTTAGTTTTAGTTAAGAGTTTCAGTTTAGAGTTTCAGTTTGGTATTAGCTTACAGTTTTAGTTAGAGTTATAGTAGTTAAGAGTTTTAGTTTAGATTTTTAGCTTAGAGTTTTAGTTAAGAGTTTTTTGTTTAGAGTTTAGAGTCTTAGCTTGGAGTTTTAGTTAGAGTTTAGAGGTTTAGCTGAGAGTTTTAGTTCTATGTATAGTTTAGTTTAGTTATAGCTGATAATTTAGAGTTTTAGTTTAGAGTCTTAGCTTAGAGTTTTAGTTAGAGTTTAGAGTTTTAGTTTAGTTTTAGTTAGGAGCTTTAGCTTAAATCTCTAGTTTAGTTTTACTTAAGAGTTTAGTTCAGAGCCTATAGTTTTAGTTTACAGTTTTACTTTAGAGTTTTAGTTAGAGTTACAGTTTTAGTTTAGTTTTAGTTAAGAGTTTTAGTTTAGATATTGGAATTTTAGTTTGGAGTCTTAGCTTAGAGTTATAGTTAGAGTTATAGTTTAGTTTAGTTTTAATTCAAAGTTTTAGTTTAGAGTCTTTAGAGTTTTAGTTAGAGTTATAGTTTACTTTAGTTTTAGTTAAGAATTTTAGTTTAGAGGTGTTGTTTAGTTTTAGATAAGATTTTTAGCTTAGAATTTAGAGTTTTAGTTGCAATTTTAGTTTTGTTTAGTTTTAGATAAGAGTTTTAGTTTAGAGTTTCAGTTTGGTATTAGCTTACAGTTTTTGTTTAGAGTTTATAGTCTTAGCTTAGAGTTTTAGTTAGAGTTTAGAGTTTTTGTTTAGAGTCTTATCTTAGAGTTTTAGTTCTATTTATAGTTTAGTTAAGTTTTAGTTGAGAGTTTAGAGTTTTAGTTTAGAGTTTTTGCCTAGATATTTTGTTAGATTTGTAGTTTAGTTTAATTTTAGTTAGGAGCTTTAGTTTAGATATCTAGTTTAGTTACACTTAGGAGTTTTAGTTTAGAGTTTATTGTTTTATTTCACGGTTTCACTTTCGAGTTTTAGTTAGAGTTATAGTTTTAGTTTAGTTTTAGTTAAGAGTTTTAGTTTTGAGTCTTAGCTTAGAGTTATAGTTAGAGTTATAGTTTAGTTTTAATTCAGAGTTTTAGTTTAGAGTTTTTCTTAGATTTATAGTTTAGTTTAGTTAAGAATTTTAGTTTAGAGGTGTTGTTAAGTTTTAGATTAGAGCGTTAGCTTAGAGTTTTAGTTAGAGTTATAGTTTACTTTGGACTTGTACTTTAGTTTTATCTAAACATATCATCTTATAGTCTTAGACTAGATTCATATCTTAGAATTTTTTCATGGAAATTTTAGTTTAGTTGAGTTTTAGAAGGAAGTCTTATTTTATAGGTTTAGTATCGTATTAGCTTACAGTTTTAGTTAGAGTTATAGTAGTGAAGAGTTTTAGTTTAGAGTTTTAGTTTAGAGTCTCAGCTTAGAGTTCTAGTTAGAGTTTAGTTTACTTTTAGTTAAGAGTTTTTGTTTAGAATTTAGTCTTAGCTTAGAGTTTAGAGTTTTAGTTTAGAGTCTTAGCTTATAGATCGATTTCTATAGGTATTTTAATTTAGGTTTAGTTGAGAATTTAGAGTTTTAATTTAGAGTCTTAGCTAAAATTTTTTTTGTTAGATTAATATTATATTTTAATTTAGATATTGGAGTTTTAGTCGTGAGTATTATATTAGAGACGTATCAATAGGTATAGTTTATTTTAGTTTTAATTAAGATTTTAGTTTAGAGTCTTAGCTTAGAGTTTTTCTTAGAGTTATAGTTTAGTTTAGTTTTAGTTAAGAATTTTAGTTTAGAGGTGTTGTTTAGTTTTAGATAGGAGTTTTAGTTTAGAGTTTAGAGTTTTAGTTAGAGTTATAGTTTATTTTAGTTTTAGTTTAGAGTCTAGATTTTTAATTTAGAGTGTTAGTTTTGAGTTTTAGGTAGAGTTACAGTTTACTTTAGTTTTAGTTAAGAGTTTTAGTTTAGACTTATAGTTTAGTTTTAGTTAAGAGTTTTAGTTTAGTTTTAGTTTTAGTTAAGAGTTGTAGTTTAGAGTTGTTGTTTAGTTTTAGTTAAGAGTTTTTGTTTAGAGTTGTATTTTAGTTTTATATAAGAGTTTTAGTTTAGAGTTGTAGTTTAGTTTTAGTTAAGAGTTGTAGTTTAGTTTAGTTTTAGTTAAGAGTTTTAGTTTAGAGTTTTTTTTTAGTTTTAGATATGATTTATAGTTAAGAGTTTTAGTTTGATATTAGCTTACAGTTTTAGTTAGAGTTATAGTTTAGTTTAGTTGTAGTTCAGAGTCTAGAGTTTCAAGTTAGAATCTCAAAACTTAGAGTTTTAGTTAGAGTTATATTTTATTTTAGTTTTAGTTAAGAGTTTTTGGACTTGTAGTTTAGTTTTAACTAAACGTTTTAGCTTATAGTTTTAATCTAGAGTCATAGCTTAGAATTTTTTCATTGTACTTTTAGTTTAGTTTAGTTCTAGATAAGAATTTTAGTTTAGAGTTTCAGTTTGGTATTAGCTTACAGTTTTAGTTAGAGTTATAGTAGTTAAGAGTTTTAGTTTAGAGTTTAGAGTTTTAGTTTAGAGTCTTAGCTTATAGTTTTAGTTCTATTTATAGTTTACTTTAGATTTAGTTGAGAATTTAGAGTTTTTGTTTAGACTCTTAGCTTAGAGTTTTTTTGTTAGTTATAGTTTAGTTCAGTTTAGATATTGGAGTTTTAGTTTTGAGTCTTACCTTAGAGTTTTAGTTAGAGGTATAGTTTAGTTTAGTTTTAATTCAGAGTTTTAGTCTAGAGTCTTAGCTTAGAGTTTTAGTTAGATTTATAGTTTAGTTTGATTTTAGTTAACAGTTTTAGTTTACACTTCAGTAGAACCCTATCAGGAGGTCCGGGACGAACACCGTGCTGCCATCTACAATTTAGTTTAATGCTGACGGGACATAATTTATTCAAGGATTATCGATCTAATGGGGGTCATGGTCAATGGGAGTCTAATGGGGGTCAAGGTCAATCGATCTGTTGTTTTTGTTGTTTGGCCACGTGTAATGGCATGAGGGGTGATTTACATAATCGATGGGGGAATTATTGATTCACGAGCGTGGGGAATTATGAAACAATATGGTCATATAGTCCCTAGGGAGAAAGATTACGTAATTGCTCAATGACCTCTTTTTCCAAGGTCGATTTATTTGATGTTTTTCTCGGATGTCAACATCAAATTATGGATGTTTTATGGTTTTTGTCAGTGAGAATTTGAAAAACAGGAACTTTGTCACATTTATGGATGTCAACAGCAATTCATGTCTGTTATATGGTTTTCTCAGTGATAATTAAAAAACAGTAATTTTCTCACTTGGATTTACATAATCGCTAGGGGAAATTATTGATTCACGACGGGGGGAATTAAGAAACAAACATGGCTTCATTGTTGTTTGGTTAGCTTAACCTGAGAAATTGATTTACATAATCGATATGGAAATTATTGATTCACGAAGGGGGGAATTAAGAAACAAACATGGCTTCTTTAATCTTTAGGCCTGAGGGATTTATTTATTATTGTTGTTTTTGGACAAGTGCGTGCTAGGGGTGAAGGTCAAGGTGTCCTGGAATAGGAAACAGTTAGATCACATGTTTCCTTCTCAGACAATCAGAGAGTCGGATACATCCTCCTTCTCAGCCAATCAGCGAGTCGGTTACATCCTCCTTCTCAGCCAATCAGAGGGCTGCTTACATATGATTTCCCCGTTACATAACAATTCGCCCTTGAGATTTCGTATATAACGGACATGCAATGTGATTCAATTATCAGAAAGTATTGTGACACAATGGATAGAACATATGAAATTATTGATGAACTTGAAGCCATGGCAACTTCAATTTACCATGTAAGTTCTGTTTTCATTATTTTTATTTTCAAAATAAAATTGTTTTCAGTAGTCACCCTCTACTGTATTCGGTTAAAACCCCCCTCCCCCCTAAACCCACCTCCCTAACAGATGTTTATAAAAGATAAAAATTGGAAAAAAAGCAATTTTTTAGGTAAAGAAAACCCCTCCTTACTCCCCCCTCTGTTTACAACCATAATTATGTTTTTGATAAATTACGTATCTTATCTAAAAGCAATTGTCAACTTTCTGTCATTCCCTTAATATACAGTCTGCTATGGCTTGACTTACAGATTTATCGCAACGATTTAAGTATCTAATAATTACTGACAACCCTTTAAAGTACATCCGACTTTGTTAAATATACAAGAATTTGGATAGCGGCTTAACCAAAGGTTTCTCTGAGAAGGTTAGTTTCGCGTGAAAAAAGATATTATTGTTAATTAACCTTGTGTGCTTACAGGCTTTGCGTAATTCTATGTGGTATGGAAGCATGAAATCTCGTTATTTTCAAATTAAGATCTAACAATATATTTAGGACATTGGCGAAAGGGGGAGGGGGCCATGCCTCAAGTCTATCGCCATCATTGTATGGTGAAAACAAACTGTTTCTTCGCGTGAAAAGTAAGGGGGGTGAGTTTAAGAAAAAGATACATTGCTTTATTATGCGTAAATTGAATAGCATTTTTACCATATCTTTCGGTGGATGGAGGGGGTATTTTCCAATGTCTTTTCTCAGGGATATTGTCCGTGGGGGGTTATTTTCCGTGGGCTGTTTTTTCTGGGTGTGTGATAAATAGCAGCTATCGTAAAAGGATATGGAAAGATAAAAAATACCATTAATACTTTAAATGCATCAAACAAGGCGTGCAAAATGCAGATTAAAACCAGAAAAGAACAGAAACGCCTAAAAATAAGAAATTAGGCCGATTTATATAGGCCGGCTTTTGAAGGGCTCAGTGAGCCGTAATTCTCAGATTCAAAAAAGGATACAATTAGTATATTTCACGAAATTTTTTACGTTGTGCTTTCTTAGTGATAAATGCCTTTTCTAGACAAAATTACATGGATGATGATACTAACTTTCTTTCTGTAAAAAAGGGGGGCAAATTATTTAGATACTAACTTTTTCTCTTCTTTTTAAGGCAAATTATGGAGAATGTGTGCCCCCTCCATCCAAGAAAGCCAGAGATGACAAGACAGCCTCATCATTGCCAGCCCCAATGCAGCCTGGGTTTAAGTTAAAGAGAGAGTGGACGGCTTCATATAATATGGTGAACCATGCCGAAGCTATGCAAGATCATGAAATAGCCGGCCTAGTTGCGCAAGAACATAGCGACGTCGACCCGTCCACCCTCCAGCATGCACGACCTGGTCCTTCGGGTGCCCAAGTGCAGCCGAGATTTGCAAATGTAAGCGTTTTTTTCCTACCTTTCTATTTATTCATTTTTCAGTCCTGTTTAATCCCAATATAAACTTATCTCTGTGATATATTGAGCCCTCCCCCTCACACAATGTCTTAAATTTATCTCACCTTGAGACATATTACTGGTATTTTTTTACACTGAAAACAATCTTTCAACTGCTCCCCCCCTCCCTCGGATAAATATAAATTTAATATTTTAAAAATAAACAGATCGTTTCTAATCCGTTATATCGCTTCTATATCTCATAAGCGACTATTTTTAGGTACTTTCTAATAATAATCACTGCCTTTGAAACTCAAAATGCTATTTTTTCTAATCTTTGCTATTTTCTCTGTTGCTATTTCTTCGATGTTATCTCATAAGCGAATATTTTTCATGTGTAATTTCAATTAATGCTCACCATTTGAAACTCAAAATCCCCTATTTGTCTCAATTGATTATCACAAAGTTTCAAGAGAATTAACTGAGAGAGATTATTCAAATATATCTATTTGTTACATATGGACCCCATAATTTGCGCAAGGATATTTTAAAATAACTTTCAATCTTACAAGCCTTGCCAATATTTTAGTGATATTGAAACATTGCTTAATAAGAATCAACGGTTCTCGAATTTAATTGTACTGTATCCCCAGATAACACGCTTGGAAATAGAATAGACATGAGATTAAAAATAATCTAGGCACATTTTGGGTAATAGACAACATATATGGGGAGTAGTCAAAACGACTTATGCCGTCTAACAATACGGTTTTTGGGGCATTAGGTAAACGGCTGGGAGCCGCGGCGCCCGGACGGCGCCGCGGGGTCCGGGGAGGGCGGTGGGGCCCGGGTGAGGGCAGTGCCGGGGGGGATGCGCCACGGGCCAGGGAAAGCGCCACAGGGATGCGCCACGGGCCCGAGAAGCATCGCGGGAAGCGATGCGGGGGCCCGAGAAGCTTCACAGGGATGCGTTGTGGCTCCGAAAAGCGCCACGGATGGTCCGGGAAGCGCTGTGGGACAAGGTTAGGGGGGGCGTTGGGGGGAGCGCCGAAAAAACAAAAAAAAATTTGAGCACTTTGAAAATAAACGAACAAATTGTCGCCTTCCATGTCATATCTTAGATTATCTTCAGTTGTATTAACCAAATGTTATTAAGCAATAATAATCCAAATTTTAACAGTAGGGGTGATTTGAACACTTTGAAAATAAGCTATTTTTCATCTATAGTGTCATATCTTAGATTATCTTCAGTTGTATTAACCAAATGTTATTAAGCAATAATAATCCAAATTTTAACAGTAGGGGTGATTTGAACACTTTGAAAATAAGCTATTTTTCATCTATAGGTTGTCCTGGTTCCATACTCCCCATCTCCCCCCTGATCGTCAGTTGGAGAAGGAGAAGAAGATGCACATGTGGAGCTCCCCAACAATTCACTATGGGATGATTTACATCAAATTCCAGATAATATTGATGAGTTTCTAGATGATTTTTTAACTAATGTAGATAATAGCATATTTGAACTGGGGGACTTACATTTGATATGTCAAAAAAAATTGCAAATTTTAGACGATTTTACCCGGTACTTAACCGGGAACCATCAAACTGCCTATACCCACACGACTCCACTTCGAAAACCTGAAGTGGAGCATTCGCAATATTCTGTTGAACAGGGGTGGGGAGGGGGGAAAATACCCCCGGGGGCGGGGCGTAAAACTCTCCCGGAGTTTCAGCCGTCCAACATATTTTTGAATCTTATAGTTGTTTTCACCGCAGTGTTTGGGGATCCTTTTAATTAGCTTTTGTCTGGTAATTTTGTCTATGATCCTATAGAAATTGTACACAACTATGTAGAAAAAATTCGGGCACTTCTGGAGAATCAGATTCAATTGTGGGGAGGTAGGGATTCAATTAAGGTTTCTATTGTTCTAAAGGTTTTCTATTTGAATGAGGGAAAAAGCGAGGTTTATTATCATTTTATACATTCCGAGATGCGGTGGGTTAATCCGAATTTGGAAAAGTTTGAGGGTGTTTTCATAGATTGGGTGGATCAAAAGGTAATGCCTTGCGAGAACTTCAATGAAAACTATCGTGGCTCACTAGTTCTTTTTATTGAGAATGTAATTGTTAATAAATGTAATATTAAGAAATATTTTATTTTAAGAGGAGGGGAGGCGGGGGGGTCTGAGAGGGCAGGCGTTTTAAAATATAATCCAGATCTAGTAGGTTGTCAAGGTGTCCAGAAGATTTGTTTTGAAACAGATCAAATGTGTTTCAGATATGCTTTCCTCATATCAGCATTCGAGCCTCTAACTTAGGACGCTAGCAAGACGAATTTAAACGTCTGGGCTGTACATGAGAAAGAAGGGTCCGGTGTTCCAATTGTAGATTTTTCTTGCTTAGAGGGGAAATTCCCAGTGACGCTTCGAGCCCTTGATATTTTTGAAAGGGCTAATGCTCACTTGAATATCGGCGTTACTGTGGTTCAGTACGAAACAGAATTTGAAGATGGAACTCGTTCTAAAAAGAAGGGGGTGGTCTTCCCCGTAAGGGGTCCCTCAGTTGATTTGGTTAAACACTGGGCTTGGTTGCTATACACACCACCTAGTCAACCGAACACAATCGGTCATTTTAACCCTATCACTGACATTAGTAGAGTTCTGGGGGAGGGTAAGAAAAGGGGGACTCGTTTCTACTGTCCAACATGTCTCTCTAGATTTTGGACTGAAATAAAGTTCAAAAATCACATGAAGCATTGTAGACGGGATGGCTACCAGACAGTGGAAACGGTTTCAGGGGAGAGCGGAAGTCTACGTTTCAAAAACTTCCAAATACCCTTCTCCAGTGCAACAAAATATCTTTGGACTGTGAGGCTAAGCTGGTGGAGGTGAATGACCCCCAATATCCAAACCGAGTCAAAGAACACCAGGCTATTGCAGTGTCCTACGCCCACGCGCAAAGAGATAGTTCTAACACCATGCGGTTGTTAGAAATAGTTGAAACCTTGGATGAGCGGGGGTGCAAGATCAAGGCATTGACTACACTTATTAGCTTATCTAATGGTCATATTTAGCTTGGTATGAATGCCATTTATAATTGGGTTCGTTCTGCATAGTAAAGTCTCTGTAAAAAAAAAAAATCAATAGTGGGTTGGGGTAAGGGGGATGGTGTAGAGTTGTTTCAGGGGTAACGAATGACCCTATGGGGGCGTGCAACAGTCATAGATCATGCCACTTAGTGTCTTGACAAATACTCGGGGGTAATACGGTACGAGGGGTTGCGCTTCAATCGGGTAATTTAAATGTTATAAACCAGTTTTTTCCCACTTTTTTTATTCATAATTCCAATTATGATTTAAAATTTATTTTACCGGCACTGGCACGTATGCACAGGGGGGGAGGGGAAGTAGATTGTCCATGGGTAAATAGTTCATTTACCTACAATATAAGTCCCAAATCGGCAGAGAAGTTATTGCTTCTCGAACTGAAATGGCAGGCAGTGGATAATGGACATACGTGCTGGAATAGAATTAGTTTTTTGATTCCTTTAGTTTTTTTCCCAAGGCATGGAGTCACTTGATTCAAGTGCAAAAAAGCGACAATTTTGATAGCTTTCCCTTGCTTAAACAGCACTTTCCAGACAGTGAAATGTATGACCTGTTGACCTGCAAAGGTATATATGCATACGATTATTACTGTTCTGGCGCACGCTTAAGTGAGGAGAAACTACCTCCACTTGAAGCTTTTTACAATTCACTGACCAACAGTGAATGCACTGCCGAGGAGTATGAGTTTGCCAAGAAGGTGTGGTCGAAGGGGGATTGTAAAAATGGGTGGGATTATTGTAGACTGTTCTTGGCCAGTGACGTTATAACTCTGTTGGATATAGTCTCTAAGAACACAGAACAGATCTAATCAGAGTTCGGGTTAGATATTGGCTACTATTTTTCTACACCCCATTTAGTAATTGATTTAATTTTAAAAATTAGCAGGGAGGAAATAGGCCTAATCAACGATGTAGATCAACACCTTTTTGTAGAGCGTTCAATGAGGGGAGAGTATGCTTTTCATGGGGACCGCGTCTTATCAACCGATCCGAGCGGACAAAACACCGGTGCAAAGTCAAATGCAGTGTTCTTGGACATGAATTCATTGTACCCCTCGGCAATGTCACACTACTCTTTGCCGTGTGGGAACTATCAATGGCTTGAGAATCCTTGTGAGTTCCCAGACATTACCACTGTCGAGGACAATGGGCCACAAGGATGGTTCTTTGAAGTTGATGGTCACAGTCCGCTGACGCTTCACGACTCAGTCAAAGATTTTGTTTTTCCCTGTATCAATCGGCCCGTGAGCAGGGGCTCTCTGAGCCCCTACAATCGTTCATTGGTTGAGGATATGGGGATGCACTGGACTCCCTCTAAACATAACGTGTTTGCTTATTTGGACCATAAAGATAATATGTTTGTTAACCTTGTGCTTTTTCACTGTTTGGTTAGAAACGTTTACAAGATCAACACAATACCCTGGTTCCTGCTGTTAAATCAGCGACCCTATTTGAAATCATTTATCGACACTGTTGTCGATAAACGCTCTAGGGCAAATTCAAAGGTGGAGACGGAAATGTATAAGCTCATCCTAAATTCAGCGGGTGGCACAATGTGTGAGAGCTTACGCAACAGATCTCGCTGTGACGTCGTGACTGACCCTCTAGAGTGTGCACGAATTATTGCCGACCCCAATTTTACATCATTCACGAGCATAGAGACCGGCATGGTTCTTCTACACAGGCGAAAGCGAAATGTAGTACTGAACAAGTATATCGCAGGTGGTAGTTCAGTACTAGAAATTTCAAAAAAGCTCATGTTGTCGTTCTTTTACAATGTGTGCAAGGTGCAATGGCCACGGGAGGGGGAGGTTCAAGTTTATTATGGGGAGACAGATTATCTGCTGTTAAAGGTAAATGGGCCTGAATTGGATTTATTGGGTGATTTGCAAAAGGGGGAACATATCAGCTCGTGAATGGATTTCACCAACTGGAACCCATCACTCTACCCCGAGCTGGTGAAACGTCAATCCCCCAACCAACTCTTAATATTAAAATCAGAGACGGGGAGTGATTTGATATCCAGGGGGTGTTCCCGGGTCCCAAAGTCTATTGAGTGGAAACTCATAGTGGGGAAGAACAGAATGCGTGTAAAGTGATGCCTACACACTTTTTATAGAACAATTTTAACAGGAGTGTGTACAAAGACTGTGTAGAAAGTAGCCTAGTGCCAAGAGCACAAGTGCTTGCAATTCGCTCTCTACAGTATAGAAATTATACTGTGAGAGTGGACAAGAATGCAATGTCATGTATATCCGACAAGGTCTATGTGCTCGAGAATGGTGTGACTGTCCTACCCCACGGCCACTACCGTATTTCAGATCGAGTTGAATGCATTGACTATCGCAATCAACTTGGCCTGGATAAATTAACCTAATCTGACTAACCACCCCTCAACCTGTTCATAAATTAACCTAACTCAACTAATGTAACCCAAGCACTAAACATCACCACCACTACCTCAACCTC
Source organism: Artemia sp. Qi Xiang Cuo (assembly GCF_049724085.1). Classification (NCBI taxonomy): domain Eukaryota; kingdom Metazoa; phylum Arthropoda; class Branchiopoda; order Anostraca; family Artemiidae; genus Artemia; species Artemia sp. Qi Xiang Cuo. The sequence goes on along the minus strand of NC_142797.1, from coordinate 53,884,309 downwards.
AACTAACCTAACCCATAGCAGTGACGACAACTATTGTTTTTCGCACCGCGGCCCCCGGGGGGAGGGGGGGGGGTCCCGCCCGCGGCCGGCCGGCCTTCGGCCCCGCGGTCCGGGGGGGACACCACCTTTAAATTCATAATGTTCAACTGTGCTACTAGCAATTTCCAAGTGTGTGTCTTTATTTTATGTTGTACAAAAAGTGTTATTGTATAGAAAAGTTTTTAAGTTGACAAAAAGTGTTGTTGATGATGGACAAAAAAAGTGTTTTTTTTATTGTACATAAAGTGTTGTACAGAAAAGTGTTTTTAAAGACAAAAAGTGTTTATTTATAAAGTGTTATCATTGCCCTGTTCATGTTGACCAAATAGAGTTTTCATTTTGACCAGAGAAATTTTGTCAACTGTTCCTGTTGAACAAGTGTTATTATTTTTTTTATTCATCATGTTGACTGCTAATTTTCGTTTTAATGCGGGGCCGAAATAAATACTGCCATGAAATTTTTTTTTTTTTTGTTGTTCTTGAATAGATAGATATATTTGGGAAATTATTGATACTACTTATTCATTGAGCACAAGTGATTTACAGTTAGTTGTAGTCCGACTGTTATCCCCAACAGCAGCAGCAGCATGTATCAATTTAAAACACCCTTCAGATCGTTTCTGTGTGGATCGTAAATGTCGGGGAAAACAATACTTTTAGCTAAAATAATTCAAAATTACGATAAAATGTTTTTGAAGAAGCCAAAAAAAATCTACTATTGCTATAGTATTTGGCAAGAGTACTATGATAAAATAAAAGCTATAGCCACAAGCATACCAGTACAATTCATACGAGGACTTGATGTTTTAAATATTATTGAATCGAACTCTTGGTTGATTATTGATGATTTGGCTGAATCCATTGAACAGTTCTCACAGGAAATACTACAACTGTTCACTGTTCGCTCCCATCACGAACACATTTCCATTAACATAGTTCTACACAATCTCCTTCATCAGAGAAAATGTATACGAACCTTTGCATTGAATTGCACCCTTTATATTATATATCGAGTCGTTCGGGTTTAAATCGAGCTCATTAAACACGAAAAGCACATATACCCCGGCACCCCTAAATGTATGTTTTCAGCAGAAACTCTCGCGACTATCAATCCCTACGTTTAAATTTTTCTTGTTATTAATCAGATCACGCCCGAGGATCTACGTGTAGTCACCGACATTTTCAACAATGAAATTACAGTATATCTTCCGGTGAACAGTAGAAAGGACTATTAGTCGCCATTATGACACTGAAGAAACTACACGAACAACGGCATCTGTTTTCCGTTTTAAGCACTTCAAAACCGTTGCTTAGGAAGGCTATACTCAAACATGGGGTTGACAATAATTTCATTAATCTAATATCTGAACTTTGTTTAAATTTAACTGAGGGCAATGTTCAACTGCCAGAAGGTGTTAGACTGCATACAAAGAAAAATCATGCCACTGTACGCGACTGGTCTTTCAAAAAAAAGGTGAAAAATTTTAAAAGAACAGGGCTCCTTCAGGCGGGCGGTAGCTTTTTCACACTTTTACTACCGATAATTGCAGGACTTGTAAACATTTTTCTCTAGTGAGAGAGAGAATGGCAAAACCCTATAAATTGACACCATTTGAACTTGTCCTCTTGCCCATCGAACATTTTGAAGACAATCTAAGCAAATTCATTAACGATGAAAATATTGCCGATGACAAAAAACTGATTTTACTTCAAGATGCATTGCGACGTGTGGACAAACATAAACCATATCGTGAGAGGCCTGCCACCGTCGGCACTGATCCCCCTAAACAGGAAACATCTCCTCAAGATTCTGCTGCAGCACTGCAATCAAAGGAGAAGGAATTGAATTCGATTGTATTGAAAATTGGAAACCTATTGCCATTGACCTATCGAGAAAAGACTAAAAGAGTATTATCACATCTCATTATGGAAACTAGCGATGAGCATCAAGTTCAACTCGAGAGCACAGGGAAACAAATTATAATTCAGGGAAAAATTTATAATCTAGTTGATTTAATTTGTGATATGGTCACGAATCGTAAAGGACTCTTATCCTTTGACGATAATCTATACACCTTTCTGTGTGCAATAAACCTCCCCAAAAGTCTTATTGGCAATAAGCAAATTGTAAAGAAACTGAGAGATTATAGTCCTCAAACAACAACATTTAAAAAAGAAGAAGATCCAATATTTGAGGATACTATCAGCAGCAGCAATGATTTTACAACACCTGTGGTTGCTAGTCAAAAGCGAAGACGAATTGATTTGCCCGCCAGTGGGCAAAAGGGGAGTGGACATTACACTTCGTGTCTACGCTCGAAATGGATGAAGTTTTGAAAGATGTCTATGAAAATATTGGTGAAGCGGGGAGTTTAAGGTCTCCCAAAACGCTTTCCAAAGCTGTCCCCGGCACCACCATCACATTGAAAAATGCAAAAGAGTATCTAGAAAATGAATCAAGTTACACACTACATCATAATCATAGACTTCGCAGTAAACAATATTGACAAACTAAAGCCTTTTTCCCTCTGCATATAATATAAATGGATCTTTTAACTCTAGACGCACTTCAACAGCGTTACAATGCCCCCTACAAATATATTCTGGTGGCAATCAGTGTATGTAGACTCTATGCCAATGCCATTCCACTGCGGTCCATGAGATGTGTTGAAGTTGCTAGGTCCATTGAAAGTCTTCTCGAACTTGATTCGTATAGACAAAATCAATCTGATCTCGGTAGTTACTTTGCTCATCATTATGTGCAAAAGCTTATTATGATATAAAATAGAACACTATATCATAGTCAAAGTCCAATAATGGCTGAATTGGATTAAATATTAATAAGAACTATTCTTCTATTAATTTCAAGATATTGCACTTTGAAAAATACACCGGCTTTTATTCATGATTTAGATAAAATCATGTTGATTTATAATCAACGACCCCATCGATCTCTGTCCAACTCAAGCCCTCGGGATGTTCACTATAGTGAAAATACATTTGATGCTTTTCTAAAGCAATAATCCAAGGGTGAAAAAGAGAAAAAAAGAAGAAATTCAATGTTGGTGATACTGTTCGAATTAATAGAACCACCAATATTTTTGAAAAGGGGAATTATTTATGGAGCACTGAAATTTTTAAAGTGTCTAAAATCCTAGACACCGAGCCCATAACTTATCGACTGCGAGACACCAAAGATGATGAGATTCTCGGTGGTTTTTATGAATATGAACTGCAAAAAGTTAGAAACACTAGTGAAATTTATCAAATTGAAAATATATTAAAGAGTCGTACACGCCATGGTTAGAAACAGTTGCTTGTTTGCTGGCTATGATACAACTCAGATTTTGATTCTTGGATCAGTGCTGAAGATATTAAAAATACCCAATGATTTCTATGTGACTTTCATGTCCAATGTTTCTGATCCTCTCTACAATGATCTGAATAGAACAAGTGATTTTTGGACGAAACTCTCCCCCACCATCAATTTTGATGGAAAGTGTGAAGTGGCTCTTGTCGACTGTATTCTCAAAAATACCTATGACATCCTGAGAAAGGATCGTAAATACGAAATAAAAATTAGACCCTATGATTGGCCGCCACCACCAGGTGATCAAGAACAAATTCAAAAAATCAATTGGATGGATTATCCATATAATGTATTAATCTACGAGAAAATCACCTGTATGAATGATTTATGTCGTACTATCAATAAAAAAATTTCTGCTCGTAAGAAAGGATCTTTTTATTTCAACTATTCTAAGGAGGAGGGTAAGATCTGAATTAGTTCACCTATTGCCAATGAAAAGGTTATTCTCAATGATAACCTAAAGGATGTTCTTGGCTTTAAGCTCAATATAATCAACGGCAAAAGTGTCGGAAATACTAATTTCATTTTTGCTGACTACCCGCCTGCCTTCTCCACAGACACATGTATATTTCTCTACGCTTCATTTGTGGAAACATCTCGGGTTGGTAATTCAAATGTTCCCCTCCTACGAGTTCTTGAACGAAAAACCCATCAAGAACATATTCATCACTACAATATAAAGCATCTTCAGTATATCCCCGTAAACACTTCCTATTTGGAACCCTGTCAGTTAACACTAAGAACCGAATTGGGTGATCCCATAGCAATTTCAAAAGGTTTGGCTGTGATTACATGCCATTTTCGTCCCATCGTTCAACAGCAAGATGTCTAATAAAAAAGTGGTATTCACTTATCCCGATATTGACTGCTCTGTTAATACTCTTGGCCCGAGACAACAGGGCAATGGAATGGACTACTACAAAGGTCACTCGTCAATGTCTGGCTACGGTGTTGGCAGTTGGTTTGCTAAGCTGTTTCGCTCTTCACTACCACTGGCCAGAAAATATCTTTGACAAGCTGCGACATATTTTGTATCCTCGATACTCTACGCTTGGGTCTCTGTCAAAGAGTTTTACAAAATTGCTACTGAAATTCACAGGTTCGGTGCGCAAAACCATGGTAAGCAATAATAACAGACTGTTCAAGGTTTAAAAAGGTCAAAAAACAATGCATCCCTCATCAGTCTCTGCCCAGGTCGGAAACGAATGACATCATCCCTTTTGTCAAAGAAAAGAAGGAAAAAGCCGACACGTAGTGTAACCAGAAGCCCCAGGAAGAATAGAATTGTCAGATCGAAACTAGATTTCTTCTCCTAAAATGTCCTACCTACCGCATAAGGATTCCCAACCTTCAATCACCGCCTCATTGAATCTATTCAATGCTGAAAATGTTGATGTGAGTGTGAAGAATGGACACTATGAAAAATTTTATCCACAACAACCCCTGTCCGATAAGATCCACTTTCAAATTTATTCCAATGAAGACTACTTTGTGGAAATGTCTTCGACATTTATAGATTTGCAAATAAAATTCCGAAAATCCAATAATACAATGCCGATTCGGGCCGATGGAATATCCTATGAAAATTTTATACTACATAATCTATTTCGTCAAATCAGTGTCTACATCAATGGCACGCTGGTGAGCACAAGCAACAATCTCTCAAATTATACAAGCTCTATGCAATTCATGCTGATGACACCCAAGTCATACAAGGAATTGAGAGGCACCTCCAATGGATATGAATATATTACTAATACTGATAGTACAGATGCACTTAAAAATGCTACAACTAGTGAAGTACATCTAGTTGGAAAAATATATCATGAAATATTTAATATACCCCACTGGATACCGCCCAATGTTAAAGTGGATATAAAACTAACACTTGCATCCTCCAATTTCATATTGAGAAAGGAACTTGCTGCCAATCCCGATGTAAGTCTCTCCCTCACCTCGGCAATACTACATCTACGTAAACAACAGGTTATAAGTTCAGTTGCTTTGGCCGTGGAAAAACTGAGAGCCAATGGCAACAATATTAAACTACTTGTTCCTCATACAATTACCAATCAGCGTCATATTGCAATGGGGTCACGCACCTTCACTGATTCATCCTTTATCATTGTTGAAATTCCCTCGAAATTGGCTTTGGTATTTGTAAAAAGCGCCAGAGCAATTGGATCATGGACTGAATGTCCACATAAATTCGAGATATTTGGACTTTCATCTCTAGTGTGCAAAGTAAACGGTTTCCCACTCTACAATCTATATTTTGATAAATCCTATAGAGCATTGTACGAGTTGACCATGCAAACCCTAGATCATGACTCTCAACTACTTGAAAATGGTACAACCGAAGATATGTTTGCTAAAACACATGGTATCATTGTACTGGATTTGTCGGGTACACAGGATATGAGTATAGTACGTATAGGGAGTGTGCGCTTAGAGTGCACATTTGCCGACCCATTGGCTGAGAGTATTGCCCTAATCTCACTAAATCAATATGAAACCTATTGGGAAATCACTCCCGAAGGCAGTGTTCTACTAGACTTGGCGCCATGAACACCAGTCAAATAATCAATGTATTTAATGTGGACCCCTACATGTCCCAGTACAAATCCTATTGTCTGCCCTCGGACTTTCTTTGGAAAAATTCAACGTGTCAACAATACCTTGACTATTGTTAATAGCAGTCCTTCGACTGTGCTGACGTGTCATTGGCTGTACATCTATCAAACAAAGAAGACGATTGAGTTTTTTGATCCTCTTGGGCTACCCTATACATTCTACACACCTCACATCAGCAACTATATAGAGAGCAGTGGGAAAACTCTTATTCAAAATCAAAAGAGAGTACAGGATTTAACGACTAAAAGCTGTAGCTTCCATGCACTACTATATTTTGTGTTCCGATGTCGCGGCTATACTTACAAGCAGTTTCTCCACATTTATGTTGACAATCCACGTCTGAATTACTTTCTAGTGGAGAATATCCTCTCAGACCTATATAGTATTGATTTCAGTGCCCTAAGAGTAAAGTGCTTAAAAAATGTTTGTGAATTTGTTTATTAATAAAATGCGTATATATATATACAACAATGTCTTTAAATCTTCACTTTAGATTTCTTCATCTTCGATGTATAGGCACCTGTCGTGAACCACTAATGCCGATAAATCATTTGGATTCACTGTATATTGATCTTGGTTGACTGCAAAGTCAGGGTCACATTTTCTACAGTACAATGTAACTTCACTCTTGTCATATCTCTTTGTATAGTAAATTATACTATTTGCATTCATATTATGAAATTCACGAGTTTCAATCTGTCTATTTGAAGCAATATCACATACAGTGTTTTCAAGTGGTGAATCACATTCGTTAACTGCAAAATAAAAATCAGTTGTTTTATATTCATAGTTGGTTGTTTAATCAAAACTTTTACGTATAAACAAATTTTTATTTTTACACAAAATTTTTATTATTATACATTTTTCCTACTACAAGAATATTTTAACGCCACGAATATAACAATCTAGTATCAATAAACTAAAATCACGTTTGGGATTCTTTCCAATCATAGCGGGGTAAGTATTCTCCCACTCATCACATTTATCGTAGTGACAATTGGAGCACAGGTGCCCTCTAGGGTGAGAGTCACACACCTCCTCAAGACATGAATTACATCCTTTAATTTGTACTGCATAGGCTCTATGTAATTTACAAGGATTACATAATTTACACTTTTCACTAGAGTCCTCAATAATTGTACAATTCTCACATTGATTCCAACTGCCCAGAGTTTACATGCACAATGGACATATATAGAACATTTTTCGGTTTCCGATGTCAACTCACTCACAGCTAAAACGAAACTGATCATCTTCGTTCGATAAATTCAACGAGATGGAAATGGTGGGAGAGAGGAGTAGCTCTGTGTCGTTACCTCTTTCGAATGATGGGGGAGCCATCTACATTGAATCCATTGGCAATATTTTCAAAAGTATATCCACAATATGATTCTGCTTTGTTTCAATTAATATATCAATAAATTAACTATAAGCATTTGAGTCACATTTTAAAAGCTTCATACAATAGTCCAATGGAGTTGAATCACTCCTCCTTATATTGTCAAGTGTTCCCCGACAAGAGATTATCCTGCGTTTAAGTGATAACTCAAGAAAATCATCATCCAAAATCAAATGTTTTTCCATAAACACTAGATTTGATCTTATTCTCTCTTTCTCAAATTTATTCATTTTTCGGTCCTTTCACTCTGACTGCTGACTCTAGACTGACCCTGATTCGTTAGCCCTAACCAGAAAAGAAAGAAAACATTTTCGATTTCGAAACAATTTTATTGAATAATTACAACAACAACAACAACATCAATAATACATTACATGTACAATCAGCGATACTGTTTATTGTCTTCAATATGTTTCACCAATGCACTTAAAGCACATTGAAGTCTATTCACATGTGCTATATCAACTTTAGCGGCGAAACATAATTTATAATCAATTTTAAATTTGATCAAGGATATCACATATCTTGCATATACTGCATCCCATTCCAGACAAATCCGCGATCCTTTCGTGATTTCCACCGCAATGTTTGTTGCTCTTGTACTATTATCATCAACTCCACTATCAACTTCTAATAGGGTAAACATTCCACTCATCGCCATCGTCAACACACACAAATATATATCCAAATGAGTAAAGTCAAACTGTTCTTCTTCTTCTCACTCCTTTGATTTCTATACACATAATAATAAAACTATAGAAAAAATCCCTTCCTTATCTTCCCTCCGCCAATAATTTGTACCCGACTCGCTGATTGGCTGAGAAGGGGGATGTAACCGACTCGCTGATTGGCTGAGAAGGAAACACATGATCTAACTGTTTCCCGTTATCGGATCAATAAAATTCCCAATCGATTACGCAATCAAGTTCTCGGAAATTCACTTCTCCCTTGAGTCCTAGATCAATAACAATGTCCCCGTTAGAATTCAATGCGCATGTGTAACCTTCGTCCCGGAGCTATTGCACATAGAAACAACAAATAAATCGATCGTGGAAAAGGATCTCATTGAGGGATTACACCATCTTTCTCCCCAGAAACTCTATGAGCATATTGTTTCATAATTCCCCACGCTCGTGAATCAATAATCCCACCATCGATTATGTAAATCACTCCTCATGCCATTACACGTGGCCAAACAACAACAACAACAGATCGATTGACCTTGACCCCCATTAAACTCGATCGATAATCCTTGAATAAATTATATCCCGTCAGCATTAAACTAAATTGTAGATGGCAGCACGGTGTTCGTCCCGGACCTCCTGATAGGGTTCTACTCACTTCAGAGCTTTACTTTAGAGTTTAGAGTTTTAGTTAGAGTTATAGTTTAGCTTAATTTTTGTTAAGAGTTTTAGTTTAGAGTTGTAGTTTCATTTTAGTTAAGAGTTTTAGTTTACAGTTGTAGTTTAGTTTAGTTTTAGTTAAGAGTTTCTGGACTTGTAGTTTAGTTTTAGCTAAACGTTTTAGTTTAGAGTTTTAGCCTAGAGTCATAGCTTAGAGTTTATCCTTGCACTTTTAGTTTAGTTTAGTTTTATTTAAGAGTTTTAGTTTAGAGTTTCAGTTTGGTATTAGCTTACAGTTTTAGTTAGAGTTATAGTAGTTAAGAGTTTTAGTTTAGAGTTTTAGTTTAGAGTCTTTGCTTAGAGTTTTAGTTAGAGTTATAGTTTAGTTTTAATTCAGAGATTTATTTTGAGTCTTAGCTTAGAGTTTTAGTTAGAGTTATAGTTTAGTTTAGTTTTAGTTAAGAATTATAGTTTAGAGCTGTTGTTTAGTTTTAGATAAGAGTTTTAGTTTAGAGTTTTAGTTTAGTTCTAGTTTAGAGTCTAGAGTTTTAATTTAGAGTGTTAGCTTAGAGTTTTAGTTAGAGTTATAGTTTACTTTTGTTCTACTTTAGAGTTATAGTTTAGTTTAGTTTCAGTTAGGAGCATTAGTTTAGATATCTAATTTAGTTTTACCTAGGAGTTTTAGTTTAGAGTTTATAGTTTTAGTTTACAGATTTACTTTAGACTTTTAGTTAGAGTTATAGTTTTAGTTTAGTTTTAGTTAAGAGTTTTAGTTTAGAAATTGGAATTTTAGTTTCGAGTCTTAGCTTAGAGTTTTAGTTAGAGTTATAGTTTAGTTTAGTTTTAGTTAAGAGTTTGGGTTTAGAGTTATAGTTTAGTTTTAGATAAGAGTTTTAGTTTAGAGTTTAGAGTTTTAGTAAGAGTTATAGTTTAGTTTAGTTCTAGTTTAGAGTTTTAATTTAGAGTGTTAGTATAGAGCTTTAGTTAGAGTTATAGTTTACTCTAGTTTAAGTTAAGAGTTTTAGTTTAGACTTATAGTTTAGTTTTAGTCAGGAGTTTTAGTTTAGAGTTGTAGTTTAGTTTTAGTAAAGAGTTTGAGTTTAGAGTTGTAGTTTATTTTTATTTAAGAGTTTTAGTTTAGAGTTTAGAGTTTTAGTTAGAGTTATAGTTTAGTTTAGTTCTAGTTTAGAGTTTAGAGTTTTAATTTAGAGTGTTAGTTTAGAGTTTTAGTTTGGAGTTTAGTTTACTCTATTAGTTTAGAGTATTAGTTTAGACTTTTAGTTTAGTTTTAGTTAAGAGTTTTAATTTAGAGTTGTAGTTTAGTTTTGGTAAAGAGTTTTAGTTTAGAGTTGTAGTTTAGTTTTAGTTAAGAGTTTTAGTTTAGACTTCAGAGTTTTAGTTTAGAGTTTGGAGTTTTAGTTAAAGTTATAGTTTAGTTTAATTTTGGTTAAGAATTTTAGTTTAGAGTTATAGTTTAGTTTAGTTGTAGTTCAGAGTCTAGAGTTTCAAGATAGACTCTCAGCACTTAGAGTTTTAGTTAGAGTTATATTTTATTTTAGTTTTAGTTAAATGATTTTGGACTTGTAGGTTAGTTTTAGCTAAACATTATAGTTTAGAGTTTTAGCCTAGAGTCATAGCTTAGAGTTTTTCATTGCAGTTTTAGTTTAGTTTAGTTTTAGATATGAGTTTTAATTTAGAGTTTCAGTTTGGTATTAGCTTACAGTTTTAGTTAGCGTTATAGTAGCTAAGAGTTTTAGTTTAGAGTTTAGAGTTTTAGTTTAGAGTCTTAGCTTAGAGTTTTAGTTGGAGGTATAGTTTAGTATAGCTCTAGTTAAGAGTTCTTGTTTAGGGTTTTAGCTTGGAGTTTAGAGTTTTAGCTTAGAGTTTTAGTTAGAGTTATAGTTTTAGTTTAGTTTTAGTTAAGAGTTTTAGTTTAGAGTTATAGTTTAGTTAAGAGTTTTAGTTTAGAGTTTAGAGTTTTAGTTTAGCGTCTTAGGTTTCTCCATGTTTAAGTTAGGTTAGGTTATCATGAGCTTAGGTTAGGTTAGATTTGGTTAGGTTAAGTTAGGTTAGGTTAGGTTAGCCTACGTACGCACGCGTACGTAGGCTAACCTAAGCTAACCTAACCTAACTTAACCTAACCAAATCTAACCTAACCTAAGCTCATGATAACCTAACCTAACTTAAACTTGGAGAAAACTAAGACGCTAAACTAAAACTCTAAACTAAAACTCTTAACTAAATTATAACTCTAAACTAAAACTCTTAACTAAAACTAAACTAAAACTATAACTCTAACTAAAACTCTAAGCTAAGACTCTGAACTAAAACTCTAAACTCTAAGCTAAAATCCTAAACTAAAACTCTTAACTAGACCTATACTAAACTATACCTCTAACTAAAACTCTAAGCTAAGACTCTAAACTAAAACTCTAAACTCTAAACTAAAACTCTTAACTACTATAACTAACTAAAACTGTAAGCTAATACCAAAGTGAAACTATAAACTAAAAATCATCTAAAATAAAACTAAACTAAAAGTTCAATGAAAAACTCTAAGATAAGACTATAGGTTAAAAACTCTAAACTAAAAAGCTTTGCTTAAAACTAAACTTCAATTCCAAAAACACTTAACTAAATCTAAAATAAAATATAACTCTAAATAAAACTCTAAGTGCTGAGAGTCTAACTTGAAACTCTAAACTCTGAACAACAACTAAACTAAACTATAACTCTAAACTAAAATTCTTAACTAAAATTAAACTAAACTATAACTTTAACTAAAACTCTAAAATCTAAACTAAAACTCTGAATTCTAAACTGAAACTCTTAAATAAAATTAAACTAAACTTTAACTCTAACTAAAACTCTAAGATATCACTCTAAACTAAGACTCTAAGCTAAAACTCAAAAATAAAACTCCTAACTAAAACTAAACTACAACTCTAGGCAAAAACTCATTACTAAAACTAAACTACAACTCTAAACTAAAACTCTTAACTAAAACTAAACTAAAAGTCCAAACTAAAACTCTTAACTAAAACTAGAGTAAACTATAACTCTAACTAAAACTCAAATAACACTCTAAATTAAAACTCTAAACTAAAACTCTTATCTAAAACTAAACAACACCTCTAAACTAAAATTCTTAACTAAAACTAAACTAAACTATAACTCTAACTAAAACTCTAAGCTAAGACTCAAAACTAAAACTCCAATATCTAAGCTAAAAATCTTAACTAAAACTAAACTAAAACTATAACTCTAACTAAAACTCTAACCTAAAACTGTAAACTAAAACTCTAAACTCCAAGCTAAAACCCTAAAATAGAACTCTAACTAAAATTCTAAGCTAAGACTCTAAACTACAACTCTAAACTAAAACTCTTAGCTACTATAACTCTAACTAAAACTGTAAGCTAATACCAAACTGAAACTCTAAACTAAAACTCATATCTAAAAATAAACTAAATAAAAAGTGCAATGAAAAACTCTAAGCTATGACTCTAGGCTAAAAACTCTAAACTAAAAACGTTTAGCTAAAACTAAACTTCAAGTCCAAAAACACTTAACTAAAACTAAAATAAAATATAACTCTAACTAAAACTCTAAGTGCTGAGAGTCTAACTTGGAACTCTAGACTATGAACTACAACTAAACTAAACTATAACTAAACTAAAATTCTTAACTAAAATTAAACTAAACTATAACTTTAACTAAAACTCTAAACTCCAAAATAAAACTCTGAGTTCTAAACTAAAACTCTTAACTAAAATGAAACTAAACTATAACTCTAACTAAAACTCTAAGCTAAGACTAAGCTAAAACTCTAATCTCTAAACTAAAACTCTTAACTAAACTAAACTACAACTCTAAACAAAAACTCATTACTAAAACTAAACTACAACTCTAAACTAAAACTCTTAACTAAAACTAAACTAAAACTCTAAACTAAAACTCTTAACTAAAACTAAAGTAAACTATAACTCTAACTAAAACTCTAGACTAACACTCTAAATTAAAACTCTAGACTCTAAACTAGAACTAAACTAAACAATATCTCTAACTAAAACTCTAAACTATAAGCTAAAATTCTTATTTAAAACTAAAAAACACCTATATACTAAAATTCTTAACAACAACTAAACTAAACTATAAGTAACAGTAAAATTCATAGCTATGACTCAAAACTAAAACTCTTAACTAAAACTAAACTAAACAATAACTCTAACTAAGACTCTAGGCTAAGACTCTAAACTAAAACTCCAATATCTAAACTAAAACTCTTAAATAAAACTAAATTAAAACTATAACTCTAACTAAAACTCTAAAGTAAAACTGTAAACTAAAAGTATAAACTATAAACTAAAACTCCTAGGTAAAACTAAACTAGATATCTAAACTAAAGCTCCTAACTAAAACTAAACTAAACTATAACTCTAAAGTAAAACTACAGTAAACTATAACTCTAACTAAAACTTTAAGCTAACACTCTAAATTAAAACTCTAGACTCTAAACTAGAACTAAACTATAACTCAAACTAAAAGTCTTATCTAAAACTAAACAATACCTCTAAACTAAAATTCTCAACTAAAACTAAAGTATAACTCTAACTAAAACTCTAAGCTAAGACTCAAAATTAAAACTCTGAATTAAAACTAAACTATAACTCTAACTAAAACTCTAAGCAAAGACTCTAAACTAAAACTCTAAACTCTAAACTAAAACTCTTAACTACTATAACTCTAACTAAAACTATAAGCTAAAATCAAACTGAAACTCTAAACTAAAATTCTTATCTAAAACTAAACTAAACTAAAAGTGCAAGGAAAAACTGTAAGCTATGACTCTAGGCTAAAACTCTAAACTAAAATGTTTAGCTAGAACTAAACTACAAGTCCAGAAACTCTGAACTAAAACTAAACTAAACTACAACTCTAAACTAAAACTCTTAACTAAAACTCTAAACTAAAACTCTTAAAAAAAATTAAGCTGAACTATAACTCTAACTAAAAATCTAAACTTTAAACTAAAACTCTGAAGTCTAAACTAAAACTCTTAAATAATATTAAACTAAACTATAACTCTAACTAAAACTCTAAGCTAAGACTCTAAACTAAAAATCTGAATTAAAAGTAAACTAAACTATACCTCTAACTAAAACTCTAACTTAATACTCAAAACTAAAACTCCAATATCTAAACTAAACTAAACTATAACTCTAACAAAAACACTCTAAGCTAAGACACTAAACTAAAACTCTAAATTCTCAAATAAATCTAAAGTAAGCTATAAATAGAACTAAAACTATAATCTAAGACTCTAAACTAAGACTCTAAACTCTAACTAAAACTCTAAGCTAAGACTCTAAACTCTATAAAAAAACTCTTAACTAAAACTACACTAAACTATAACTCTAACTAATAATCTAAGCTAAGACTCTAAACTAAAAGTCTAAACTCTAAAGTAAAACTCTTAACAACTATAACTCTAACTAAAACTGTAAGCTAATACCAAACTGAAACTCTAAACTAAAACTCTTATCTAAAACTAAACTAAACTAAAAGTGCAAAGAAAAAACTCAAAGCTATGACTCAAGTCTAAAACTCTAAGCTAAAACGTTTAGTTAAAACTAAACTACAAGTCCAAAAACACTTAACTAATACTAAAATAAAATATAACTCTAACTAAAACTCTAAGTGTTGAGAGTCTGACTTGAAAGACTCTGAACTATCACTAAACTAAACTTTAGCTATAACTAAAACTGTAAGCTAATATCAAAATAAAACTCTAAAATAAACTCAAATCTAAAACTAAACAACAACTCTAAACTAAAACTCTTAACTAAAACTAAACTAAACTACAACTCTTAACTAAAACTAAACAACAACTCTAAACTAAAACTAAAACTATACTACAACTCTAAACTAAGACTCGTAACTAAAACTAAACTATAAGTATAAACTAAAACCCTTAAATAAAACTAAACTAAACTATAACTCTAACTAAAACTATAAGCTAACTCTAAAAATTAAAACTCCAGACTCTAAACTAAAATTAAAACAAACTATAACTCTAACTAAAACTCTAAACTCTAAGCTAAAACCCTTATCTAAAACTAAAAAACATCTCTAAACTAAAAATTCTTAACTAAAACTAAACTAAACTATAACTCTAACTAAAACTTTATGCTAAGACTCTAAACTAAAACTCTGAATTAAAACTAAACTAAACTATAACTCTAACTAAAACTCTAAGCTAAGACTCAAAACTAAAACTCCAATATTTAAACTAAAACTCTTAACTAAAACTAAACTAAAACTATAACTCTAACTAAAAGTCTAAAGTAAATCTGTAAACTAAAACTATAAACTCTAAACTAAAACTCCTAGGTAAAACTAAATTAGATATCTAAACTAATGCTCCTAACTAAAACTAAACTAAACTATAACTCTAAAGTAAAACTACAGTAAACTATAACTCTAACTAAAACTCTAAGCTAACACTCTAAATTAAAACTCTAGACTCTAAACTAGAACTAAACTAAAACTCTTATCTAAAACTAAACAATACCTCTAAACTAAAATTCTTAACTAAAACTAAACTAAACTATAACTCTAACTAAAACTCTAAGCTAAGACTCAAAATTAAAACTCTGAATTAAAACTAAACTATAACTCTAACTAAAACTCTAAGCAAAGACTCTAAAATAAAACTCTAAACTCTAAACTAAAACTCTTAACTACTATAGCTCTAACTAAAACTATAAGCTAAAATCAAACTGAAACTCTAAACTAAAATTCTTATCTAAAACTAAACTAAACTAAAAGTGCAAGGAAAAACTGTAAGCTATGACTCTAGGCTAAAACTCTAAACTAAAATGTTTAGCTAGAACTAAACTACAAGTCCAGAAACTCTGAACTAAAACTAAACTAAACTACAACTCTAAACTAAAACTATTAACTAAAACTCTAAACTAAAACTCTTAAAAAAAATTAAGCTAAACTATAACTCAAACTAAAAATCTAAACTCTAAAGTAAAACTCTGAAGTCTAAACTAAAACTCTTAACTAAAATTAAACTAAACTATAACTCTAACTAAAACTCTAGGCTAAGACTCTAAACTAAAACTCTGAACTAAAACTAAACTCAACTATATCTCTAACTAAAACTCTAAGCTAAGACTCAAAACTAAAACTCCAATATCTAAACTAAACTAAACTAAACTATAACTCTAACAAAAACACTTTAAGCTAAGACTCTAAACTAAAACTCTAAATTCTCAAATAAATCTAAAGTAAGCTATAAATAGAACTAAAACTATAATCTAAGAGTCTAAACTAAAACTCTAAACTCTAACTAAAACTCTAAGCTAAGAATCTAAACTCTAAACAAAAACTCTTAACTAAAAGTAAACTAAACTATAACTCTAACTAATACTCTAAGCTAAGACTCTAAACTAAAACTCTAAACTCTAAACTAAAACTCTTAACTACTATAACTCTAACTAAAACTGTAAGCTAATACCAAACTGAAACTCTAAACTAAAACTCTTGTCTAAAACTAAACTAAACTAAAAGTGCAAAGAAAAAACTCAAAGCTATGACACTAGTCTAAAACTCTAGGCTAAAACGTTTAGTTAAAACTAAACTACAAGTCCAAAAACACTTAACTAAAACTAAAATAAAATATAGCTCTAACTAAAACTCTAAGTGTTGAGAGTCTAACTTGAAACTCTAGACTCTGAACTATCACTAAACTAAACTATAGCTCTAATTAAAACTGTAAGCTAATGTCAAACTAAAACTCGAAACTAAACTCAAATATAAATCTAAACAACAACTCTAAACTAAAACTCTTAACTAAAACTAAACTAAACTACAACTCTTAACTAAAACTAAACAACAACTCTAAACTAAAACTAAAACTATACTACAACTCCAAACTAAAACTCTTAACTAAAACTATACTACAAGTCTAAACTAAAACTATTAACTAAAACTATAGTAAACTATAACTCTAAACAAAACTCTAAGCTAACTCTCAAATTTAAAACTCCAGACTCTAAACTAAAATTAAACTAAACTTTAACTCTAACAAAAATCTAAAATCTAAACTAAAACTCGTATCTAAGAATAAACAACACCTCTAAACTAAAATTCTTAACGAAAACTAAACTAAACTATAACTCTAAGAAAAAATCTAATCTAAGACTCTAAACTAAAACTCTGAATTAAAACTAAACTAAACTATAACTCTAACCAAGTCTCTAAGCTAAGACTCAAAACTAAAACTCCAATATCTAAATTAAACTAAACTATAACTCTAACAAAGAGACTTTAAGCTAAGACTCTAAACTAAAACTCTAAATTCCCAACTAAAACTAAAGTAAACTATGAAAGGAACTAAAACTCTAGGCTAAGACTCTAAACTAAAACTCTAAACTCTAAGCTAAGACTCTAAAATCTAAACAAAAACTCTTAACTAAAAGTATACTAAACTATAACTCTAACTAAAACTGTAAGCTGAGACTCTAAACTAAAACTCTAAACTAAAACTCTTAACTACTATAACTCTAACTAAAACTGTAAGCTAATATCAAACTGAAACTCTAAACTAAAACTGTTATCTAAAACTAAACTAAACTAAAAGTGCAATGAAAAAACTCTAAGCTATGACTCTAGTCTAAAACTCTAAGCTTAAACGTTTAGTTAAAACTAAACTACAACTCCAAAGTGAACTATAACTCTAACTAAACTCTAAGTTAACACTCTAAATTAAAACTCTAGACTCTAAACTAAAACTAAACTAACCTATAAATCTATCTAAAACTCAAAACTAAAACTCTTATCTAAAACTAAACAATACCTCTAAACTAAAATTCTTAACTAAAACTAAACTAAACTATAACTCTAAGAAAAACTCTAAGCTAAGACTCGAAACTAAAACTCTGAATTAAAACTAAACTATAACTCTAACTAAAACTTTAAGATAAGACTCAAAACTAAAACTCCAATATCTAAACTAAAACTTTTAACTAAAACTAAACTAAAACTATAACTCTAACTAAAACTCTAAATTAAAACTGTAAACTATAACTATAAACTAAAACTCTTAAGTAAAACTAAACTACAGATCTAAACTAAAGCTCCTAACTAAAACTAAACTAAACTATAACTCTAACAAAAACTCTATGCTAAGACTCTAAACTAAGATAATTTCTTAAACCACATTGGCCTGACATCACATAAAGAAAGAAAAACGAGCAAAAATGGGGTTTTTATAGGCCAAATGAAGATACTGAAAAAACAAAGCGAATGTTTCGAGATGACAAACGCCTCTCTTCTTCAGCGCGAAACAAAACGATGTATCAATAAAAGCTAAAAAATTAGAAGAATTAAAACCAACTACCTAACAACAATAAAAGCGAGTTATTCGCCAATATCCACGATTTGCACAAAATCCAAAAAAACATGAACTGCCATCGACGGATACTAGCGAACAACTGACAAAGAGAAGGAAACCAATTCATTCAGTCGAAAAAACAAAACGAACCAGCAATTAAATAAGTTGGAGAACTATGTAATTTGAATTCGGATTTTAATTAATGCATTTCTTGCAGACACCCTTTGAGACCTAAGGGGTTGTTCACGTGTTTGATTAGATGACTAGGAAAGTGGTTCAAGGTTTATTTCAGGGATTACTAAAGTATCGGCTTCTCTTTTGAGAAAACCAAAATATGACTCGTTTATTCTTAAATCACCGGAATCTCTGTTTAAAGCTAGACCTAAATGTTGGTATTTATAAATTTCAACAGCTTCTCTGTAGTGCTGGACAATACCTTTGTCATGCGAAATAAGACTAGCTTGATTAAACAAAATAGTATGGTCTGGTTTTTCAAAAATGTGCTCTGCAAGGGCAGAGTCAAAATTTTCTGGTTTTTTCCGCTTTTAAAGTGTATTATTAATTGAAATAGAGTGCTGAATTAATCTATCCGTTAGTCGCTGATTAGTTCTTTCGATATACCAAAGACCACACGAACAAGGGATTCTGTAGACACCGGAGTTTTCACCTATTGGGATAGGGTCTTTACCTTGATAAATTTGGGACCTGATAGTTCTTCTTGGTCTATAATAAGTGTAAATTTTATTTTTTCTTAGATTTTTTGAAATGTGGTCTGAAATCCCTTTAACATATGGGAGACCAAGATAAACTGAATTTTCCCCTTGATTTGTGTTTTCTGTGGAACTATCTGATAATCTTTTAATGTGTTTTGCAATTACAGAATTTATTAAACTAATTGGATAACCATTGCCAAATAAAATATCTCTAAGGTGGTTGAGTTCTAAATCCAAGAAACGTGTTGAACAAACTTTCAAAGCTCTATCAACTAGAGAAGTAACAACTCCTCTTTTCACAGCAGGAGAATGATTTGAGGAATAACTTAAGTAACGGTCGTTGTGTGTGGGTTTTCTATAGACACTAAACTCGAAAAATGAATCATTTCGGTGCACCAGAACATCTAAGAATGGAAGACGCCTCTCTATCTCTGATTCCTGAGTAAACTTCAGTTTTGGATCCAAAGAGTTGAGCAAGTGAAGAAAAGAACCCAGAGACTCGTCACCACGCTCCCATAAATAAAAAATGTCATCTTTAAAACGAACCCAAAATTCAGGTTTACAAGAACTTTGCAAAATAGCCCTTTCTTCAAGGTCTTCCATGAAAATATCAGCCTGTATTGGAGAAAGAGGGGCACCCATGGAGAGCCCATATTTCTGTCTATAAAAAATGCCTCTATAATGTAAGTAAAAAGAAGTTCTGTTACAAAGGGCTCTAAGCGAAAGAAGTGTCTGATTCGAAAGAGTAGAATTTTCTGATATAGATGGGTTAGAATTAAGTTTTTGCTCCAAAAACAGTTCGGCCTTTTGAGGATCACAATTGGTATACATTTAATCTGCATCAAAACTGCCAATTCTTGTGTTTGGTTTAACCGAAACTTGCTTTACCTTGGAAACAAAATCAGTGGAATTTTTAATATAGTATTTTTGAGCCTGAATTAGTGGGTGAAATATCACTGATAAGAATTTCCCAATTTTTGCTCTAGGAGAATTAAAAGAAGAAACAATGAGTCGAAGTGGATTACCGGGCTTATGAACTTTAGGAAGACCATAAAAGCGAAGTGACGTGCATCCGCGGGTGTAAAATCTTTCTAACAGCTGATCTGTAATTTCACCTTTTTTTTTTGGATAAGAAAGCTTTTTTCGGACATCCCGTACATAAATTACTGTGGGATCGGTAGGTAATTGTTCGTATGCGTTAGGGTCATTTAAAATTTCTCTGACTTTTTTGTCGTAATCATTTGAATCTAATACAACAACAGTATTGCCTTTATCGGATTTCGTAATGATCCTAGAATGATCTTTATGAAGTGTGTGTAAGACCAAGTGTTCATTTTTACTAAAATTTTTTTAATTTCGATTATTAACAGAAGGCGAATCCAACAAAGTTTCAACAAATTGTGCTCTAACCTCAGCAATCTCTCCAATATCCGCACGAGAGTCATGAAAAGCCCCCTCTGTGTTCGCGACAATTTCATTATAAGGTATTTTCGAAGGGGTTATCGAAAATTTCTATCCTTTTGACAAAATCTGATTTTTCTCTGTTGTAAGGGATGTGGAGCTGAGACTTATCACAGCAGGACCACGATATGCATTTGGGACAAAAGGAGGATTATTAGAGAGTTTTTCCAACTTCAAACGGTGTAATTTCTCATAAAGTCTTTGTCTACAAAACCTAAAATCATGCTGAAAAGAATTTTCAGCAATAGCCTCAATTTGATGAAAATCAGTATAAGAAAGCGTACATAATATTTCTCGCTCTAGCCTGAAAATATCCCGTTTTAACCGGTAGCGCTTGCTTTTGCAGTCGCTAATAACATGATTTAAAATAACAAACCCTATAAGTTTTGTAAATTGCCGTTCGTTACGTGTGTTTAAGTTATGTGAAGGTCGCATTGACTTGGGTAAAATACGGTTCATTTTAAAATTATGAAGAAAATACTGTTGATTAATCAAATTAGCTTTTTTTTCACAAGATATATGAATGTAGTGACAACATTGGTTGAATGCTCCCCATAAGCATGACGAAGATAATTTATTAAACCACAATGGCCTGACATCACATAAAGAAAGTAAAACGAGCAAAAATGGGGTTTTTATGTAATTGCAAAATACATTAAAAAATTATTAGATAGTTCCACAGAAAACACAAATCAAAGGGAAAATTCAGCTTATCTTGGTCTCCCATATGTTAAAGGGATTTCAGACAACATTTCCAAAAATCTAAGAAAAAATAAAATTTACACTTATTATAGACCCAGAAAAACTATCAGGTTTCAAATTTATCAAGGTAAAGACCCTATCCCGATAGGTGAAAACTCCGGTGTCTACAGAATCCCTTGTTCGTGTGGTCTTTGGTATATTGAAAGAACTAATCAGCAACTAACGGATAGATTAACTCAGCACTCTAGTTCAATTAATAATACACTTAAAAAGCGACAAAAAACAGAAAATTTTGACTCTGCCCTTGCAGAGCACATTTTTGAAAAACCAGACCATACTATTTTGTTTAATCAAGCTAGTCTTATTTCGCATGACAAAGGTATTGTCCAGCATTACAGAGAAGCTGTTGAAATTTATAAATACCAACATTTAGGTCTAGCTTTAAACAGATATTCCGGTTATTTAAGAATAAACGAGTCATATTTCGGTTTTCTCAAAAGAGAAGCCGATACTTTATTAATCCCTGAAATAAACCTTGAACCACTTTCTCAATCATCTAATCAAACACGTAAACAACCCATTAGTTCTCAAAGGGTGTCTGCAAGAAATGCATTAATTAAAACCCGAAATCAAATTACATGGTTCTCCAACTGATTTAATTGCTGGTTCGGTTTGTTTTTTTGAGGGAATGAATTGGTTTCCTTCTCTTTGTTCAGTTGTTCGCTAGTATCCGTCAATGGCAGTTCATGTTTTTTTAGATTTTGTGCAAATAGCGGATATTGGTAAATAAATCCCTTTTATTGTTGTTAGGTAGTTGGTTTTAAGTATCCTAATTTTTTAGATTTTATTGATACATCGTTTCGTTTCGCGCTGAAGAAGAGAAGCATTTTTCCTCTCGAAATATTCGCTTTGTTTTTTCAGTATTTTCATTTGGCCTATAAAACCCCATTTTTCTCGGTTTTCTTTATTTATGTGATGTCAGGCCATTGTGGTTTAATAAATTATCTTCTTCATACTTATGGGGAGCATTCAACCAATGTTGTCACTACATTCATATCTCTTGTGAGAAAAAAAGCTAATTTGATTAATCAACAGTATTTTCTTCATAATTGTAAAAGGAACCGTATTTTGCCCAAGTCAATGCGACCTTCACTTCACTTAAACACACGTAACGAACGGCAATTTACAGAACGTATTGGGTTTGGTATTTTAAATCATAATATTAGCGACTGCAAAAGCAAGCGCTACCGGTTAAATCAGGATATTTTCCGGCTAGAGCGAGAAATATTATGTACGCTTTCTTATGCTGATTTTCATCAAATTAAGGCTATTGCTGAAAATTCTTTTCAGCATGATTTTAGGATTTTTAGACAAAGACTTTCTGAGAAACTACACTGTTTAAAGTTGGAAAAGCTCTCTAATAATCCACCTTTTGTCCCAAATGCGTATCCTGGTCCTGCTGTGATAAATGTCAGCTCCACGCCCCTTACAACAGAGAAAAATCAGGTTCTGTCGAAAGGATTGAAATTTTCGATAACCCCTTCGAAAATACCTTATAGTGAAATTATCGCGAACACAGAGGGGTCTTTTCATGACTCTCGTGCGGATATTGGAGAGATTGCTGAGGTTAGAGCACAATTTGTTGAAACTTTATTGGATTCGCCTTCTGTTAATAATCGAAACTTAAAAAATTTTTAGTAAAAATGAACACTTGGTCTTACACGCACTTCATAAAGATCATTCTAGGATTATTACGAAAGCCGATAAAGGCAATACTGTTGTTGTATTAGATTCAGATGATTACGACAAAAAAGTCAGGGAAATTTTAAATGATTCTAACACATATGAACAATTAGCTACCGATCCCACAGAAAAATTTGTACAGGAAGTCCGAAAAGAGCTTTCTTATCTAAAATGAAAAGGTGAAATTACAGATCAGTTGTAAAAAAGGTTTTACCCACGCGGATGCACGTCACCTCGATTTTATGTTCTTCCTAAAGTTCATAAGCCCGATAATCCACTTCGACCCATTGTTTTTTCTTTTAATTCTCCTACAGCAAAAATTGGGAAATTCTTATCAGTGATATTTAGCCCACTAATTCAGGCTCAAAAATCCTATATTAAAAATTCCGCTGATTTTGTTTCCAAGGTAAAGCAAGTTTCGGTTAAACCAAACACAAGAATTGGCAGTTTTGATGCAGATTCAATGTATACCAATTGTGATCCTCAAAAGGCCGAACTGTTTTTGGAGCAAAAACTTAATTCTAACCCATCTATATCAGAAAATTCTACTCTTTCGAATCAGACACTTCTTTCGCTTACTGCCCTTTGTAACAGAACTTCTTTTTACTTCCATTATAGAGGCATTTTTTATAGACAGAAATATGGGCTCTCCATGGGTGCCCCTCTTTCTCCAATACAGGCTGATATTTTCATGGAAGACCTTGAAGAAAGGGCTATTTTGCAAAGTTCTTTTAAACCTGAATTTTAGGTTCGTTTTAAAGATGACATTTTTTATTTATGGGAGCATGGTGACGAGTCTCTGGGTTCTTTTCTTCACTTGCTCAACTCTTTGGATCCAAAACTGAAATTTACTCAGGAATCAGAGATAGAGAGGCGTCTTCCATTCTTAGATGTTCTGGTGCACCGAAATGATTCATTATTCGAGTTTAGTGTCTAGAAAAAACCCACACATAAAGACCGTTACTTAAGTTATTCCTCAAATCATTCTCCTGCTGTGAAAAGAAGAGTTGTCACTTCTCTAGTTGATATAGCACTGAAAGTTTGTTCGACACGTTTCTTGGATTTAGAGCTCAACCACCTTAGAGATATTTTATTTGGGAATGGGTATCCAATTAGTTTAATAAATTCTGTAATTGCAAAACTCATTAAAATATTATCTGACAGTTCCACATAAAACACAAATCAAAGGGAAAATTCTGTTAATCTTGGTCTCCCATACGCTAAAGGGATTTCAGATCACATTTCAAAAAATCTAAGAAAAAATAAAATTTACACTTATTATAGACCCCGAAAAACTATCAGGTCCCAAATTTATCAAGGTAAAGACCCTATCCCAATAGGTGAAAACTCCGGTGTCTACAGAATTCCTTGTTCGTGTGGTCTTTGGTATATCGGAAGAACTAATCAGAGACTAACTGATAGATTAACTCAGCACTCTAGTTCAATTAATAATACACTTAAAAAGCGGAAAACACCAGAAAATTTTGACTCTGCCCTTGCAGAGCACATTTTTGAAAAACCAGACCATACTATTTTTTTTAATCAAGCTAGTGTTATTTCGCATGACAAAGGTATTGTCCAGCACTACAGAGAAGCTGTTGAAATTTATAAATACCAACATTTAGGTCAAGCTTTAAACAGAGATTCCGGTGATTTAAGAATAAACGAGTCATATTTCGGTTTTCTCAAAAGAGAAGCCGATACTTTAGTAATCCCTGAAATATATTTAATTGCTGGTTCGTTTTGTTTTTTCGAGTGAATGAATTGGTTTCCTTCTCTTTGTTCAGTTGTTCGCTAGTATCCGTTGATGGCAGTTCATGTTTTTTTGGATTTTGTGCAAATCGCGGATATTGGTGAATAACTCGCTTTTATTGTTGTTAGGTAGTTGGTTTTAATTCTTTTAAATTTTTTGCTTTTATTGATACATCGTTTCGTTTTGCTCTGAAAAAGAGAGACGTTTGTCCTCTCGAAATATTCACTTTGTTTTTTCAGTATCTTCATTTGGCCTATAAAAAACCCATTTTTGCTTGTTTTTCTTTCTTTATGTGACTCTAAACTAAAAATCTAAAGCTAAGACTCTAAACTCTAAAGAAAAACTGTAAGCTAATACCAAACTGAAACTTTAAACTAAAACTTTTATCTAAAACTAAACTAAACTAAAAGTGCAACGAAAACTCTGAACTAAAACTCTTATCCAAAACTAAACAACAGCTCTAAACTAAAATTCTTAACTAAAACTAAAGTAAACTATAACTAACTAAAACTCTAAGATAAGACTCTAAACTAAAACTCTAAACTCTAACTAAAACTCTAAGCTAAGACTCTAAACTCTAAACAAAACTTTTAACTAAAACTAAGCTAAACTATAACTCTAACTAAAAAACTCTAAGCTAAGACTCTAAAGTAAAACTCTAAACTAAAACTCTTAACTACTATAACTCTAACTAAAACTGTAAGGCAATACCAAACTGAAACTCTAAACTAAAACTTTTAACTAAAACTAAACTATAACTCTGAACTAAAACTCTTAACAAAAATTAAACTAAACTATAACTCTAACTAAAACTCTAAACTCTAAACTAAGACTCTTCACTAAAATTAAACTAAACTATATTTCTAACTAAAACTCTAAGCTAAGACTCTAAGCTAAAACTCTAAACTAAAACTCTTAACTAAAACTAAACTACAACTCTAAACCAAAATTCTTTACTAAAACGAAACTACAACTCTAAACTAAAACTCTTAACTAATACTAAACTAAACTAAAAGTGCAACGAAAAACTCTAAGCTAAGACTTTAGGCTAAAATTCTAAACTAAAACGTTTAGCTAAAAATAAACTACAAGTTCAAAACCCTTAACTAAAACTAAAATAAAATACTCTTACTAAAACTCTAAGTGCTGATAGTCTAACTTGAAACTCTAGACTCTGAACTATAACTAAACTAAACTATAACTCCAACTAAAACTGTAAGCTAATATCAAACTAAAACTCTAAACTAGGGAGTGGGGCTCTTTGGGGCCCCTTTGGGGGTCCCGGGGGCCCTTTGGGGGTGCCGGGGGTCCTTTGGGGTTGGGGTAGGGGGTCCTCTGGGGTTGGAGTAGGGGGAGGGCAACATGGCTCAAATGGAACTTGTGTATTATAATGACCACAGAGTTTCATCCCAAATCATCTTCTAAATCATATTCTAAAATCATCTTCTAAAATGTCTGAGACTGTTTTGCCTAAATCATCTTCTAAAATGTCTCAAACAGTTTTGCCCAAATAATCCCTAAACGTAATTTCTGCGTGTTCCTTTTGTTTTGGCAGCCCTGCACTGTCACATTTGAAATCCCAAGGAAAAATTCCCGCGTTAATCTCGTGATCTCTAAGGTGTTATTGGTTGCTCTATTAGGGCTTCGATAGAATATTAATTTATCTCTTTGACCTAAAGATTAGAGAAACCATATTTAAAAACAGAATTTTTATCTCTTTAGAGTCCCGTATAATTCCTAGGAAACAAGTGATGTCATTTATCCCTCAGACCTAAAGATCAAAGAAGCCATAATGTAATTTAATTCCGCTTTTGGGGATCAATAATTCACCGTCTTTGCTTATGTAACAAATTTCTTGTAAATTCACGCTCCCTCACGTCGATTATTAAATCGCCCTGTCAGTATACAGGTTTTAAATTTACCTTGGATTCATTGCACCTATAAACAACAAATAACTTAACCTTGGAAAGGGGAGCATTAATCTCAGTAGAATCGATCAATTAACCTTGAATACATTCTGACCTTTCGGTGTTATATTCAATTATAGATGGCAGCAGTGGTGTAGGTCAGGGCTGGTACCCCCTTCCCTACTGACACCGGTGTCGTCATAAAATAGTAAAATTTAATCAATGGGTCGCCCAATTGGTTTTTGTTGACTGTTTCCAAAATTACTGTTGCTAGTCCTTGTTCGTCTCTAGACGTTGAAAAATTGGCAAAACCAATAAATCCTTCAACCACATTCAAGTCTATCGTATATCTAGTAGCAATAGACAGCATAGTTGCCAGGTGGTGCGCATTTGCGCCATTTGGGTGCTTTTTTGAGTTGATTGCACATTGAATTTTTCAACGTCTAATTTTTCAACGATTTTGCTTTAAAGACAAAACTCAAAATTTTAAAGTCTAGTGTTTACTGACAACTTGTACTGACAGGTTCTGGAATCTGTCAATAAAGACAGATGGAATTTTCAGAACCTCGTAGGGATTCTCGTATCGCGTTCCAGGCTCCATGACGACCTAAATTTTAAATTATCAAAGCTTGCATTATCCTTAGCGTGAAAAACCAAATGGGAAATAGGTCAAATTTCGATTTCGAAATTTTGGGTGATATAGAAGGAGGGTTTGCTGTTTAACTTTGAAAATGATCTTGAATACTGCTCGAAGATAAATACAATATAGGATTAAAAAATGTACAATACTAATTCGAAGTTCATTAAAAGGAAAACACAAATAAAATAACAATCTGAACTGTTGAAGGACCTTGCCAAGTATAATTGTGTCTCATATGTATGTCTGGCTTTTGTTTCATGACAAAATCTCAGAACATTGTCTCTAGCCTGCAATTTTATAGATAGTTGCATTAATAACGGCCGGTCTAACTTCTTATCTTTTACTTGGTCGTTCTTGTCGTTCTAATTTATATTTTGAAAGCTACGAAACATTTTGTTTCCATAACTAAGTTTGAGAATTTATATCTTTTTGAAGCTTGGAATTGCAATGTCCTAAAAACACTGTATAAAGAAGTAAACTTTGATGTCACTTACCTAATTGATATTTTGGAGAGATGTGATCTTCAAGGATCATGCTTCTCTTTAGTTCTACATTAGAAAATCCTAGTATAGTCCAAGGTACTATTTCTATGGGTCCCCCGTACCAAACAGGTTGTGTGTGTACTTTCAAGTAATTGGGTTACCAGGGTCATTTGCCTATTACAATGAGCTCTACATGGCTTGGCAGACATGTTTTTTTTATATTATGATTTACAGATCATTACACCTTTGCCAAGAGGAACGAGTATAACTTGATTGGTGATTAGGATTTGAATAAAAGGACAGTTTTTTTTCCTGTTTAGCATTTGCAAAAAAGGGGTAATTAGTGAGTGGAAAATTTTTTAATGCTTTTACAATCGGAGATGTTTGATTAACCTTTGCAAAAAAAGGGGTAATGGGATTTGTGAATTGGAGGAGATTGGCTGAAAAATATTTTGAGGGAGTTGAGTTGCACGAGGGTTGACTTGCACGAGGGTTCAGTTACATACGGATTCAGTTACATGGGGATTAGTTAAATGGGGTCGAGTAGCACGGAGTTGAGAGACTCAGTTACCTAATTCCGTGTGATTTTTCTTTACTTGATGGTCATTAAAAACGAAATTTTTTTGTTAAATAATTAGTTTTTGTATCTTTTAAAAGAGCTTTAAGGGGTTTGAGAGACTCAGTTGCCTGATTCCGTGTGGTTTTTCTTTACTTGGTGGTCATTAAAAACGAAATTTTTTGTGTTAAATAATTAGTTTTTGTATCTTTTAAAAGAGCTTTACAGGGTTAGAGAGACTCAGTTGCCTAATTCCATGTGGTTTTCCTTTACTTAGTGGTCATTAAAAACGAAATTTTTGTGTTAAATAAGTAGTGTTTGTATATTTTAAAATAGCTTTACAGGGTTTGAGAGACTCAGTTTCCTAATTCCGTGTGTTTTTTATTCACTTGGTTGTCATTAAAAACGAAATTGTTGTGTTAAATAAGTAGTTTTTGTATCTTTTAAAAGAGCTTTACAGGGTTTGAGAGACTCAGTTGCCTAATTCCGTGTGGTTTTTCTTTACTTGGTAGTCATTAAAAACGAAATTGTTGTGTTAAATAAGTAGTTTTTGTATATTTTAAAAGAGCTTTACAGGGTTTGAGAGACTCAGTTGCCTAATTCCGTGTTGTTGTTCTTCAATTGGTGGTCATTAAAAACGAAATTTTTTTGTTAACTAAGTAGTTTTTGTATAATTTAAAAGAGCTTTACCGCGTTGGAGAGACTCAGTTGCCTAATTCAGTGTGGTTTTTCTTCAATTGGTGGTCATTAAAAACGAAATTTTAGTGTTAAATAAGTAGTTTATTTATATTTTAATAGAGCTTTACAGGGTTAGAGAGACTCAGTTGCCTGATTCCTTGTGGTTTTTCTTCAATTGGTGGTCGTTAAAAACGAAATTTTTTCGTTAAATAAGTAGTTTTTGTATATTTTAATATATCTGTAAATGGGATTAGATAATAAGATTAATAATTCAGTGTTGTTTTTATTAACTTTGTTGTCATTAAAAACTAAATTTTTGTGTTAAATAAGTAGTTTTTGTATCTTTTAAAAGAGCTTTACAGGGTTTGAGAGACTCAGTTACCGGATTCCGTGTGGTTTTTCTTTACTTGATGGTCATTAAAAACGAAATTTTTGTGTTAAATAAGTAGTTTTTGTATCTTTTAAAAACGAAATTTTTGTGTTAAATAAGTAGTTTTTTTGTATCTTTTAAAAGAGCTTTAAGGGGTTTGTTGGGATGTGTAGTTTGCTTTTAGGACTTTTCAGAGCTATGATTCTTAGTCTCTCATAGGCTTTTGTTGTCTGAAACTTCTAGTTTGGGATGAATAGTTTGCTGAGAAGTTAACTTTTAGTATTTTATGGTTTTATGTGCCTGAAATCATGAATTAGAATAGTTAATTAGCTGTTTTGGTTTTCAGACATAGTTTTTTTAGATGTTCATGGGTGTTGGGTTCCTGGAGGGTTTTATGACTCCTCCTCTCAATGAATTCAGATGGTTTTAGGACTCGTCCCCCTAGCCATAACTCCATTCAACCTTGAGCGAGGATATAAAAGTTTGATGAAGTATTTTTCTACTTAACAACTACATTAATAACTTTCAAGATGATAGGACAGTATGACACAGAATTTATCAGTTACCGAGAGTTCAATGACTCCTCCCCACAATGAATTCAGATGGTTTTAAGACTCATCTCACTAGTCATAACTCCGTTCAACCTTTAGCGAAGGTATAAAAGTTTGATGAAGTATTTCTCCACTTAACAACTACATTAATAGCCTCCAAGATGATTGGACTGTATGACACCGAATTTATCAGTTTGAAAAAATCATCTTGTGATTTTATATTCGAATGTGCTTTTTTATTATTGTCTATGGATCTCGAAGAAATTGACTGTTATCATTGGTTAGTGAACTATAATCTGTTTGAGTATGATAAAAGCTTGTGGAGTACTACATTACGTTGTATAAACACACTGGGATTCTATGATAGAGTGATTACACCACTTAATAATACTGGTGAGGAACTGAGAAATGTCCAGGAGGAAGTCAGTGAAATTTGCAGCTTTTTCGGAGTTGAAGCACTCTACGTAAAGGTCATTGTACCTACAGATAAAGTTTTAATTCAAAAGTGTGACCCTAGGATTCCACTTTTCAATCTAGAAGAGTTTAAGTGTCCTAAATTTGAAGGGTGTTATCACCGTCCTGAAGACGAGGTTAGGTTCTTCACACAGTGGATACCTAAGAACATACCTGATCGTGATAAATCCATAAGACATGTTAAAAACTATTCTATATCATAGGACCATCTTTTCTGGATGTTTAAGAGTGAACTCTAAGTACTATTTTTATGTAAACATTTGTTGTTGTTTTTTTTTCTCAAAAAAAAATCTGTTAATACATTTAAGCAATAAATATCTTTAAGCTTAACCCGTCCTTTTTCTTTAGAATAGTTCTATTGTAAGCAAGTAACAAACTCTTTCCTGAAGTCACCTCTTGGATACACAATGCAGAAACTTCATTTAAGAAACTATGAAAAAAATTGTAAGTAAGTAAGTAACAAATTCTTTCTTAAAGTCACCTCTTGGATACACAATACAGAAATTTTCATTAAAGAAATTATGAAAAAATTGTAAGTAAGTAGCAAATTCTTTCTTGAATTCACCTGCTGGATAAACAAATACATTTCGTTCAAGAAATTATGACAAAATTCTAAGTAAGTAGCAAAATCCTTATTGTTTACATGACTTAGATACACGATGTATAAATTTAATTCAAGAAATTATAAAAAAATTCTCAGTAAGTAACAATTTCTTTCTTGAAGTCATCTCTTGGATACACAATATGGAAATTTCATTCAGGAAATTATGAAAATATTTGTAAGTAAGTAACAAACTCTTTATTAATTTCACCTCTTGGATATACAGTACAGATACTTCATTCAAGAAATTATGAAAAAAATCGCAAGTAAGTAACTTTTTTTCTCTTTATCACAAAGAATTTTCACTTAGTTAAATGATGTAGAAATTATTGAAAAATTCTAAGTAAGTAACAATTTATTTCTTGAAGTCAACTCTTGGATAAGCAATACGGAAATTTCATTCAAGAAATTATGAATATATTTGTTAGTAAGTAACAAACTCTTTATTGATTTCACCTCTTGGATATACAGTACAGATACTTCATTCAAGAAATTATGAAAAAATCGCAAGTCAGTAACTTTTTTTTCTCTTTATCACAAACAATTTTCACTTAGCTACATGATGTAGAAATTTAATTCAAGAAATTATTAAGAAATTCTCAGTAAGTAACAATTTCTTTCTTGAAGTCAACTCTTGGATACACAATTTTATTCAAGAAATTATGAAAAAATTGTAACTAAGTAGCAATTTCTTTCTTGAATTCACATGTTGGATTAACAAAAATACAATTCGTTCAAGAAATTATGACAAAATTCTAAGTAAGTAACAAACTCTTTATTGTTTTCACGAGTTATATATACGATGTAGAAATTAAAATCAATAAATTTTGAAAAAAATTCTCAGTAAGTAACAATTTCTTTCTTGAAGTCAACTCTTGGATACACAATACGGAAATTTCATTCAAAAAATTATGAAAATATTTGTAAGTAAGTAACAAACTCTTTATTGATTTCACCTCTTGGATATACAGTACAGATACTTCATTCAAAAATTATGAAAAAATCGCAAGTAAGTAACTTTTTTTTCTCTTTATCACAAAAAATTTTCACTTACCTACACGATGTAGATATTTAATTCAAGAAATTAGGAAAAAATTCTCAGTAAGTAACAATTTCTTTCTTGAATTCAACTCATGGATACACAATATGGAAATTTCATTCAAGAATTTCATGACTTATATACACGATTTAGAATTTTGATTCAAGAAATTATGAAAAAATTCTCAGTACGTAACAATTTCTTTCTTGAAGTCAACTCTTGGATACACAATACGGAAATTTCATTTATGAAGTATCTGTACTGTATATCCAAGAGGTGAAATCAAAAAAAAGAGTTTGTTACTTACTGAGAATTTCATCATAATTTCTTGAATTAAATTTCTACATCGTATATCTCACTTAGCTACACGATGTAGAAATTTAATTCAAGAAATTATGAAAAAATTCTCAGTAACCCCACCGGTTCCTACACATTGCAAAAAAGTGAGCTGTACGAAAACTCCACGTTTTCAACCAGACTGGTTTTTTAGCTAAATCTTTGGAAACAGCCCAGCCTCTATTTCTGACCGTTTTAAGTTTTGATGTTAGTGTTGTCAGTCAAAAGCCTTTGACCTTGAGAAAAGAGCTTGAGAAAATTGCCTGATTATCGAAAAAATGAGAAGCCACATCGTGTCTCAGGGACAAGCATAGAGTACAATTCATTCAAGAAATTATGAAAATATTTGTAAGTAAGTAATAAACACATTTTGAAACTACATGCTATTTGCATACCTTTCCTTGGCACCTTTCCAAACGAGCGGGGATCCCCCACTGGTTCCTACACATTGCAAAAAGTGTGCAGTACGAAAACTTGGCACCTTTCCAAACGAGTGGGGATTCCCCACTGGTTCCTACACATTGCAAAAAGCGAGCAGTACGAAAACTCCACGTTTTCAACCAGACTGGTTTTTTAGGGTCCAATGAGGTGAGATATGCAAATTCGTCATTGCTTTATTTAATTTTTTTTAAGGTTAATTTAGACGTGGTTTCGGGGGCGCACGTAACCTCGTCTAAATTAACCCTAAAAAAATGAAATAAAGTTATGTTGACTTGGAATGTCTCTCCTGATTGGTACCTAAAAAACCAGTCTGGTTGAAAACATAGAGTTTTTGTACTGCTTACTTTTTGCAATGTGTAGGAACTAGTGTGGACTCCCCGCTCGTTTGGAAAGGTGCCAAGTTTTCGTACTGCACACTATTTGCAATGTGTAGGAACCAGTGGGGTATCCCCGCTCGTTTGGAAAGGTGGCAAGGAAAGGTATACAAATAGCATGTAGTTTCAAAATGTGTTTATTACTTACTTACAAATATTTTCATAATTTCTTGAATGAATTGTACTCAATGCTTGTCCCTGAGACACGATGTTGCTTCTCATTTTTTCGATAATCAGGTAATTTTCTCAAGCTTTTTTCTCAAGGTCATAGCTTTTGACGGACAATACTGGCACCAACACTTAAACGGTCAGAAATAGAGGTTGGGCTGTTTTCAAGGATTTAGCTAAAAAAACAGTCTGGTTGGAAACGTGGAGTTTTCGTACTGCTCACTTTTTTGCAATGTGTAGGAACCGGTGGGGTTACTGAGAATTTTTTCATAATTTCTTGAATTAAATTTCTACATCTTGTAGCTAAGTGAGATATACGATGTAGAAATTTAATTCAAGAAATTATGATGAAATTCTCAGTAAGTAACAAACTCTTTTTTTTTGATTTCACCTCTTGGATATACAGTACAGATACTTCATAAATGAAATTTCCGTATTGTGTATCCAAGAGTTGACTTCAAGAAAGAAATTGTTACTTACTGAGAATTTTTTCATAATTTCTTGAATCAAATTTCTACATCGTGTATCTAAGTCATGAAATTCTTGAATGAAATTTCCGTATTGTGTATTCATGAGTTGACTTCAAGAAAGAAATTGTTACTTACTGAGAATTTTTTCATAATTTCTTGAATTAAATTTCTACATCGTGTAGGTAAGTGAAAATTGTTTGTTATAAAGAGAAAAAAAAAGTTACTTACTTGCGATTTTTTCATAATTTTTGAATGAAGTATCTGTACTGTATATCCAAGAGGTGAAATCAATAAAGAGTTTGTTTCTTACTTACAAATATTTTCATAATTTCTTGAATGAAATTTCCGTATTGTGTGTCCAAGAGTTTACTTCGAGAAAGAAATTGTTACTTACAGAGAATTTTTTCATAATTTCATGAATATAATTTCTAAATCTTATATCTAACTCGTGAAAACAATAAAGAGTTTGTTACTTACTTAGAATTTTGTCATAATTTCTTGAACGAAATATATTTTTGTTAATCCAACATGTGAATTCAAGAAAGAATTTGCTACTTAGTTACAATTTTTTCATAATTTCTTGAATTAAATTGTGTATCCAAGAGTTGACTTCAAGAAAGAAATTGTTACTTACTGAGAATGTCTAAATAATTTCTTGAATTAAATTTCTACATCAAGTAGGTAAGTGAAAATTTATTGTGACAAAGAGAAAAAAAAAGTTACTGACTTGCAATTTTTTTCACAGTTTCTTAAATGAAGTATCTGTACTGTATATACAAGAGGTGAAATCAATAAAGATTTTGTTACTTACTAAAAAATATTTTCATAATTTCTTGAATGAAATTTCCATATTGTGTATCCAAGAGATGACTTAAAGAAAGAAATTGTTACTTTCTGAGAATTTTTTCATAATTTCTACATCATTTAGCTAAGTGAAAATTGTTTGTGATAAAGAGAAAAAAAGTTACTTACTTGCGATTTTTTTCATTATTTCTTGAATGAAGTATCTGTACTGTATATCCAAGAGGTGAAATCAATAAAGAGTTTGTTACTTACTTACAAATATTTTCATAATTTCCTGAATGAAATTTCCATATTGTGTATCCAAGAGATGACTTCAAGAAAGAAATTGTTACTTTCTGAGAATTTTTTCATAATTTCTTGAATTAAATTTCTACATCGTGTATCTAAGTCATGTAAACAATAAAGTGTTTGTTGCTTACTTAGAATTTTGTCATAATTTCTTGAACGAAATGTCTTTGTTTATTCAGCAGGGGAATTCAAGAAAGAATTTGCTACTTATTTACAATTTTTTCATAATTTCTTTAATGAAAATTTATGTATTGTGTATCCAAGAGGTGACTTTAAGAAAGAATTTGTTACTTACTTACTTACAATTTTTTTCATTGTTTCCTAAATTAAGTTTCTGTGTAGTGTATCCAAGATGTGACTTCAGGAAGGATTTTGTTACGTGATTAAAAAATAAATATTATAAAGAATAAAGATGATTTAAGCTTAAATATATTAACTGCTTAAATGTATTAACAGATTTTTTTTTTTTTGAGAAAAAAAAACCAACAACAAATGTTTACACGAAAATAGTAATTATTTTTCATTATTAAACATCCACAACACATGGTCCCATGATATAGAATAGTTTTTAACATGTCTTATGGATTTATCACGATCAGGTATGTTCTTAGGTATCCACTGTGTGAAGAACCTAACCTCGTCTTCAGGACGGTGATAACCCCTTCAAATTTAGGACAATTAAACTCTTCTAGATTGAAAAGTGGAATCCTAGGGTCACACTTTTGAATTAAAACTTTATCTGTAGGTACATTGCCCTTTACGTAGAGTGCTTCAACTCCGAAAAAGCTGCAAATTTCACTGACTTCCTCCTGGACATTTCTCAGTTCCTGACCAGTATTATTAAGTGGTGTAATCACTCTATCATAGAATCCCAGTGTGTTTATATAACGTAATGTAGTACTCCACAAGCTTTTATCATACTCAAACAGATTATAGTTCACGATCCAATGATAACAGTCAATTTCTTCGAGATCCATAGACAATAATAAAAAAGCACATTCGAATATAACATCACAAGATGATTTTTTCAAACTGATAAATTCGGTGTCATACAGTCCTATCATCTTGGAGGCTACTAATGTAGTTGTTAAGTGGAGAAATACTTCATCAAACCCTTATACCTTTGCTCAAGGTTGAACGGAGTTATGACTAGTGAGATGAGTCTTAAAACCATCTGAGTTCATTGTGGGGAGGAGTCATTGAACTCTTGGTAACTGATAAATTGTGTGTCATACTGTCCTATCATCTTGGAAGTTATTAATGTAGTTTTTAAGTAGATAAATACTTCATCAAACTTTTATATCCTCGCTCAAGGTTGAATGGAGTTATGGCTAGGGGGACGAGTCCTAAAACCATCGGAATTCATTGAGAGGAGGAGTCATAAAACCCTCCAGGAACCCAACACCCATGAACATCTAAAAAACTATGTCTGAAAACCTAAAGAGCTAATTAACTATTCTAATTCATGATTTCAGGCACATAAAACCATAAAATACTAAAAGTTAACTTCTCAGCAAACTATTCATCCCAAATTAGAAGTTTCAGACAACAAATGCCTATGAGAGACTAAGAATCATAGCTCTGAAAAGTCCTAAAAGCAAACTACACATCCCAACAAACCCCTTAAAGCTCTTTTAAAATATACAAAAAAACTACTTATTTAACACAAAAATTTCGTTTTTAAAAGATAGAAAAACTACTTATTTAACACAAAAATTTCGTTTTTAATGACCATCAAGTAAAGAAAAACCACACGGAATCCGGCAACTGAGTCTCACAACCCCCGTAAAGCTCTTTTAAAAGATACAAAAACTACTTATTTAACACAAAAATTTTGTTTTTAATGACTACCAAGTAATGAAAAACCACACGGAATGAGGCAACTGAGTCTCTCAAACCCTGTAAATCTCTTTTAAAAGATACAAAAACTACTTATTTAACACAAAAATTTCGTTTTTAATGACCATCAAGTGAAGAAAAACCACACGGAATTAGGCAACTGAGTCTCTCCAACCCTGTAAAGCTCTTTTAAAAGATACAAAAACTACTTATTTAACACAAAAATTTCGTTTTTAATGACCACCAAGTTAAGAAAAACCACACGGAATTAGGCAACTGAGTCTCTCAAACCCTGTAAAGCTCTTTTAAAAGATACAAAAAACTACTTATTTAACACAAAAATTTAGTTTTTAATGACCACCAAGTGAAGAAAAACCACATGGAATTAGGTAACTGAGTCTCTCAAACCCTGTAAAGCTCTTTTAAAAGATACAAAAACTACTTATTTAACACAAAAATTTCGTTTTTAATGACCACCAAGTGAAAAAAACCACACGGAATTAGGCAACTGAGTCTCACAAACCCTTTAAAGCTCTTTTAAAAGATACAAAAACTACTTATTTAACACAAAAATTTCGTTTTTATTGACAACCAAGTTAAGAAAAACCACACGGAATTAGGCAACTGAGTCTCTCAAACCCTGGAAAGCTCTTTAAAAAGAAACAAAAACTACATATTTAACACAAAAATTTCGTTTTTAATGACAACCAAGTGAAGAATAACCACACGGAATTAGGCAACTGAGTCTCTCAAACCCTGTAAAGCTCTTTTAAAAGATACAAAAACTACTTATTTAACAAAAAAATTTCGTTTTTAATGACCACCAAGTGAAGAAAAACCCCACGGAATTAGGCAACTGAGTCTCTCAAACCCTGTAAAGCTCTTTTAAAATATACAAAAACTACTTATTTAACACAAAAATTTCGTTTTTAATGACCACCAAGTGAATAAAAACCAAACGGAATTAGGCAACTGA
This sequence comes from Artemia sp. Qi Xiang Cuo, assembly GCF_049724085.1. Lineage (NCBI taxonomy): Eukaryota > Metazoa > Arthropoda > Branchiopoda > Anostraca > Artemiidae > Artemia > Artemia sp. Qi Xiang Cuo. The sequence goes on along the minus strand of NC_142797.1, from coordinate 53,846,752 downwards.
GTCTCTCAAACCCTGTAAAGCTCTTTTAAAAGATACAAAAACTACTTATTTAACACAAAAATTTCGGTTTTAATGACTACTAAGTAAAGGAAAACCACACTGAATCAGGCAACTGAGTCTCTCAAACCCCGTAAAGCTCTTTTAAAAGATACAAAAACTACTTATTTAACACAAAAATTTCGTTTTTAATGACCATCAAGTAAAGAAAAATCACACGGAATTAGGCAACTGAGTCTCTCAATCCCCGTAAAAAACTAATTATTTAACACAAAAAATTTAGTTTTTAATGATCACCAAGTAAAGAAAAACCACACGGAATCAGGCAACTGAGTCTCTCAAACCCCTTAAAGCTCTTTTAAAAGATACAAAAACTACTTATTTAACACAAAAATTTCGTTTTTAATGACCATCAAGTAAAGAAAAATCACACGGAATTAGGCAACTGAGTCTCTCAATTCCGTGCTACTCGACCCCATTTAACTAATCCCCGTGTAACTGAATCCGTATGTAACTGAACCCTCGGGCAAGTCAACCCTCGTGCAACTCAACTCCCTCAAAATATTTTTCAGCCAATCTCCTCCAATTCACAAATCCCATTACCCCTTTTTTTTTTGCAAAGGTTAATCAAACATCTCCGATTGTAAAAGCATTAAAAAATTTTCCACTCACTAATTACCCCTTTTTTGCAAATGCTAAACAGGAAAAAAAACTGTCCTCTTATTCAAATCCTAATCACCAATCAAGTTATACTCGTTCCTCTTGGCAAAGGTGTAATGATCTGTAAATCATAATAAAAAAAAAACATGTCTGCCAAGCCATGTAGAGCTCATTGTAATAGGCAAATGACCCTTGTAACCCAATTACTTGAAAGTACACACACAACCTGTTTGGTACGGGGGACCTATAGAAATAGTACCTTGGACTATACTAATCATATCTATTAGTTATCTTTATCAAATGCGCCTTTAACTTCCACGTTTTTGTATAGCTTATCTATATTGCAAAACCAGTATACTGAGTACCTACTTATTTCTTTTTTTAGTTCTTTAATCACAATTTCTATTGTTGATAGGGAATAATTCAGCATGTCAGCCAAAAAGTAATGTAAAATACCACTTTATATATTGGCAAGTATTTTTTTTTTGTTAGATCTTCTTTAATTCCCTTTTTTATTTAATTCTCTGACATGTGACATACCAGAGAACAAAGGAAAATATCTTTCTTGTCAAGCCAGAAACTGAGAACAGAAAATTTCGACCACAAAAGCGCATATAATCAGTCAAAAGTGCTTTAATGTTTCAAATTCCGGAAGATGGAGCCGAAATCTGTCAATGAAGATTGCATCCTACCAATTTTGAATTCTAGTATTCAAAATTCACACTAACTGGTAACATTGTCTCTGAAATTCTGTTTTTTTTTTTTTTTGTTTTTTTTGCACTCATCCCTGCAAGATCTAATTTACCCTGAATTTCAAACTCCACCCAAAAAATGTAGAGCGAAAAGGCGTCGATGGCGCATTTTCGCTTCCCTTGGTGCGCTATCTAAAGACAGTTGTTATGATAGAAATCACTGATAGACAGTTGTTCTGCCTTGTAGCCTCTCACCTCGTCTACAGTCAAGGAAAAGGATCAACAAGCTTTTGCCTACTTCACAATTACTTTTCCATTAAGGTATGTCGTCATATCAATGATCTCATTTCGGATATTTGGATTGCAAAAATTCAAATGTTTTCAAATTGCGTGTCAAAATTCTTGTCTTACTTCGAGAGAAGTTGACTTATTTCCAAGAAATTTCCCCTATTCTTGGACGAGAAGTGTTATTGATGCCCTCCTCCATGTTGCATTCCAACCAGCTAAATTGTTGATAATATTTTGACGAAAAACATCTCAGGTTGCTGCCAAATTTTGTATTTGGAAACTATATATAGGGCTGGAGTAGTAACCAAGGTACTATTTTGCGTACTGCCCTAGCAATTTCTATGTTATTTGCGTACTGCCATAGGACTATGCTATTTGCGTACTGCCCTAGCAATTTCTATGTTATTTGCGTACTGCCATAGGACTATGCTATTTGCGTATTGCCCTAGCAATTTCAATGTTATTTGCGTACTGCCAAAGCAATTTCAATGTTATCCTATAGAAGCTCTTCACCTTTTCAAAGAGATTCAGAGCTCCCTCACATGACCTTCTGGATTTGCGTACTGCCCTAGGAATCTCTATGTTATTTGCGTACTGCCCTAGGACCTTGCTATTTGCTTGCCTGTATAGCAATTTCAACGTTATTCTGTAGAAGCTTTGCATAACATGTTATGAAGGACAAGTTTTTTTGACATAATTTACGTGGATTTTTTCTAAACAGGTATTGCCTATAACTTCTAGTTCAAATATTTTTTGATAACTTGATAGGTGATTTGAATAAAGGGAATTCAAATATTTTGTCTATGACGTAGAAGCAAACTCAATTTGCGAAAAAGGTATTCCATTTGCACAACTCTGATCTGATTGAATTGTCGCCGACAACGAGATGTAATCACTGCTAAGCCTTTTGTTATTGCGACAGGGTTACCAAATTGGTGATTAAGACGGGCTTTGTCTAATTTTAGCCGGAAACTCAGAATTGATAGGAGGCAAGATCAAAAAAGGGGTAATTAGTGATTGGATAACTTTTTAACGTGAAATCTCTGAATAAAATATTTTTGGAGAAATTATTTAAAGGGTATAGTTTATTTATTCTAAAGATAATGATGTATACCAATCCAGAGCAGGTAGAGCATTTGACGATGGAGAAATAGGGTTAAAGTGATTAGCAGTTACGAGCGAGGATTCCCCTCTGGTCACTGAATTGCCTTATTTTCCTAGGTACCTTTCCAGAGCATATCTTGACGATAGAGAAAAAGGGTTAAAGTGATTAGCAGTTAAGGTAATCTCAATGGCGTTTGAACAGTGTTGTCAGTTTAAAATAGAGTCTAATGTTATAGTATACTAGAAAGTAGATACTAAGAGAGATGTAGATGGCAAGAAAAGAATTTTAATAATGGATAGCTCTACCTCTCCGACGTGTTCTGTATAAAACGCAAGTGGTGCTTGAACAGTGTTGTCAATTTAAAATAGTTTAACGTTATGCTATACAAAGAAGTTGATACTAAGAGGGATGTAGATGGCAAGAAAACTGTGTTTATCTCTTTGGGATGTTTCTGTCTCCTTGGGCTGTTTGTGTTTCTTTGGGCTGTGTGTGTCTCTTTGGGGTGTGTGTCTCTTTGGGGTGTTTGAGTCTTTTAGATCTGTTTATGTTTCTTTGGGCTGTTTGAGTATTTTTTGTCTGTGTTTTTCTATTTGGGGTGTTTTTGTCTCGTTGGTGTGTTTGTGTTTCTTTGGGCTATGTGTGTCTCTTTTGGCTGTGTGTGTCATTTTGATATTTGTATCTTTCCATTGTATTTTTGTGTCTATTAGGTGCCGTGTGTGTCTATTTGTGGCGTTTTAATATTTTGGTCTGTATGTGTCTGTATGGGCGTGTTTTGTCTATTTGGACAGTGTGTGTGTCTCATTTGGCTTTGTGTTTCTCTTAGGGCTGTGTGTGTGTCTTTATCCTGTGTGTGTGTGTCTTTGGGCTGTGTGTGTGTCTTTAGGCTGTGTGTCTCTTTGGGCAGTTTGAATCTTTTTGGTCTGTGTGTGTCTCTTTTGGCTTTTTGTGTTGTTTTGGGCTTTGTGTGTCCCTGTTGGATGTATGCGTCTCTTTGGGCCTTGTGCATCTCTTTGAGCTGTATGTGTCTCTTGGGCTGTTTGAGTCATTTAGGTCTGTGTGTATTTCTTTTGGCTGTGTGTTTCTCTTAGAGGCTATGTGTGTCTCTTTGGGCAATGTGTGTCTCTTTGGGGTGTTTGAATCTTTTTGGTATGTATGTGTCTGTATGGGGGTTTTTTGTCTCTTTGGGCGGTGTGTGTGTGTCTCTTTGGGCTTTGTGTTTCTCTTCGGACTGTGTGTATGTCTCTTTAGCCTGTGTGTGTCTCTTTGGGCTGTGTTTGTATCTTTAGGCTGTGTGTCTCTTTGGGCAGTTTGAATCTTTATGGTCTGTGTGTGTCTCTTTTGGCTGTTTGTCTCGTTTTGGGCTTTGTGTCTCTCTGTTGGATGTGTGCATCTCTTTGGGCTGTGTACGTCTCTTTGAGCTGTATGCGTCTCTTTGGGCTGTGGGTGTCTCTTTGTGATGTGTGTCTCTTTAGGCTGTGTGTGTCTCGTTGGACTGTGTGTCTTTTTGAGGTGCCTGAGTCTTTTTGGTCTGTATGTGCCTCTTTGGGTTGTTTGAGTCTTTTAGGTCTGTGTTTGCCTCTGAGGGGTGTGTTTGTCTGTGAGCTGTATGTGTCTATTTGAGGTGTTTTTGTCTCTTGAGGCTGTGTGTGTCTCTTTGGGCTGTGTGTCTCTTTGGGCTGTTTGACTCTTTTTGGTCTGTTTATGTGTCTCTTTGGGCTGTTTGAGTCTTTTTGGGCTGTTTGTGTCTCTTTGGGCTGTGTGTGTTTCTTTTGGGCTATGTGTTTCTCTTTGGGCTTTTTGCGTCTCTTTGGTATGTTTGTCTAGTTGGTCTGTCTGTTTCTGATTTATATGTGATTGTCTATTTTGGCTGCTTGAATCTTTTTGGTTTTTGTGTGTCTCTTGGGCTGTTTGTGTTTCTTTGGGCTATGTGTGTGTCTTTGGGTTGTTTGAATAATTTTGGCCTGTGTGTCTTTCTTTTGGCTGTCGGTGTTTCTTTGGGGCCATGTGTGTCTCTTTGGGCTATGTTTGTCTCTTTGGGGCATTTGAATCTTTTGCTCTTTATGTGTGTGTATGGGCGTGTTTTGTCTCTTTGGGCTGTGTGTGTGTCTCTATTGGCTTTGTGTGTCTCTTCGGGCTGTGTGTGTCTCTTTAGCCTGTGTGTGTGTCTCTTTGGGCTATGTTTGTCTCTTTAGGCTGTGTGTCTCTTTGGGCAGTTTTAATCTTTTCGGTCTGTGTGTGTCTCTTTTGGCTTTTTCTGTCGTTTTGGGCTTTGTGTGTCTCTGTTGGATGTGTGCGTCTCTTTGGGCCGTGTGCATCTCTTTGAGCTGTATGTGTCTCTTGGGCTGTTTGAGTCATTTTGGTCTATGTGTGTTTCTTTTGGCTGTTTGTGTCTCTTAGAGGGCATGTGTGTCTCTTTGGGCAATGTGTGTCTCTTTGGGGTGTTTGAATCTTTTTGCTATGTATGTGTCTGTATGGGCGTTTTATGTGTCTTTGGGATGTGTGTGTGTCTCTTTTGGCTTTTTGTGTCTCTTCGGACTGTGTCTATTTCTCTTTAGCCTGTGTGTCTCTCTTTGGGCTGTGTGTGTCTCTTTAGGCTGTGTGTCTCTTTGGGCAGTTTGAATCTTTATGGTCTGTGTGTGTGTCTCTTTTGACTGTTTGTGTCGTTTTGGGCTTTGTGTCTCTCTGTTGGATGTGTGCATCTCTTTGGGCCGTGTACGTCTCTTTGAGCTGTATGTGTCTCTTTTGGCTGTGGGTTACTCTTTGTGATGTGTGTCTCTTTAGGCTGTGTGTGTGTCTCTTTGGACTGTGTCTCTTTTCTGGGTGTCTGTGTCTTTTTGGTCTTTATTTGTCTCTTTGGGATGTTTCTGTCTATTATGTATGTGTTTGTCTCTTTGGGTTGTGTTTCTCTTTGGGCTGTCTGTGTCTCTTTGAGTTGTTTGTGTCTCTTGAGGCTGTGTGTGTCTCTTTGGGCTGTTTGTCTCTTTGTGCCTGTATGTGTCTGTATGGGCGTTTTTTTTCTCTTTTGGCTGTGTGTGTCTTTTTGGGCTTTTTGTGTATCATAGGGCGGTGTGTGTCTCTTTATCCTGTGTGTGTGTCTCTTTGGGCTGTGTGTGTCTCTTTAGGCTGTGTGTCTCTTTTTTGACAGCTTGAATCTTTTTGGTCTGTGTGTATCTCTTTTGGCTGTTTGTGTCGTTTTGGGCTTTGTGTGTCTCTGTTGGATGTGTGCGTCTCTTTTGGCCGTGTGCGTCTCTTTGAGTTGTATGTGTCTCTTGGGCTGTTTTGAGTCATTTTGGTCTGTGTGTGTTTCTTTTGGCTTTTTGTGTTTCTTAGGGGCCATGTGTGTCTCTTTGGGATATGTGTGTCTCTTTGGGGTGTTTGAATCTTTTTGGCCTCTATGTCTCTGTATGGGCGTTTTTTTTTCTCTTTGGGCAGTGTGTGTGTCTCTTTTGGCGTTGTGTGTCTCTTAGGGCTGTGTGTATGTCTCTTTAGCCTGTGTGTGTCTCTTTAGGCTGTGTGTCTCTTTGGTCAGTTTGAATCTTTTTGGTCTGTGTGTGTCTCTTTTGACTGTTTTTTGTGTCGTTTTGGGCTTTGTGTGTCTTTGTTGGATGTTTGTCTCTTTGGGCCATGTGCGTCTCTTTGAGCTGTATGTGTCTCTTTGGCCTGTGGGTGTCTCGTTTTCATGTGTGTCTCTTTAGGCCGTGTGTGTCTCGATGGACTGTGTGTCTTTTTGGGATGTTTGAGTCTTTTTGGTCTGTATGTGTCTCTTTGGGATATGTGTGTCTCTTTGGGCTGTTTTGAGTCTTTTTGGACAGTGTATGTCTCTTTCGGCTGTTTGTGTTTCTTTGGACTGTGGGTGTCTCTTTGGGCTGCGGGTTTGATTGGCAGAAGTATGTATTAGCGAAGTTATAGTGGAGGGCGAGTTGCTAGAGAAAAATCTAAGTTAATAAGGGTTTTTGTCCATAAACTTTTGTAAAAAAATTATGGAAAATACAATTCGTCGGTTCATAGGTGAAACTTAAGTCCAGGTATGGATTGAAAAATAAACTATTTCTGTAGAATCTGAGCTAATAAGGGTTTTTGACCATAAACTCTAGTTTCCTATAAGAAAAATTATGGAAAATACAATTCTATCGTTCAAATGTGAAACTTAGTTCCAGTCTCTGGTTCAAATGTAGAAAAACCCGTGTGGGTGAGTTGAAATAAAAAAAAATTGACAAGAAATGACTGAAAAGTGTTTTGGGGGAGATGGCTTGATTGGCAGAAGGATGTATTAGTGAAGTTATAGTGGAGGGCGACAAAGTCTTCAAAGTCAAGGCTATAAGAAAAAAAAAGTTCTGGATATTTTTGTAAGTTTGTAGTTTACGCACTAATATCATATCAGTAACGATTCTATTAGAACTTTTTCCAAGTTGATCAATCAAATGTGAAACTTAGTTCCATTCTCTGGTTCAAATTTATAAAAACCCGTGTGAGTGAGTTAAAATAAATTTTTTTTTTAACATGAAATGACTGAGAAGGGTTTTGGAGGAGATGTCTTAATTGACAGAAGGATGTATTAGCAAAGTTATAGTGGAGAGTGACAATATCTTCAAAGTCAAGGCTATAAGAAAAAAAAAGTTCCGAATATTTTTGTCGGTTTGTAGTTTTTACGCACTAATATCAATATCAGTAATGATTCTATTTGAACTTTCTCCAAGTTTATCAAATTGCTCTCTAAACGGTTCATGATAAAAACATAGTTTGGGAAAAGAAAAAAAAACCTAAAATAGTATCGTGAAATCATTTTCAACACTCAGAGAAGTTTTTTTTTTGTTTTTAGGTTTTTGTGTGTGTATGTGTTATTTGCGGGTGTATGTGTGTAAGTTTTTTTTTTGTGTGTGTAAGTTTTTTTTTTTGTGTAAATATTTTTTTGTGTGTGTGTGTGAGTTTTTATGTGTGTGTAAGTTTGTTTTTTTTGTGTGTGTGTAAGTTTTTTTTTGTGTGTGTGTAATTTTTTGTGTGTGTGTGTGAGTTTTTATGTGTGTGTAAGTTTTTGTGTGCGTGTAAATTTTTTTGTTTGTGTGTTAGTTTTTGTGGGTGTGTTAGTTTTGTGTTTGTGTAAGTTTTTGTGTGTGTGTGTAAGTTTGGGTGTGTGTGTGTGTGTATGTAATTTTTTGTGTGTGTGTGTGTAATTTCCTGTGTGTGTGTGCGTGGTTTTTTATAATAAACTCTAGTTTCATATAATGTAATTATGGAAATTAAAATTATATATTTCAAATATGAAACTTAGTTCCATTCTCTGGTTCAAATGTGTAAGAACCAGTGTGGGCGCGTTTAAATACAAAAATTTTAACAAGAAATGACTGAAAAATGTTTTGGGGGAAATGGCTTGATTGGCAAAAGGATGTATTAGTGAAGTTATAGTGGAGGGCGACAAAGTCTTCAAAGTCAAGGCTATAAGAAAAAAGAAGTTCTGGATATTTTTGTAAGTTTGTAGTTTACAGACTAATATCATATCAGTAACGGTTCTATTTGAATTTTCTCCAAGTTGATCAATCAAATGTGAAACTTAGGTCCATTCTCTGGTTCAAATGTAGAAAAACCCGTGTGAGTGAGTTGAAATAAAAAAATTTTAAACAAGAAATGACTGACAAGTGTTTTGGAGGAGATGGCTTGATTGACAGAAGGATGTATTAGCGAAGTTATAGTGGAGGGCGACAATGTCTTCAAAGTCAAGGCTATCAGAAAAAAAAGTTCCGAATATTTTTGTCGGTTTGTAGTTTACGCACTAATATCAATATCAGTAATGATTCTATTTGAACTTTCTCCAAGTTGATCAAATTGGTCTCTAAATGGTTCATGATAAAAAAATAGTTTGGGACAAGAAAAAAAAACTAAAATAATGTCATGAAATCGTTTTCAACACTAAGAGACGTTTTTTTTTTGTGTAATTTTTTTTGTTTGTATGTGTAATTTGTGTGTGTGTGTGTGTGTTTAATTTTTTTTTGTGTGTGTAAGTTTTTTTTATGTGTGTGAAAATTTTTTTTGTGTGTGTGTGAGTTTTTATGTGTGTGTAAGTTTTTTTTTTGTGTGTGTAAGTTTTTTTTGTGTGTGTGTAAGTTTTTGTGTGTGTGTATAAGTTTTTGTGTGTGTGTAAGCTTTTGTGTGTAAGTTTTTGTGTGTGTGTTAGTTTTTGTGTGTGTGTAAGTTTTTGTGTGTGTGTAAGTTTTTTTGTGTGTGTGTGTGTAAGTTTTTGTGTGTGTGTGTTTGTGTAAGTTTTTATGTGTGTGTGTGTAAGTTTTTGTGTGTGTGTGTGTGTAAGTTTTTGTGTGTGTGTATTCAAAATATTTTTGGTCTATCGACCTAGTGGTACTAAAATATCGTAAGAGGGCTCATTTGACTGGAAATTAAAAGTTCTAGTGCCATTTTTAAGTGACCAAAAAGATTGGATGGTAACTACGCCGCCTCTCATGCCTCTTTTTTTCCGTAATCGTGCAGACAAAATTTGACACGACACACAAACAGAGTCATAGTGAGAGAGAGAACCAAAATGTTGGTTTTATGTAGGTTAACTTTGAGGGGGGCGCCACTCTAAGTTAACCTAGATCAACCCAACTTTTTGGATATCTCTCTCACTATGAAGCTGTTTGTGTGTCGTGTCAAATTTTGTCTGCACGATTACGGAAAAAAGAGGCGTCAGAGGCGGCGTAGTTACCATCCAATCTTTTTGGTCACTTAAAAATGGCACTAGAACTTTTAATTTTCAGTCAAATGGGCCCTCTTACGATATTTTAGTACCACTAGGTCGATAGACCAAAAATATTTTGAATACACACACGCAAAAACTTACACACACACAGACACAGAAACTTACACACACACATAAAAACTTACAGACACGTACACACACAAAAAACTTACACACACACACAAAAACTTACACAAACACAAAAACTTACACACCCAAAAAAACTTACACACACACAAAAATTTACACGCACACAAAAACTTACACACACATAAAAACTTACACACACACACAAAAACTTACACACACAAAAAAACTGACACACACACAAAAAAAAACTTACACACACATAAAAACTTACACACACACAAAAAAAAAATTTACAAACAAAAAAAAAATTAAACAAAAAAAAAAAACTTACACAAATAACAAAAAACATTACACATACAAAAAAAAAAACTAACACACAAAAAAAAACTTCTCTGAGTGTTGAAAACGATTTCATGACATTATTTTAGTTTTTTTTTCTTGTCCCAAACTATTTTTTTATCATGTACCATTTAGAGAGCAATTTGATCAACTTAGAGAAAGTTCAAATAGAATCATTACTGATATTGATATTAGTGCGTAAACTACCAACCGACAAAAATATTCGGAACTTTTTTTTTCTTATAGCCTTGACTTAGAAGATATTGTCGGCCTCCGCTATAACTTCGCTTATACATCCTTCTGTCAATCAAGCCATCTCCTCCAAAACACTTTTCAGTCATTTCTTGTTAAAATTTTTTTTTATTTCAACTCAATCACACGGGTTTTTGTACATTTGAACCAGAGAATGGATATAAGTTTCACATTTGATTGATCAACTTGGAGAAAGTTCAAAGAGAATCGTTACTGATATGATATTAGTGCGGAAACTATAAACTTACAAAAATATCCAGAACTTTTTTTCTTATAGCCTTGACTTTGACGACTTTGTCGCCCTCCACTATAACTTCGCTAATACATCCTTCTGCCAATCAAGCCATCTCCCCCAAAACACTTTTCAGTCATTTCTTGTTAATTTTTTTTTATTTCAACTCACCCACACGGGTTTTTCTACATTTGAACCAGAGAATGGAACTAAGTTTCACTTTTGAACGATAGAATTGTATTTTCCATAATTTTCTTATAGGAAACTAGAGTTTATGGTCGAAAACCACACACACACACACCGAAACTTACACACACACACATAAAAACTTACACACACACACACACAAACTTACACACACACACACAAAAACTTACACAAACACAAAAACTTACACACCCACAAAAACTTACACACAAACACACAAAAATTTACACGCACACAAAAACTTACACACGCAAAAAAACTCACACACACACACAAAAACTTACACACACAAAAAAAAAAAACTTACACAAAAAAAAAAAAAAAAAACTTACACACACATAAAAACTCACACACACACACAAAAAAAATTTACACACAAAAAAAAAACTTACACACATAAAAAAAAAAAAACTTACACACACACACACACAACTTAAAAATACACACAAAAAAAATTACACACAAAAAAAACTTTTCTGAGTGTTGAAATTGACATGATGACATTATTTTAGTTTTTTTCTTGTCCCCAACTATTTTTTTTTTATCATGTATCAGTTAGAAACCAATTTGATCAACTTGAAGAAAGTTCAAATAGAATAATTACTGATATTGATATTAGTGCGTAAAAACTACAAACCGACAAAAATATTCGTAAATTTTTTTTTCTTATAGCCTTGACTTTGAAGACATTGTCGCCCTCCTCTATAACTTCGCTAATACATCCTTCTGTCAATCAAGCCATCTCCTCCAAAACACTTTTTAGTCATTTCTTGTTAAAAAAAATTTTTATTTCAACTCACTCACACGGATTTTTCTACATTTGAACCAGAGAATGGACCTAAGTTTCACATTTGATTGATCAACTTGGAGAAAATTCAAATAGAATCGTTACTGATATGATATTAGTGAGTAAACTACAAACCTACAAAAATATCCATAACTTTGTTTTTCTTATAGCCTTGACTTTGAAGACTTTGTCGCCCTCCACTATAGCTTCACTAATACATCCTTATGTCACTCAAGCCATCTCCCCCAAAACACTTTTCAGTCATTTCTTGTTAAATTTTTTTTCAACTCACCCACACGGGTTTTTCTATATTTGAACCAGAGAATGGACCTAAGTTTCACATTTGAACGATAAAATTGTATTTTCCATAATTTTCTTATAGGAAACTAGAGTTTATGGTCAAAAACCCTTATTAGCTCAGATTCTACAGTAATAGTTTATTTTTCGATCCATACTTGGACTTAAGTTTCACCTATGAACCAACGAATTGTATTTTCCATAATTTTCTTACAAAAGTTTACGGTCAAAAACCCTTATTAACTTAGATTTTTCTCTAGCAACTCGCCCTCCACTATAACTTCGCTAATACATACTTCTGCCAATCAACCCCGCAGACCAAAGAGACACCCACAGTCCAAATAAACACAAACAGCCGAAAGAGACATACACAGTCCAAAAAGACTCAAAATAGCCCAAAAAGACACACATATCCCAAAGAGACACATACAGACAAAAAAGACTCAAACATCCCAAAAAGACACACAGTCCATCGAGACACACACGGCCTAAAGAGTCACACATGACAACGAGACACCCACAGCCCAAAGAGACACATACGGCTCAAAGAGACGCACATGGCCCAAAGAGATGCACACATCCAACAAAGACACACAAAGCCCAAAACGACACAAAAAACAGTCAAAAGAGACACACACAGACCAAAAAGATTCAAACTGACCAAAGAGACACACAGCCTAAAGAGACACACACTGTCTAAAGATACATACACACCGCCCTAATATACACAAAACCCCAAACTAGACAAACACACTCCCAAAAGAGAAAAAAAACACGCCCATACAGAGACATACAGACCAAAAAGATTCAAACACCCCAAAGAGACACACATAGCCCAAAGAGACACACAACGCCCCTAAGAGACACAAAAAGCCAAAAGAAACACACACAGACCAAAATGAGTCAAACAGCCCAAGAGAGAAAAACAACTCAAAGAGACGCACACGGCCAAAAGCGACGCACACATCCAACAGAGACACACAAAGCCCAAAACGACACAAACAGCCAAAAGAGATACACACAGACCAAAAAGATTCAAGCTGTCAAAAAAGAGACACACAGCCTAAAGAGACACACACAGCCCAAGGAGACACACACACAGGATAAAGATACACACACAGCCATAAGATAAACACAAAGAAAAAAAAGACACACACCACCAAATTACAAATAACATGCCAATACAGACACATACAGGCACAAAGAGACACACAGCCCAAAGAGACACACACAGCCTCAAGAGACACAAACAACTCAAAGAGACACAGACAGCCCAAAGAGAAACACAACCCAAAGAGACAAACACAGACCTAAAAGACACAAACAGCCCAAAGAGACACATACAGACCAAAAAGACTCAGAGACCCCAAAAAGACACACAGTCCAACGAGACACAAACACAGCCTAAAGAGACACAAATCACAAAGAGACACCCACAGTCCAAAGACACACATATATATCAAAGAGAAGTACTCACCCGAAAGAGAAACACGAATCCAACAGAGACACACAAACCCAAAAACGACACAAAATGTCAAAAGAGACACACACACAGACCATAAAGATTCAAACTGCCCAAAGAGACACACAGCCTAAAGAGACACACACAGCCCAAAGAGAGATACACAGGCTAAAGAGACAAAAACAGAGTCCGAAGAGACACAAAAAGCCCAAAGACACACACACACAGCCCAAAGAGACAAAAAACACCCATACAGACACATACATACCAAAAAGATTCAAACACTCCAAAGAGACACACATTGCCCGAAGAGACAAACATGCACTCTAAGAGACACAAACAGCCAAAAGAAGCACACACAGACCAAAATGACTCAAACAGCCCAAGAGACACATACAGCTCAAAGAGATGCACACGGCCCAAAGAAACGCACACATCCAACAGAGACACACAAAGCCCAAAACGACACAAAAAGCCAAAAGAGACACACACAGACCGAAAAGATTCAAATTACCCAAAGAGACACACAGCCTAAAGAGACACACACAGCCCAAAGAGACACACACACAGTCTAAAGAGACACACACAGCCCGAAGAGAAACACAAAGCCCAAACAGACACACACACAGCCCAAAGGGACAAAACACGCCCATACAGACACATACAGACCAAAAGATTCAAATGACCCAAAGAGACACATATAGTCCAAAGAGACACACACGGCCCCTAAGAGACACAGACAGCCATAAGAAAGACACACAGACCAAAATGATTCAAACAGCCCAAAGAGACACACATAGCCCAAAGAAACACAAACAGCCCAAGAGACAAACAAAGCACAAAAAGACTCAAGCAGCCCAAAGAGACACAAACAGATCAAAAAGAAACAAACAGTCGAACGAGACACACATACCCAAGAGACGCACAAAGCCCAAAGAAACACACATAGTCCAAAGAGACACAAACAGCCCAAAGAGACAAACACAGACCAAAAAGACTCAAACAGCCCCAAGAAACACAAACAGCACAAAGAGACACAGACAGCCCAAAGAGAAACACAACCCAAAGAGACAAACACACATCTAAAAGACTCAAACAGCCCAAAGAGACACACAAATAGACCAAAAAGACTCAAACAGCCCAAAGAGACACACAGCCCAAAGAGACACACACAGCCCCAAGAGACACAAACAGCCCAAAGAGAAACAGACAGCCCAAAGAGAAACACAACCCAAAGAGACAAACACAGACCTAAAAGACTCAAACAGCCCAAAGAGACACATACAGACCAAAAAGACTCAGACACCCCAAAAAGACACACAGTCCAACGAGACACACACAGCATAAAGAGACACACATCACATAGAGACACCCATAGCCCAAAGAGACACATACAGCTCAAAGAGACGTACACAGCCCAAAGAGATTCACACATCCAACAGAGAGACACAAAGCCCAAAACGAGACAAACAGCCAAAAGAGACACACACAGACCATAAAGATTCAAACTCCGCAAAGAGACACACAGCCTAAAGAGACACACACACAGCGCAAAGAGACAAACACAGGTTAAAGAGACATACACACAGTCCAAAGAGACACACACAGCCTAAAGAGACAAACGCACACAGCCCAAAGAGACAAAAAACGCCTATACAGACACATACATACCAAAAAGATTCAAACACCCCAAAGAGACACACATTAGCCAAAGAGACACACATAGCCTCTAAGAGAAACAAACAGGCAAAAGAAACACACACAGACCAAAATGACTCAAACAGCCCAAGAGACACATACAGCTCAAAGAGATGCACACGGCCCAAAGAGACGCACACATCCAACAGGGACACACAAAGCCCAAAAAAACACAAAAAGCCAAACGAGACACACACAGACCAAAAAGATTCAAACTGCCCAAAGAGACACACAGCCTAAAGAGACACACACATCCCAAAGAGACACAAACACAGGCTAAAGAGACACACACAGCCCGAAGAGACACACAAAGCCCAAAGAGACACACACACAGTCCAAAGAGAAAAAAAACGCCCATACAGACACATACAGACCAAAAGATTCAAACGCCCCAAAGAGACACACACGGCCCCCTAAGAGACACAAACATCCAAAAGAAAGATACAAAGATCAAAATGACACAAACAGCCCAAAGAGACACACATAGCCCAAATAAACACAAACACCCCAAAGAGACACAAACACCCCAAAGAGACAAACACAGACCAAAAAGACTCAAACAGCCCAAAGAAACATAAACAGATCAAAAAGACTCAAACACCCCAAAGAGACACACAGCCCAAAGAGACACACACAGCCCAATAAAAAACACAAACAGCCCAAGGAGACATAAACATCCCAAAGAGATAAACACAGTTGTCTTGCCATCTACATCCCTCTTAGTATCAACTTCTTTGTATAGCATAACGTTAAACTATTTTAAATTGACAACACTGTTCAAGCACCACTTGCGTTTTATACAGAACATGTCGGAGAGGTAGAGCTATCCATTATTAAAATTCTTTTCTTACCATCTACATCTCTCTTAGTATCTACTTTCTAGTATGCTATAAAATTAGACTCTATTTTAAACTGACAACACTGTTGAAATGCCATTGAGGTTACCTTAACTGCTAATCACTTTAACCCTTGTTCTCTATCGGCAAGTACATGCTCTGGAAAGGTACCTAGGAAAATAAGGCAATTCAGTGACCAGAGGGGAATCCTCGCTCGTAACTGCTAATCACTTTAACCCTATTTCTCCATCGCCAAATGCTCTACATGCTCTGGAAAGGTATACTTCATTATCTTTAGAATAAATAAACTATACCCTTTAAATAATTTCTCCAAAATATTTTATTCAGAGATTTCACGTTAAAAAGTTATCCAATCACTAATTACCCCTTTTTTTATCTTGCCTCCTATCAATTCTGAGTTTCCGGCTAGAATTAGACAAAGCCCATCTTAATTACCAATTTGGTAACCCTTTTGCAATAACAAAAGGCTTAGCAGTGATTACATCTCATTGTCGGTGACAATTCAATCAGATCAGAGTTGTGTAAATGGAATACCTTTTTCGCAAATTGAGTTAGCTTCTATGTCATAGACAAAATATTTGAATTCCTTTTATTCAAATCACCTATCAAGTTATCAAAAAATATTTGAACTACAAGTTATAGGCAATACCTGTTTAGAAAAAATCCACGTAAATTATGTAAAAAAAAACTTGTCCTTCATAACATGTTATGCAAAGCTTCTATAGAATAACGTTGAAATTGCTATACAGGCAAGCAAATAGCATGGTCCTATGGCAGTACGCAAATAACATAGAAATTGCTAGGGCAGTACGCAAATAGCATAGTCCTATGGCAGTACGCAAATAACAAAGAAATTGCTAGGGCAGTACGCAAATCGCATAGTCCTATGACAGTACGCAAATAACATAGAAATTGCTAGGGCAGTACGCAAAATAGTACCTTGGTTACTACTGGCTGGAAGGGTCCAGATTGCAGAGTATCCAATTTGCTACATTTTGTTATCAGAAGTTTCTGATGAATCAAGCTTACCTACTTCTGATACAGCACCTAAATCAGCTATTTGCTCTGAGGATGGAGACATTTTTCTTGTTCTTCTGTTGCTTCTATTTCGTTTCTCGGGGGATCTTGTTTTGTTGCGCTTGTTGGAAAAGATGTACAAGAACAAGGACTTGCATTTACCGCCTCTTTAGTGTCAGCAGGTGTCGTTGAAGTTCTTGGTTTTTTGAAAAATTACCTGATTTCTTTTAATTTCTTCACGTTTAACTAAGAAAAAGAACACTATGTCAAAACCTGACCCATTCAAAGCTAAAAATCTGTTGTGTAATATTGTTGGTGCAGTTAGTGCCATTAGTCACTAATTTTGAAGAAGATAGGCAACAAAGTGGCGGAAACCACAAAGTTATGATAAGAAGAGCTTCAAATCATATTTAGAGTTGAAACATTCTCAGGCCAATAAAAGAAATCAAGTAACGAAGCGTACGATTTGACTAAGTGGACATTATCCATTCACAGGTGCAAAATAAAATGATGGATAATTTGTTTTTTTGGCTCAACATTTTCTCCAAACTTGTATTTAATTGCTTCCTTGTTTTTTAACTACAATCTGAAGCAAGTTTTACAATATTATTAATGATTGCGATATGACGGTACTGCTATTTTCTTTTTCCTAGTTGGTCTGATTGTTATATAGGTAATAGAACTTTTTTAAAGTTTTCAACATTATGGACATTCGGGCAACGTCACACATGATTTTGATAAAGGTCTAACGAGTTTTTATGTTTTAAGCGCTATTTCTAGTTTTTTCTTTTTGCTCATAAGAAAGTTTTATCTTTCTGGGTTTATTTTAGTTTATTCACAAATAAAAGGTAATTTTTATTTGTCTGATATTGTTTTCCAATAAACATTCAATTTTAACTATCCACGTCCTGAGGGAGGAGACTAAACAAAAGAGTGTCTTAGGTTTTGTCTGCTCGGTCAAGGTTAGCTTCAAAGCGTCTCATTTTCTTTAGTTGGAGGTTTAATTTATCTCTATTATGATCTTTCTTTGTAGACTTGTCACACCTTTTATTTTGTTAGCTTTCTTCGCCAAGAAACTTATACGCAGGAATACTTCACAAGGGTCTTTCTTTTACAATTAATTTACACGAGACAGCATCCCATTCAGTAATCGTTATTTTTAGAAATTATTTTCAAAGTTATTTAAAAGGAGTTTTCAAGCTTCTTATATGAAAAAGACTGACAGTATCTTATCATGACTAATGCCTATGTAAACTTTACAATAAAATAACACAACTACAAACTAATTTTTTCTTCATTTCTAAGCTACAAAATAAATTAGTATATTTCAAATTCTTTGTCAGCTTCTTTTTCGGCATATACTTGATAATCAGGAAACTGTTCTTTTTCTGGGATAAAACCTAAAGGAGTCTTTTCAATTGTGACGATTTTTGTGCTGGTTGGGGGGTAAACTGTGACGGGTATTGACGGACTCGTGTGCGTCTCTCTACCAGGAATACTTGGGAAGTCATTGCAGTTGCAAAACTGGGTTGGCTGGGCAAGACGCAGGTACAATGCACAGTAAGAAGTGTGCCAGTGACCACAATCTAAAATGGTGGTTTAGTTAATTTAAAACCAAAATAAGGTTTAATGTCCAACAAATATGCAAAACAACGATTTTCTCCTTTTACTCATTTTTTCACTCACTCTTCTTTTTTTCTTGTTTTACAGAAGGATGACGTTGTTTTTATTAAAAATAGAAGCAAAGTACAGTTTTGTAACACAGGAATAGAACAAAACTCAAGCCTTAAACATAAGAAATACTCAAAGCATAGAGCAGCTCCTAAAAATTTTCTTACTTGTTATAATAGATCTTACGCTTAGCTGAAAGTCCTTTTGGAATTTACGAGTTTTGCAGGTTTTTCAAAATATTATAAAAAGTAGATTAAAAATCAGAAGTATTACGGTCATTCAAATGGTAAGGGAGAAGGAATGCCCAAAATAATATCAACACATCTGATTTTCGTTCCAAAATTTCAAATATTTTCCTTGAAACTGACCTGGATTTAGTCTTTTATTTCAAGCTACTGCTCTCGGTATAGATGTCGCCATCCCCAAAACTAAACTTTGTTTACGTGCCTGATTATACTACACGGTAAAAAAAAACGTACTTCCACGTTGACACCATTATTTCACGTTTGATCAGCGTACTTTCTAGTTGTTGGATTAGCGTGAAAATACACTTTTTTAGTGTATAGGTACTTCTGCCGTGTTTTTACATTCCTCGAATATATTTTTAAACTCGTTCAGTGTACTGGGAGGAGCTAATGACAATCAACTCTTGCGAAAATGGGTCATACCGCGGGGCATGACCGATGCAAAAATATCGTGAAAGTAGGTCGTCCGGGTTTTGATCTATTGGGATTAAAAGCTACACAAACGAAGACCTTTCACTTGTTGTTGTGGACTTATTTCTGAAAGGTAAATTCTTTTGATGTTTTTTTTTTAGTTTTATATAAGCCTTATGAACTTTGCAGATAGAATGGTAAAATTCTACTTTAGCTACTTTTGGCTATCTTCGAAAGAGGTTAGGTTAGGAAAATGAAAGTTTCAGGGATGCGTCTATAGGCTAAAGTATGTACTGGGAATGTGTTTTGAAGAATTTACCTCCACTCCTCCCTCTAGAGGGTCCTAACCTTTGTTGACCTTTAAAAATCTGTGTGTTATAAGTAGAAATGACCCTATTGATACTGAACAAACTCCTTATATGGGCATAGAATCCCTAGGGAGAACACGTGGTTAATCAAAGTGGGTCAATGACCTCTTTTTCCAAGGTCAATTGATTTGTTGTTGTTTGGCCACGTGTAATGACATGAGGGGTGATTTACATAATCGCTCGGGGAATTATTGATTCACGAAAGGGGAGAGAATTTCTGATAACTTGATTTACATAATTGCTAAGGGGATTATTGATTTACAAAAAGGGGAATAAAGAAACAAGTATGGCTTCTTTGATCTTAGGTCTGAGGGATAAACGCTCTTTAGGTCAGAAACTAAAATTAATGTTCTATTTTTAAATAGGGCTTCACCTATCTTTAGTGACAGGAATTAGAAATGACATCACTTGCTATCTTGGAATTATGCGGGAGTCTAAAGAGATAGAAATTCTATTTTTAAATACGGCTTCACTGATCTTTAAGACGGAGAGATAAATTGATATTCTAACGAAACCTTAATAGTGTAGCTAGGAACATTTATGAGATGAAGAGATTAGCGCGGGAAAGGGTTTCCCAGTAATTTCAAATGTGACAGCGCGGGGATGTCAAAAACAAAAGGAACATGCAGAAATTACGTTTAGGGATTATTTGGGCGAAACCCTTTTAGACATTTTAGGGAATTATTTCGGCGAAACAGTTAGAGACATTTTAAAAGATGATTTAAGAAGATGTTTTAGAAGAGGATTTGAGGGTGAAACTCTGTGGTCGTTTTAATACACAAGTTCCATTTGAACAGTGTTGTGAGGTCCTCTACCCCAACCCCAAAGGGCCCCGATCCCCATACCCCAACCCCAAAGGGCCCCGATCCCCCAACCCCCACCCCCCAGGAACCCCCCCGCCCCAAACGTCCCCCGGGCTCCCAAAGGACCACCCGGCCCCCAAGGACCCCCCGGACCCCCAAAGGCCCTCCCGGGTCCCCAAAGAGCCCCCTCCCCATTTTTTTAATACTTTTTAATTTGCGCATTTTGGGACAAAAGGACCCCATCCCCCAACTTTTGCCTCCCCCTCCCACTATTAGTGTTTTGTCGTGGTTTACCATGTCACAGTTACATTCTCTTGATTTTTCAAAGCTCATTTGGATTTCTTTCGTTGAAATGCGAGAGTTGAAATATTTCAGTAGTGTTTTGTCGTGGTTTACCTTATCACAGTTACATTCTCTTGATTTTTCAAAGTTCATTTTGAATTTCTTTCTTTGAAATGCAAGAGTTGGATTATTTCAGTAGTGTTATGTCGTGGTTTAACATGTCACAGTTATATTCTCTTGATTTTTCAAAGTTCATTTTGGATTTCTTTCATTGAAATGCAAGAGTTGGAATATTTCAGTAGTGTTTTGTCATAGTTTACCTTAACACAGTTACATTCTCTTAATTTTTCAAGGTCCATTTTTAATTTCTTTATATTTAATTCATGTTTTTTAATCTTTCAGTAGTGTTTTTTTGCGGTTTAGCTTGTAAAAGTTACATTTTCTTTATTTTTCAAATTTCATTTGGAATTTCATTCATTGAAATGCAAGAGGTGGAATATTTCAGTAGTGTTTTGTTGTGGTTTACCTTGTCACAGCTACACTCTGTTGATTTTTCAAAGTTCATTCTGAATTTCTTTCATTGAAATGCAAGAGTTGGAATATTTCAGTAGTGTTTGTCATGGTTTACCCTGTCACCGTCTATATTTTGTTGATTTTTTAAAGTTCATCTTTAATTTCTTTTTGTTGAAATGAATGAGTTGGAATATTTCTCTGGTGTTTTGTTGCGGTTTACCTTGTCACAGTTAAATTCTCTTAAATTTTAAAAGTTCATTTTGAATTTTTTTCGATGAAATGCAAGAGTTGGAATATTTCAATATTGTTTTGTCGTGGTTTACCTTGTCACAGTTACATTCTCTTATTTTTTCAAAGTCCATTTTCAATTTCTATCATTGAAATGCAAGAGTTGGAATATTTCACTAGTGTTTTGTCTAGGTTTACCATGTCAAAGTTACACTCTCTTGATTTTTCAAAGATCATTTTGGTTTTCTTTTGTTGAAATGCGAGAGTTGGTATATTTTAGTAGCGTTTTGAGGTGATTTACCTTGTCACAGTTACATATTCTTAATTTTTCAAAGCTCATTTTTAATTTATTTCGTTGAAATGCAAGAGTTTAAATATTTCAGTAGTGTGTTCTCGTGGTTTACCTTGTCACAGTTACATTGTCTTGATTTTTCAAAGTTCATTTTGAATTTCTTTCATTAAAATGCAAGAGTTGGATTATTTCAGTATTGTTTTTTCGTAGTTTACCTAGTCACAGTTACACTGTTTTTATTTTTCAAAGTTCATTTTTTATTTCTTTCGTTTAAATGCAAGAGTTGGAATATTTCAGTAGTGTTTTGATGTGGTTTACATTGTCACAGATACATTCTCTTGATTTTTCAATGTTCATTTTGGTTTTTTCTTTCGTTGAAATGCAAGAGTTGGGATATTTCAGTAGTGTTTTGTTGTGGTTTACCTTGTCACAATTACATTCTCTTAATTTTTCAAAGTTCATTTTGGATTTGTTTCGATGAAATGCAAGAGTTGGAATATTTCAGTAGTGTTTTGTCATGGTTTACCTTGTCACAGTTACATTCTCTTAATTTTTCAAAGTTCATTTTGAATTTCTCTCGTTGAAATGCAAGAGTTGGAATATTTTATCAGTGTTTTGTTGTGGTTTATCTTGTCACAGTTACATTTTCTTGATTTTTCAAATTTCATTTAGAATTTCTTTCGTTGAAATGAAAGAGCTGGAATATATCAGTAGTGTTTTGTTGTGGTTTACCTTGTCACAGTTACATTCTCTTGATTTTTCAAAGTTCATTTCGAATTTCATTTTCCCGGAAGAAGAAAAGTCCCAAGACATAAAAAATTTAAAGTTCACTTCGAATTTTTTCCATAGAAGATAGGAAAAGTTATACTATGATTATGATTATTTTCCTTGAAGATAAAAAGTTTCACTTTAATTTTAAATTTTCTTAAATTCGATTCCGAGCTTTCTCAAACAGAGGAAAAAATTTAAAGTTCTGTTCCAAATATTTTCCTGGAAGAAGAAAAGCTCTACTTCGATTTTGAATTTTCTCAATGAAAATGAAATAAGTTATTGATCAATTCTATTTTCCAAAAATAATATATAAAGTTTCCACTTCAGTTCAGATTTTCTCAAAGAGATGAAAAAATTTAAAATGCTCTTCCAAATTTTTCATAGAAGATAGAAAAGTTCAAGTTCTCTTCTGAATTTTACCAAAGAACACAATTCAATTCTAATTTCTCCAGAGAAAATAAAAAGCTTCCTCTTCAGTTTTAAGTTCACCAAGACATAAAAATTTAAAGTTCAGTTCTAAATTTGTCCATATAAGATATGAAAAGTTATACTATAATTGTGATTATTTTCTATTAAGATAGAAAGTTTCACTTCAATTCTAAATTTTCTTAAATTCAGTTCCGACTTTTTTCAAAGAGATGAAAAAATTTTAAGTTCTCTTCCAAATATTTTTTCGGAAGAAGAAAAGTCCCAAGGCATAAAAAATTTCAAGTTCACTTCTCAATTTTTCCAAAGAAGATAGGAAAAGTTATACTATGATTATGATTATTTTCCATGAAGATAAAAAGTTTCACTTTAATTTTAAATTTTCTTAAATTCAATTCCGACCTTTCTCAAACAGATGAAAAAATTTAAAGTTCTGTTCCAAATATTTTCCTGGAAGAAGAAAAGTTCAACTTCGATTCTGAATTTTCTCAATGAAAATGAAATAAGTTTTTGATCAATTCTATTTTCCTAGAATAATATAAAATTTTCCACTTCAGTTTAGATTTTTCTCGAAGAGATGAAACAATTTGAAATACTGTTCGAAATTTTTCATTGAAGATAGAAAAGTTCAAGTTCTTTTCTGAATTTTACCAAAGAACACAATTCAATTCTAATTTCTCCAGAGAAAATAAAAAGCTTCCTCATCAGTTTTAAGTTCACCAAGACATAAAAATTTAAAGTTCAGTTCTAAATTTTTCCATAGAAGATATGAAAAGTTATACTATGATTGTGATTATTTTCTATGAAGATAAAAAGTTTCACTTTAATTCTAAATTTTCTTAAATTCAGTTCCAACTTTTCTCAAAGAGATGAACAAATTTTAAGTTCTGTTCCAAATATTTTGCCGGGAGAAGAACAGTCTAAAGTCTTAAAAAATTTAAAGTTCACTTCTAAATTTGTCCGTAGAAGATATGAAAAGTTATACTATGATTGTGATTATTTTCCATGAAGACAAAAGGTGTCACATTAATTCTAAATTTTATTAAATACCATTCTAACCTTTCTCAAAGAGATGAAAAAATTTAAAGTTCTGTTCCAAATATTTTCCCGGAAGAAGAAAAGTACAACTTCGATTCTGAATTTTCTCAATGAAAACGAAATAAGTTATTGATCAATTCTATTTTCCCAAAATAATATAACAATTTTCCACTTCAGTTCAGATTTTTCTCAAAGAGATGAAAAAATTTAAAATACTGTTCCAAATTTTTCATAGAAGATAGAAAAGTTCAAGTTCTCTTCCGAATTTTACCAAAGAACGCAATTCAATTCTAATTTCTCCAGAGAAAATAAAAAGCTTCCACTTCCGATTTAAGTTCACCAAGACATGAAAAATAAAAAGTTCACTTCTAAATTTTTCCGTAGAAGATAGGAAAAGTTATACTATGATTGTGATTATTTTCCATGAACATAAAAAGTTTCACTTTAATTCTAAATTTTCTTAAATTAAATTCCTACCTTTCTCAAATAGATTAAAAAATTTAAAGTTATTTTCCAAATATTTTCCCGGAAAAAGAAAAGTTAAACTTCGATTCTGAATTTTATCAATTAAAATTAAATAAGTTATTGATCATTTCTATTTTCCTAAAATAATATAAAATTTTCCACTTCAATTCAGATTTTTCTCAAAGCGATGAAAAAATTTGAAATACTGTTCCAAATTTTTCTTAGAAGATAGAAAAGTTCAAGTTCTCTTCTGAATTTTACCAAAGAACACAATTCAGTTCCAATTTCTCCAGAGAAAATAAAAAGCTTCCACTTCAGTTTTAAGTTCTTTAAGACATAAAAAATTTAAAGTTCAGTTCTAAATTTTTCCGCAGAAGATAGAAAAAGTTATAATATGATTGTGATTATTTTCCATGAAGATAAAAAGTTTCACTGTAATTCTAAATTTTCTTAAATTCAGTTCTGACTTTTCTCAAAGAGATGAAAAAATTTAAAGTTCTATTCCAAATATTTTCCCGGAAGAAGAAAAGTTCAACTTCAATTCTAAATTTTATCAATGAAAATGAAATAAGTTATTGATCAATTCTATTTCCCCAAAATAATATAAAAAGTTTCCACTTCAGTTCAGATTTTTTTCAAAGAGATGAAAAAATTTTAAATACTGTTCCAAATTTTTCATAGAAGATAGAAAAGTTCAAGTTCACTTCTGAATTTTACCAAAGAACACAATTCAATTCTAATTTCTCCAGAGAAAATAAAAAACTTCCACTTCAGCATTAAGTTCACCAAGACATAGAAAATTTAAAGTTCAGTTCTAAATTTTTCCTTAGAAGATAGGAAAAGTTATACTATGATTGTGATTATTTTCTATGAAGACAAAAAGTTTCACTTTAATTCTAAATTTTCTTAAATTCAGTTCCAACCTTTCTCAAAGAGATGAAAAAATTTAAAGTTCTGTTCCAAATATTATCCCAGAAGAAGAAAAGTCCCAATACATAAAAAATTTAAAGTTCACTTCTAAATTTTTCCATAGAAGATAGGAAAAGTTATACTATGATTGTGATTATTTTCCATGAAGAAAAAAAGTTCCACTTTAATTTTAAATTTTCTTAAATTCAATTCCGACCTTTCTCAAACAGATGAAAAAATTTAAAGTTCTGTTCCAAATTTTTCATAGAAGATAGGAAAAGTTATACTTTGATCGTGAATATTCATGTTCTATTCTGAATTTTACCAAAGAACACAATTCATTTCTAATTTCTCCAGAGAAAATAAAAAGCTTCCACTTCAGTTTTAAGTTCAACAAGACATAAGAAAATTTAAAGTTCAGCTCTAAATTTTTCCGTAGAAGATAGGAAATGTTATACTTTGTTTGTGATTATTTTCCATGAAAATAAAAAGTTTCACTTTAATTCTAAATTTTCTTAAATTCAGTTCTGACTTTTCTCAAAGAGATGAAAAAATTTTAAGTTCTGTTCCAAATTTTTCATAGAAGATAGGAAAAGTTTTACTTTGATTGTGAATATTCTTCATGAAGATATGGAGCTCCACTTTAATTCTGAGTTTTTTCGAAGAAGTGAAAAGTACAAGATCTCTTCTGAATTTTCTTAGAGAAGAGAAAAAAAGTTAGCTCAATTCTGAAATTTACCAATGAAAATGAAAAAGCTTCTATTTCAGTTCCTAATTTCTCAAAGATATAAAAAATTTAAAGTTTAATTCTAAATTTTTCCATAGAAGATAGGAATGACTATACTATGACTGATTATTTTCCATGAAGATAAAAAGTTTCACTTTATTTCTAATTTTTCTTAAATTCAGTTCATTCATCTAACCACCAAAAACAATAGGCTCGGTTAGGTTAGGTATAAATAAATATTAATAAATAATTAGAAACATTTCTCCATGTTTAAGTTAGGTTAGGTTAGGTTAACTTATCATGAGCGCTCATGATAAGTCAACCTAACCTAACTTAAACATGGTAAAAAGATTAAATTAGGTTAGGTTAGGCTAGATTAAGTTAGGTTAGGTTAAGTTAGGTTAGATTAGCCTACGTACGCGTGCGTACGTAGGCTAACCTAACCTAACCTAACTTAACCTAACCTAACTTAATATAGCCTAACCTAACCTAATTTAATCTTTTTACCATGTTTAAGTTAGGTTAGGTTAGCGTATCATGAGCACTCATGATAAGTTAACCTAACCTAACTTAAACATAGAGAAATGTTTCTAATTATTTAATAATGTTTATTTAAACCTAACCTAACCTATTGTTTTTGGTGGTTAGATGAATGAACTGAATGTAAGAAAAATTAGAAATAAAGTGAAACTTTTTATCTTCATGGAAAATAATCACAGTTATAGTATAGTCATTCCTATCTTCTATGGAAAAATTTAGAATTGAACTTTAAATTTTTTATATCTTTGAGAAATTAGGAACTGAAATAGAAGCTTTTTCATTTTCATTGGTAAATTTCAGAATTGAGCTAACTTTTTTTCTCTTCTCTAAGAAAATTCAGAAGAGATCTTGTACTTTTCACTCTTTCGAGAAAACTCAGAATTAAAGTGGAGCTCCATATCTTCATGAAGAATATTCACAATCAAAGTATAACTTTTCCTATCTTCTATGAAAAATTTGGAACAGAACTTAAAATTTTTTCATCTCTTTGAGAAAAGTCAGAACTGAATTTAAAAAAATTTAGAATTAAAGTGAAACTTTTTATCTTCATGGAAAATAATCACAAACAAAGTATAACTTTTCCTATCTTCTACGGAAAAATTTAGAGCTGAACTTTAATTTTTTTTATGTCTTGGTGAACTTAAAACTGAAGTGGCAGCTTTTTATTTTCTCGGGAGAAATTAGAAATGAATTGTGTTCTTTGGTAAAATTCTGAATAGAACTTGAATATTCACGATCAAAGTATAACTTTTCCTATCTTCTATGAAAAATTTGGAACAGAACTTTAAATTTTTTCATCTGTTTGAGAAAGGTCGGAATTGAATTTAAGAAAATTTAAAATTAAAGTGAAACTTTTTATCTTCATGGAAAATAATCACAATCATAGTATAACTTTTCCTATCTTCTATGGAAAAATTTAGAAGTGAACTTTAAATTTTTTATGTATTGGGACTTTTCTTCTTCCGGGATAGTATTTGGAACAGAACTTTAAATTTATTCATCTCTTTGAGAAAGGTCGGAACTGAATTTAAGAAAATTTAGAATTAAAGTGAAACTTTTTATCTTCATAGAAAATAATCACAATCTTAGTATAACTTTTCCTATCTTCTAAGGAAAAATTTAGAACTGAACTTTAAATTTCTTATGTCTTGGTGAACTTAAAACTGAAGTGGAAGCTTTTTATTTTCTCTGGAGAAATTAGAATTGAATTGTGTTCTTTGGTAAAATTCAGAAGAGAACTTGAACTTTTCTATCTTCTATGAAAAATTTGGAACAGTATTTTAAATTTTTTCAGCTCTTAAAAAAAATCTGAACTGAAGTGGAAACTTTTTATATTATTTTGGGGAAATAGAATTGATCAATAACTTATTTCATTTTCATTGAGAAAATTCAGAATCGAAGTTGAACTTTTCTTCTTCCGGGAAAATATTTGGAATAGAACTTAAAATTTTTTCATCTCTTTGAGAAAAGTCAGAACTGAATTTAAGAAAATTTAGAATTAAAGTGAAACTTTTTATCTTCATAGAAAATAATCACAATCATAGTATAACTTTTTCTATCTTCTGCGGAAAAGTTTAGAACTGAACTTTAAATTTTTTATGTCTTGGTGAACTTAAAACTGAAGTGGAAGCTTTTTATTTTCTCTGGAGAAATTAGAATTGAATTGTGTTCTATGGTAAAATTCAGAAGAGAACTTGAATATTCACGATCAAAGTATAACTTTTCCTATCTTCTATGAAAAATTTGGAACATAACTTTAAATTTTTTCATCTCTATTTGAAAAGTCGGAACTAAATTTAAGAAAATTTAGAATTAAAGTGAAACTTTTTATCTTCATGGAAAATAATCACAATCATAGTATAACTTTTCCTATCTTCTGCAGAAAAATTTAGAACTGAACTTAAATTGTTTTATGTCTTGGTGAACTTAAAACTGAAGTGGAAGCTTTTTATTTTATCTGGCGAAATTAGAATTGAATTGTGTTCTTTGGTAAAATTCAGAAGAGAACTTGAACTTTTCTATCTTCTAAGAAAAATTTGGAACAGTATTTTAAATTTTTTCATCTCTTTGAGAAAAATCTGAATTGAAGTGTAAAATTTTATATTATTTTGGGAAAATCGAATTGATTAATAACTTATTTCATTTTCATTAAGAAAATTCATAATCGAAGTTGAACTTTTGTTCTTCCGGGAAAATATTTGGAACAGAAATTTAAAATTTTTTCATCTCTTTTTGAAAGGTAGGAATTGAATTTAAGAAAATTTAGAATTAAATTGAAACTTTATCTTCATGGAAAATAATCTGTGGAAGCTTTTTATTTTCTCTGGAGAAATTAGAATTGAATTCTGTTCTTTGGTAAAATTCAGAAGAGAACTTGAACTTTTCTATCTTCTATGAAAAATTTGGAACAGTATTTAAAATTTTTTATCTCTTTGAGAAAAATCCTAACTGAAGTGGAAACTTCTATATTATTTTGGGAAAATAGATTTGATCAATAACTTATTTCATTTTCATTGAGAAAATTCAGAATCGAAGTTGAACTTTTCTTCTTCCGGGACAATATTTGGAACAGAACTTTAATTTTTTTCATCTCTTTGAGAAAGGTCGGAATTGAATTTAAGAAAATTTAAAATTAAAGTGAAACTTTATCTTCATGGAAAATAATCTGTGGAAGCTTTTTATTTTCTCTGGAGAAATTAGAATTGAAATGTGTTCTTTGGTAAAATTCAGAAGAGAACTTGAACTTTTCTATCTTCTATGAAAAATTTGGAACAGTATTTAAAATTTTTTCATCTCTTTGAGAAAAATCCTAACTGAAGTGGAAACTTCTATATTATTTTGGGAAAATAGAATTGATCAATAACTTATTTCATTTTTATTGAGAAAATTCAGAATCGAATTTGAACTTTTGTTTTTCCGGGACAATATTTGGAACAGAACTTGAATTTTTTTCATCTCTTTGAGAGAAGTCAGAACTTAATATAAGAAACTGTAGAATTAAAGTTTAACTTTTTATCTTCATGGAGAATAATCACAATAATAGTATAACTTTTCATATCTTCTACGGAAAAATTTAGAAGTGAACTTAAAATTTCTTATGTCTCGGTGAACTTAAAACGGAAGTGGAAGCTTTTTATTTTCTCTGGAGAAATTAGAATTGAATTGTGTTCTTTGGTAAAATTCAGAAGAGAACTTGAACTTTTCTATCTTCAATGAAAAATTTGGAACAGTATTTTAAATTTTTTAATCTCTGAGAAAAATCTGAACTGAAGTGGAAAATTTTTATATTATTTTGGGAAAATAGAAATGATCAATAACTTATTTCGTTTTCATTGAGAAAATTCAGAATCGAAGTTGTACTATTCTTCTTCCGGGAAAATATTTGCAACAGAACTTTAAATTTTTTCATCTGTTTGAGAAAGGACGGAATTGAATTTAAGAAAATTTAGAATTAAAGTGAAACTTTTTATCTTCCTGGAAAATAATCACAATCATAGTATAACTTTTCCTATCTTCTACGGAAAAATTTAGAAGTGAACTTTAAATTTTTTATGTCTTGGTGAACTTAAAACGGAATTGGAAGCCTTTTATTTTCTCTGGAGAAATTAGAATTGAATTGTGTTCTTTGGTAAAACTCAAAAGAGAACTTGAACTTTTCTATCTTCTATGAAAAAATTTGGAACAGTATTTCAAATTTTTTCATCTTTTTGAGAAAAATCTGAATTGAAGTTGAAAATTTTATATTATTCTAGGAAAATAGAATTGATCATTAACTTATTTCGTTTTCATTGAGAAAATTCAGAATCGAAGTTGTACTTTTCTTCTTCCGGGAAAATATTTGGAACAGAACTTTAAATTTTTTCATCTGTTGGAGAAAGGTTGGAATTGAATTTAAGAAAATTTAAAATTAAAGTGAAACTTTTTATCTTCATGGAAAATAATCACAATCATAGTATAACTTTTCCTATCTTCTATGGAAAAATTTAGAAGTGAACTTTAAATTTTTTATGTCTTGGGACTTTTCTTCTTCCGGGAAAATATTTGGAACAGAACTTATAATTTTTTCATCTCTTTGAGAAAAGTCGGAACTGAATTTAAGAAAATTTAGAATTAAAGTGAAACTTTTTATTTTCATAGAAAATAATCACAATCATAGTATAACTTTTCCTATCTTCTATGGAAAAATTTGGAACTGAACTTTAAATTTTTATGTCTTGGTGAACTTAAAACTGAAGTGGAAGCTTTTTATTTTCTCTGGAGAAATTAGAATTGAATTGTGTTCTTTGGTAAAATTCAGAAGAGAACTTGAACTTTTCTATCTTCAATGAAAAATTTGGAACAGTATTTCAAATTGTTTCATCTCTTCGAGAAAAATCTGAACTGAAGTGGAAAATTTTATATTATTTTGGGGAAATAGAATTGATCAATAACTTATTTCATTTTCATTGAGAAAATTCAGAATCGAAGTAGAGCTTTTCTTCTTCCAGGAAAATATTTGGAACAGAACTTTAAATTTTTTCATCTGTTTGAGAAAGGTCGGAATTGAATTTAAGAAAATTTAAAATTAAAGTGAAACTTTTTATCTTCAAGGAAAATAATCATAATCATAGTATAACTTTTCCTATCTTCTATGGAAAAATTTAGAAGTAAACTTTAAATTTCTTTTGTCTTGGGACTTTTATTCTTCCGGGAAAATGAAATTCGAAATGAACTTTGAAAAATCAAGAGAATGTAACTATGACAAGA
The DNA here is from genome assembly GCF_049724085.1 of Artemia sp. Qi Xiang Cuo. Taxonomy (NCBI): domain Eukaryota; kingdom Metazoa; phylum Arthropoda; class Branchiopoda; order Anostraca; family Artemiidae; genus Artemia; species Artemia sp. Qi Xiang Cuo. Next base: position 53,815,610 of record NC_142797.1, on the reverse strand, counting down.
TAAACAACAACAAAACACTACTGATATATTCCAACTCTTGCATTTCAACGAAGGAAATTCTAAATGAAGTTTGAAAAATCAAGAAAATGTAACTGTGACGATGTAAACCGCAACAAAAACACTACTGAAATATTCCAACTCTTGCATTTCAACGAGAGAAATTCAAAATGAACTTTGAAAAATTAAGAGAATGTAACTGTGACAAGGTAAACCATGACAAAACACTACTGAAATATTCCAACTCTTGCATTTCATCGAAACAAATCCAAAATGAACTTTAAAAATTAAGAGAATGTAATTGTGATAAGGTAAACCACAACAAAACACTACTGAAACATCCCAACTCTTGCATTTCAACGAAAGAAAAAACCAAAATGAACTTTGAAAAATCAAGAGAATGTAACTGTGACAATGTAAACCACATCAAAACACTACTGAAATATTCCAACTCTTGCATTTCAACGACATAAATCCAAAATGAACTTTGAAAAATCAAGAGAATGTAACTGTGACAAGGTAAACCGCGACAAAACACTACTGAAATAATCCAACTCTTGCATTTTAATGAAAGAAATTCAAAATGAACTTTGAAAAATCAAGACAATGTAACTGTGACAAGGTAGACCACGATAACACACTACTGAAATATTCCAACTCTTGCATTTCAACGAAAGAAATTAAAAATGAACTTTGAAAAATTAAGAGAATGTAACTGTGACAAGGTAAATCTCATCAAAACACTACTGAAATATTCAAACTCTTGTATTTCAACGAAAGAAACCCAAAATGATATTTGAAAAATCAAGAGAATGTAACTGTGACATGGTAAACCTTGACAAAACACTAGTGAAATATTCCAACTCTTGCATTTCAATGAAAGAAATTGAAAATGAACTTTGAAAAATTAAGAGAATGTAAGTGTGACAAGGTAAACAACGACAAAACACTACTGAAATACCCCAATTCTTGCATTTCAATGATAGAAATTAAAAATGAACTTTGAAAAATCAAGAGAATTTAACTGTGATAATGTAAACCGCAACAAAAACACTACTGAAATATTCCAACTCTTGCATTTCAACGAAAGAAATTCAAGATGAACTTTGAAAAATCAAGAGAATGTAACTGTTAGATGGTAAACCATGACAAAACACTAGTGAAACATTCCAACTCTTGCATATCAATGAAAGAAATTCAGAACGAACTTTCTAAATGAAGAAATTCTAAATGAAATTTGAAAAATCAAGAAAATGTAACTGTGACAAGGTAAACCACAACAAAACACTACTGAAATATTCCAACTCTTGCATTTCAACGAGAGAAATTCAAAATGAACTTTGAAAAATTAAGAGAATGTAACTGTGACAAGGTAAACCACAACAAAACACTACTGAAATATTCCAACTCTTGCATTTCAACGAAAGAAATTTTAAATGAAATTTGAAAAATCAAGAAAATGTAGCTGTGACAAGGTAAACCACAACAAAACACTACTGAAATATTCCAACTCTTGCATTTCAACGAAAGAAATTCAAAATGAACTTTGAAAAATCAAGAAAATGTAACTGTGACAAGGTAAACCACAACAAAACACTACTGAAATATTCCAACTCTTGCATTTCAACGAAAGAAATTCAAAATAAACCTTGAAAAATTAAGAGAATGTAACTGTGTTAAGGTAAACAATGACAAAACACTATTGAAATATTCCAACTCTTGCATCTCAACGAGAGAAATCCAAAATTAACTTTGAAAAATCAAGAGAATATAACTGTGAGAAGGTAAACCACGACAAAACACTACTGAAATATTTCAACTCTCGCATTTCAACTAAATAAATCAAAATGAGCTTTGAAAAATCAATATAATGTAACTGTGACATGTTAAACCACGACAAACCCCTAATGGTGGGAGGGGGAGCCAAACGCGGGGGGAGGGGGTCCTTTTGTCTCGAAATGCGCAAATTAAAAAGTATTAAAAAAATGGGGAGGGGGCTCTTTGGGGACCCGGGAGGTTCTTTGGGGGTCCGGGGGGCCTTGGGGGACCGGGTGGTCCTTTGGAAGCCCGGGGGACCTTTGGGGCCGGGGGGTTCCTTCGGGGTGGGGGTAGGAGGATCGGGGCCCTTTGGGGTTGTGGTATGGGGATCGGGGCCCTTTGGGGTTGGGTAGAGGACCTCACAACACTGTTCAAATGGAACTTGTGTAATATAACGATCACAGAGTTTCATCCTCAAATGCTCTTCTAAAACATCTTCTAAAATCATCTTTTAAAATGTGTCTAACTGTTTTGCCGAAATAATTCCCTATAATGTCTAAGATGCTTTCACCCAAATAACCCCTAAACGTAATTTCTGCGTGTTCCCTTTGTTTTTGACATCCCTGCGCTGTCACATTTGAAATTACTGGGAAACCCTTTCCCGCGCTAATCTCTTCATCTCATAAATGTTCCTAGCTACACTATTAAGGTTTCGTTAGAATATCAATTTATCTCTCCGTCTTAAAGATCAGTGAAGCCGTATTTAAAAATAGAATTTCTATCTCTTTAGACTCCCGCATAATTCCAAGATAACAAGTGATGTCATTTCTAATTCCTGACACTAGAGATCAATGAAGCCCTATTTAAAAATAGAACATTAATTTTTCTCTCTGACCTAAAGAGCGTTTATCCCTCAGACTTAAGATCAAAGAAGCCATACTTGTTTCTTTATTCCCCTTTTCGTAAATCAATAATCCCCATAGCGATTATGTAAATCAAGTTCTCAGAAATTCTCTCCCCTTTCGTGAATCAATAATTCCCCGAGCGATTATGTAAATCACCCCTCATGTCATTACACGTGGTCAAACAACAACAAATCAATTGACCTTGGAAAAAGAGGTAATTGACCCACTTTGATTAACCACGTGTTCTCCCTAGGGACTCTATACCCATATAAGGAGTTCATTCAGTATCAATAGGGTCATTTCTACTGTTATAAAAGTGAAACCTTGTTAAATAGATCTTCTGCTTAAATAAAGTACAACAAAATTCTCTTCAGCTTCACAACTTTGCTCAATCCCAATTTATAAGGTTTTAAATATATGCAAATATATTTCCTAAATAAAAAAAAACATTGATACGGCTTAAAATTCTACTCAAGTAACAGGAATTGCATTTTCAAAACTAAGGCCAGAGACAATTAAGGTTAAAAAATTTAAGGTTAAAAGTTGTTTTGACAAAATTTCAATAGGTCATGTGACCTGTCATGTAGGCAAATTTCAGGAGCCTCTAGAGGCAATAAGAGTGGAGGTAGGTACTTCAAAATACTTTCCCGGGACATACTTTAGCCTGTAGACCTATCCCTGAAAGTTTCTTTGTTCTAGCTTAACTCCTTTCCAAAATAGCCAAAAGTATCTAAAGTAGCATTTTTAGAATTAAAAAATGCTCTCTGTGATTCTAGGCGTTTAGCCCTCCCTGGAAAATACCCCTGCGGAAAATACCCAGCGGGGTATAATATTCAACGGGGGTTATTTTAGGGGGGGGGGGTAAACGCCAGTGACCACCCTCTGTACAGTTGCGGGCATTTGTGAAATCAAAAGGGAAAGGGGATTCTTATCAGAAAACACTTTAATAATACACTATTAATATACATAAAAATTCTATTAATAAGATTTAATGTTTCTTTCCATTTTTATACATGTTGTCAAATAGTAATTAGATAATATTTTTATCCGACTTCAAATAAATTGTAGAATTGTACTAATATAAATTTAGCAAATTAAGTGACATTTGAGTTTTGTGTTAGCTTCAAGAGGAGGCACGAGATAAAAGTCATATACAAAGGTGCGTTGGCCTTTGGGTCCCGGCTCCTTCCAATGTCAAATTGTCTGATAATCGAATCCGATATTTTACGTGTGGCGCCTCATCTTCGCAGAGAAGTGTAACATAATGGAAGTGTCTTATTTTTATTCTTTAAAGAAATCATGTGATTCAGAATTCAATCCTCCATTTGAACGTATCAGCCACTTCCTCTGGAAGCTCCAGTCAGAAAATTAGAAAATTCTGGAATTTCCACATTGAATCCCACACTAAACCACAAAATTGCAAAAGTTTTCACATGCTTTAGTGCATTAGAAGTATTCTAGTAGTTGAGTCAAAATTCAGAAATTCTTGTTCACTAAAAGTTTTTTCTGCACCTTCATTTGTATGTCAAAATTGAAACATGTGAAAGGTGTTTTGGCTTTTACAGTACTAATGGGAGCTGATCTATCTTTCTCTTTTAGCCTAACTGCCAAGAAAATGGCTGAAATACATTACATTGTTGACTATTTTTATTTTTGTTTAGAATGAGATTCAGCTTAGTTTAAAAGGTTGGGCCACAAGTCACCATATACAAATAAACTAACTATGTTTCTTTCAGAAACACTTTATTCATGGAACATGCTCTGTATGGTTATCAATATTTTGGATCTGCATTCAAATATTTTGTCATACTCATGATGAACATAAATTATCAAACCATGATCTGCTACAAAAATATAAGCATTTATTCTATTTGCTTTATTACTTTTTCATTCATGCTTAAGTTTCTACTCAAAAGAGCGTGAGAGGAATATTAAGCTACAAATTAAGGACGTGATTCGCTTTGGAGCAGGGGGGGGGGTGCGCACCTAGCATTTTCTAAAGCCATCTTTTCCAGTTTTGTCTATTGTCAAACTTCTTTGCAGATCTGATCTTGATGGCATCAAATTGCAGAACTTCTTGACAAATCCTAGTTTGTTCATTTTGTTCGTTGGAACTTCACAGCCTGCGAGAATATACATTTCATGTTAAACAGCATGCCAGTCTGTTTGCCTCTCGTCGTGCCATATGCCCCATACCCAACTGCTATCAGGCTTTCAGTTGGCACAACAAACTTGCTTCTCATCTAGATTCCCACTCAGAAACTGAAAAGGCTGCTATTACACTAGTGCCTAGTGAGACTGCAATCAGATTTTGCTGCAGTATAGGTTGTTGTCAATTAGAGTTTGTGAGGAGAGACCTCCTGTTTAGCCACCTCTACTCCCATATAAAAGATTCAGATGAAGTACCATGTCCTTTTAGAGGTTGTAGTAAGAAGTTTCAAGTACAGGTCTCCCTACGGTCTCACATTTGCAGAGAACTAAAAAATAATAAGGCTTTAAACTACCTGAGCACTCCCCCTGACCATGATAAAGATTGTGTTGAAGAAAATAATGTGGCTTTAAACAATCTGAACACTCCTCCTGACCATGATAAAGATTGTGTTGAAGAAAATGAATATTCTGAGCCTCTAGACTCAGAAATGCTAGATTTGAAACAAGATGAAATAATGGGAGTTGGTTTAGCCAACTCCCATTGTGTTAAACTATAGTTTAACACAAGAAAGATTGTCATCTTGGGTAAACAAAAATAAACCAAATGCATTGGTTCTAATAATTTACCAAGACATAAATATACGGTATTAGAATTGTCTTCATTCAAGCCAAAGAATCTGTACTGTGGTTTCACATTTTCGAACTTATTCACGTTAATGAACAGTAAGTAAAGAGTAAACCCTTGTCCATAAAACAGAAATTCTACGAAAAGAAGATTTTTACAACTTTATATACGTACATAAAATATATACTTTTATGATAGTTATAAATATGAAAAATGTCTTAAGTCTAAGGCCACCCATTAAAATCGCTTGTTTGCTTGCCATTTCAGGTGACTAAACGGTCATGTGTCAATTCTAAGAATTGGTAAACCTACTTGAGACTCAAGGCAGGCGTGCCTCTCCGAAAGATAACACACAAGTATTAGTCCAATAAGCCAGCCATAGCTACTTCTGCAAATTACCCGTGCCGTTTACCAAAACACTTGGAAAACTATAGGTCTCCCCGTTCACCTGCGAGTCCAGGGAACATATCAGTTATATGTCAATCAGTGTTTCCATTTCATGGATTTCCCCACTACACTGGATATTTTTGACGTCTGTTAGGTGAATTTTTTTTCATTTAGTGATTTTTTCAAATATTCTGGAATTTTAAAGGAATCTCTACGTTGTTTTCCTAAATCTAGTGATTTTTCTCGATTTGACGCATAGATTCATTATTAAATCAAATAAGTCATACAGGAGGTTAACTAATAAAAAAAGGAAAATAGAGGTCCATTACACCCCCCAATACATTCCAAATTAACATTTATGTAAATATACCACCTTTAAAACTTCTATTTTCGCACCATATCAGAAATAGAAAGACTCCAGAGCTTTGTCATCAAAATGATAGGAAAACCTACTGAATCGTAAAATTGCAAATATGTTCTATACTTCTTATTTCCTAACATTTGCTCAGGTCAAAATTTTTTCTTCATATTTAAGGTTTTTCACTCTCTAATATCTATCAGTTCCAAAAATGATTTCAGTGGAGTCATTGGAAAAACAAGAAGGTAGGTATGCATTAAATATAATTTTCTGAAACAAAAAAAATTATTGAAAAAGAAAATACGGCTTGGTGCTTTCAATAATAAAATTTGCGATTTAACTAGATATGTTAAATCGATTAAAGTTTGATGATTGAAGTCGGTAGGGAGTAAGGGGACAGGAGTGTCGTATCGGGAGGGGGGCAGCTGCCCCCTTCCCAATAATTTGGAGAAAATATCTATTATATAGCCCATGCCCCTTGAATATCCGGATATGGACCCCTCTTGTCCCCAATTAAAATGCTGGACTTACTCCCTTGAAGGGGGTGGGGTGTCTCCTCTAGGAATTGTTTAATGGTTTTAGTTTTTACTTCTAATATCTAATCGATACTCCAATAATTCTCCAAATTCTCTTGTTTGTTATTGAAATGCCTAATGAGCGTGAATAACTTCCTATTCTATAGAGGTTTCAAGCTCGTATCTGCAATTAAGTTAAAAAACAAGTTTTTTTTTAACTGAAAGTAAGGAGCGACATTAAAACTTAAAACGAACAGAAATTACTCCGTATATGAAAGGGGTCGCCCCTCTTCAATGCCTCACTCTTTATGTTAAATTTTGACTCTTTGTCGCAAATCTACTATTCAAAACATTTAAAACAATAACTCCTTTTTGTTTTAAGTTTCAATGTCGCTCCTTACTTTCAATTAAAAAAAAAATATTTTTAATTTAATTTCTGAACGTTTTTTTAGCTAATGCAGGTCCGACTTTGGCTCACCGTACATGAGAATTGAAACAAAATTTTTGCATTAATATTCATAGATTTATTCCGTATATGAAGGGTTCCCCCCTCCTCAATACCTTGCTCTTTACGCTAAAACTGTTACTATTACTACTCCTAACAACTCACCGCAGCACAAAGTCACCAGAGGCCAACGCTTGTATACACAAATCTGAACCCAGTCATGAAGTGCATGTCTGAATTTGTTCCCTTTGCATTGGGATTGGTTACTGAATCTAATGTACTTTTTCAAGCTGAAAAACCACTGTTTTATCGCTTGAAACTAGTGACTGAATCTCTTATCAAGGAACTGTCTATGAGCTTCATGAAGAAGGACTATGTATCAACAAATGCATTTCAACTTAATGTGAATGACCGAAGTGTTTACCTTCCTCTCGATAGTATTTACTTAGGTCCAAATGGGCAGGTCTCTCTCTTGACACTAGAATCAGATCCAGATATGCCCCATGACGCAGTTGAATTTCATGGCGCAGAGCTGCACAATCTTTTTCCATTGAATCTCTGCACATTTATAAATATGCAGAAATGGTTGACCCTGTATCAGCTCAGTCACTAAGGCCTCATTTCCTCCCACCCTTTATTTGAAAGTATGGGAAAGTATCATGGGATGGAAACAAATGGAACAGGAGTGGATGAGGCAAATTCTCATCAATGTTGAAAATATTTTTTTTTACCACCATATCCACTGACCTACTGACGCAACCAATTAAGCTCTCTGATTGGTCACGCGCAGCAGAAAACAGAATTGAAATCTGTTTTGAAATTGAAATTTTTAAAAACAGAATTGAAATCTATTTCTCTTACTTAGTCTATTTCGCCTTGCTGCACCTTACTACACGAATGTGAGAAATGCCTAAGTATTGTTTCATATTTTACCTTTTTTGTATTACTCAAAGTACATTTTAAGCAATTTTCTATCCTTAAATATCATAATTTCAGTCACCTTTTGACAGATCCGTCGGCAGATAAATTTTTCTTTTTTTCAGACATTTTTTTAGACATCTAACACAATTCACTATGAAAAAAGTCTAAAAAAAAATAATTTTTAAAAAAGCGACCAGTTGGAAACCATTCATGCCAATCCTACGTAAAAATTCAAAAAAAAACGAAGGGGCTGAAAAAAAAAAAAAAAACAATAGAGAAGGAAAAAATAACGGAAAAAAAAAATATATTAATATGGTCCAGAATCTGAGATCTGGCACTGGAATCTGTAAATCAAAACCGAACTTAACTAGTCGGTAAACACAAAGTATTATTTTAAAAGTCATAAAAAAATATTTTGGTACCAGTAAAAGGTCTTGAGTTGCAAAATAAGTCGTCTTGAACAAATGCTATTAAAAGTCAGCATAACAAGGCTTGTGACTTGAAGAAATCAGAAAATGGGGAAACCTTTAGGGATTTTGGTATTTAAAATTGGGATTTCTAGGGATTCTCCACCAGTCTACTAGGGATTTGAAAAAATTTTAAGTGGAAACACTGGTGTCAATACTAATTGCGACTAATTGCAACTTGATTTTTAATTCAAATCAAGTTGCCATCAAGCCGTGGCTACTTGGAGATAAAGCCAAGACAGATAGTCTGAGTGAGAGGCAAATCTGGCATAAACTTTTTTCAGGATTATATACAAATGATGTTATTTTCACTTGTTGATAGACAGATACTCTATCATCCATCCATCCATCGCAGGGCAGAACTAAGGTAGATAGTCATAGAACTATGGGATGATTGAGATTTTTGGGTTGATTCATGACGGACAATGTCCACTGGACTTGTATGCAGAACAGGGGACTGAATTTGCTTGGACTCACAGGCGAACAAGTGACCTAAACCTTATAGACTTGCTCGCTTAAAGTCTCAGGTGGATTACCATGTTTTAGGATTGACACCTGACCAACGTTATCAGGTTAAGAATATAAGCAAAATTTTCGACGTGGATACCAGTTAGGTTTTTAGCTCCTTTTAACTATTAGACAGGATGACAGGAAACAATTAATCTATTTAAATAGACATTTTTTTTAGAGTTTTTCTTCTAGTCTGTTATGATCCTACCATCTTAGTTAAAATTGAAAAAATGACATTTTTATGAGTAACCTTAACAAGTATGATGCAATTGGAAATAAAAAAAAAATGAAAGATGAATCGAATTGCCTTTGACTTCTTGGAGAAAATTTCAAGTTTGATACTGGTCAAAGAAAATCACCGGCTGTAGGAAATGACGACACTGGGGGTAAATGCTGAAATAGGTGGGATAAGCCCCACCTTTATCAGATTTTAGGTACAGAGTATGTTTCGAAGCTTTTAAAAGGATTGAATATTATGCCAAGGTGAAAAAATCGATATTATTGCAAGTGTAATAGTCTTTGAGACAAAAAAAAAGAGAGAAAAACCCTTGATAAATGGTGAACTATAGAGAGGTCGTAGTTTAGAAGGCGATATTATGCTGCAGACTGCTGGCACCCAGAAACATTTTCGTAAAACAGAAGAAATCCAGATTTAAACTACTTTGCAAAATATGTCATAGAACGCTTTGCTATATAAATAAATAATAAGTAGTGGTTTTTAAATGAATTTTGTTTCATTAACAAAATGACAGTAATAAAATACATCACAAGTAGAGGGCCAGAGACTTATTTCATAGCTATTAAAAATAATTAACTTCTACTGCCAACTCGTTAGACCATTTTATTAGAGAGCTGCGCTTATTTTAACTGGTATTCTATTTTCTGTTGGTAAAAGTATGCCTTTTTTTACCCTAGATTTTCTTCAACATTTTTCCAAAGATTTTAAGCATTATAAAGTTTTTTTTTCAAATTTATATATCATATTTCTAGTTTTTTTTAAACTTTATAGATCAGGATTGATCACAGTTACATCACTTGGGTTATTTTCTTGAGCTCCAGTCTACTGTAAATTCATTTCTAAAGTCCTCACATTTATAGCACAATTAGTTCTAAGTACACAATTTGATCGAATCTCATCAAAGGTCATTCCCCTTTGGAGGGGAGGTATGGGTCGTAAATTCATAAAAATCTAAAGGGGAGGGGCAAAATCTATTTTTCAAAGTCTTGGGGATCAATTCTGTTCTTTTAAAAAGTTAGCTTTCCTAAAAAGTTTGAAAACTAAAAACTAAATCAATATGATGTTGCAAATCCCAATTCTGTCTTTTGGAAACTGACAAGAAAAATCTTCTGGAAAGTAAACACATCGGTAATAAGTCGGAACAGTTTTAAAACATTTTAGTGTTTGAGGAATCTTATTTATGTAAAGGTTGGAAATATGTCATTTTGTCCTCATGGATCAATTCAGTGCTAAAAATTTTCAATGTGCCTGAAAGAGAATGCCAAATTGATTGCAGATAATATGGACAAGGCCGTAGAAACAATTTACCAGAGCTCTAAATAGCCTGTAAAAAGTTTTGCATGATGTTCATTTCGATACAAATTGCTCACTTGTAAACATTGTAGTCGTAAGAAATAAACCCTAGTATTTTCTAAGTGTGTTGATTTTTAAGCACTCATCAGTACAGAAACTAGCTACTCAATGCCTTCCATGCCATAAGGTGTATTCTGAACAGATACATACTTCCTTTCCCTGTGACATCCCAATACGTCCCTGGTCCACAATTTCTTGCAACTGGTCTTCCATGAAGGCACTGCACATACATATCACACCGTGTAGGGTGTGCAAAATGTATATCTGCTTTTAAACACACATTTAGATCGACGTGCGGCACTCTCTTTATTCCTAAAATTAACAAAACTATATTCAGTCATGTAATGTAATGTACCGTGAGAAGAAAATAAAATAACTTAAAATATAAAAAAACTTATTTCCTTCTGAAAATACTTTCGAGATAAGTTAAACTCCCCTTAATTGCGTTTGAATTCCATTTCAAGCTTTCGTCTGGATTCCTAACAGGGAAAGAAAAACCGTATTTGTTCTCAGTCGGATATCTCTTTAAAACATCAAGTAAAAAGATGATTAATATTCGCATACATACTTAGTTTTACTTTGTAAAACATCATCCGCTTTTATCTACAGAACAAAGAGACTTGAATACAAAGTAAGTGGGCTCTTTTGAAATTAGAAATGAGAAGGATTTGAATTTCGCGAATTGAACAAAAGGGACTTCAGCACGCTTGACAGATTTCAAAAGCTGAAAATACGGGTACAAAAGAAGTGCATTCCTTTGATATTAAAAGATAAGAGGGATTTGAATATTTGCGAAAAGTGGTTATCTGACTGTTGGACATTGTTTTAAAACAAAGTATTGCGTACTTTGAGGAATGTGAAATTTGAATGATTAAAAGCTGCGATAAAACTATTGGACCGTCTATCAGCATAATAATCTTATTTTGTCTGCATAATAATAATGTGGGGGGTCCTCCAAGAGGAGTCGGGGCAATCGTGAAATAGTTGTTATTGCTCAGAAGCGAAACCCGTGATATATCTGAGTTAAAATGTGTTTTTGGTTAAGTTTATGATTATAGAGATCATTGAGGAAAAATCATTCTGTCTGTACCATTGAAGTTTTATCTATACTCTTATTCTGCTGTATACTTAAATGTAAGTCTCAATGAGCCTATTACTTTCTTATTTGTGTTTATCTTTCATATATGTCTGTATTCCGATAGGTAGTAGGTAACAAGTTCAAGTCTCTCCATAGGTAACGCTCTCATAGAGAAGATAATTTTCAGGTATTATTAAAGGAGCTTGGTAAGGAGATGACCCCGGATGTTATGGCTACGCTTCTATGCTAGGAGTTCTTCAACAGTAACTTTAAGAGTCAATCCTATTTCCCCATTACATTTGGTGCAATGTTCAACTCGAATTAACCAGACAATTCCCACCACTTTAAGGCCTATCAGTAAAATTCCCTCACTATAAATGAGCAATAATCCCCCCCATTATAATTGACGTAGCCATTAGACTCTGAGAAAAACACGAGAACTAGTTATACTACAAATCTTTTTTCTATTTTTAAATCAATAGACACATACAGACTGATAACAAAAAGTGCCTAAGTCTAGAATCCTTAAGCTAATAGTAGGGACACCCTCTTAAAAATATCTCGTATAGGAGATAATTAGTAGTTTTCCCCTCAATAGGCTAAGTAAAAAGAGTCAATTGGTTGTGTTCGTGTAATTTTATAACGTTCATAACAATTTAACTACTTAAAAAAACTGCCAACATGTCAAAAGAATTAAGTGAACTATTAATTGCGCAAAAACTAGTCGCAAAAATGTCTAAATAACAAAATCTATTCCCCAACATGACGGACAATCATATGTAAATGAGTTCAATATCCAATTGGCCCAATTTGTAGAGATAACTAAAACAGAGCTAAAATAACGGGTAAGCATGTTACTTCTAAGATTGAGAGGGCAAGCTTTAACCTTCCTAAAACAAATTGAAAATACTGTAGGGGATGATAACAATCTCACAATAAATTCGGTAGACAAATTACTAACAGCGTTTCGAGACCGATTTATAGAAATAAGTTCAACAAATAAATTAAAACACGGGACGGTATGCTTTGACCAAACACAGAATGTAAGAGAATATGTAAGAGAAATTATACTACATGCCTCCTTACAAGGGCGGACCCCAAAGCTATATAGAATGATAATATCTAAATATATTCAAACATTAGACTTGGCAGTTCAGGAGGTGGAACGAATGATTGAAATTGACACGATTGTAGCAAACCACAATAAGTCAAGAAAAAATACCCTAGGCGAATCAATCGCAAGACCGTCACGCGAAGTTCCCCCTGATTGCTTTTCAAGGGGTAATTCCCCAGTACCACAGAAAAGTAGAACACAAGAACCTGCTAGGCAGAGAACCGTACACTTTCAGCATACTAAACCAATTAGTTATGGGAAGAATTCAACGGCAATAAGATGCTATACGTGTAATTGTCCCCGACATATCGCGAAAAAGTGCCGTTTTCGAAATAATTAAGGCCAAACAGCACCACATTATGACAGCCATTTGTTCGGAAGAACAAATTTAAATGCCAATGGGTCAGGAGGTTATAGGCGTAGAGGATTACACCTACCATTACCCCACAACCCTGTTGGTAGGCCAGGTTTGTATACACCAAGCCAGCAAGTGTACAGAAATCCTCCCCCAACAGACAAAATAACTATCGATTCCCAAACTCAAATACTCGGCAAAACCAGTATAGTGCAAGAATGGTATCCCCTACGAGATTTAACAGAAATACAGAAAATTTGACGACGGAAAATACAAATTTTCAGATGGCGCGAAATGAACAAATACCACGAGCCAACGGCACATGAAATCCCAATACGCGTAACAATACATGGCAAACAAATGTAAATCAGTTAGCTAGAGATCCCGCAGACATATCTGAATCTCTATCGCAAGCACCAACATAGGAAATTAACCCACAGGGAAACGCATCAGGCCCCCTAGAAGAATAAAAAGGACCAAGAAGGGAGCCAGAATTTTTTATAGGTCCTACGCAATAATAGTACCGTTTTTTAGTGCCAATAACAATATGTTACCTATATTCAATGATTTTTGTTTGGCTAATATTTATTTTAAAGAACAAGTAGATTCTGGCGCGACAGTTAACATAATAAACTCATGTGTATTCAATAAATTACCCTCGTATATCAAGCGACAAAAAAATTATAATTATCCCAATTTACCAAGTGTAACAGGGCATAAATTGGAGGCAAAGGGCTCAATTTTCCTAATAGCGACAAATGATAATATAAATTTTCCGACCAATTTTATAATATGCAATAATTTTCCATACGAAGCCATTATAGGCGCCAATTTTTTAAAGTCAAATAAAAGATTATTAGACGTAGCGAATGAAAGGCTCGTATACCCTGCAAATTCTTCTCCCCGACGGGTAGAGGAAGAGGATACAACAGTGAAGAGAATACAATCTTTTGTACCTCATTTCTGGCCACGTAGAGGAAATTGTATCGCCAGAAATTTTCTCTCCTCCGAGACTAAGAAAGTAAATTCGCACAACAAGTGGATTGAATCCACAAAAGTAAAAATATGCGATATGCAACAATATAGGTCGAATGAAATTAATAAAATAGTTGAATCATGGAAGAAAGTACTAAACCCCAACGCGGTTCATGCGCAACCAACGTTATTCGTGGAAGACATGACGCAAAATAGTGCCAGTCTAAACTTAATAGAAAACGAGTTCGAAGAGAAATATTATGGGTTCACAGTACGGAAAACGAAAGTCCCTCCCAAAACGATGCAAAGAATTCAAATTTCACAAATGACTGAACCGGTAAACGACAATTGTGAAACCTGGTTTGCATATCCGTTGGATGAAATCCCCGAGAATCTGTTATGTGAAGAACAGATTATATCCTACGAAAAAGGAGAAGGTTTTATTTGGTAACTAATACACATGAAAATGATAAAATTACGATAAAAAAAGGAACATGCCTAGTTCAAATCCAAATTATATCGGAAGAGGATTTAGAAAAGTGGAAAAATTCCAAAAGAAATCTAGTTAACAGTATAAATACCTCAAATGACAAATACAATTGACGAATGAAAGATCTTAAACCGAACTGGCCAGCCATGACAAAAACCAACAAAGAGAAAAATCTAAAAAACAAACAAACAAACGAGACTGAGGCCAGTGGAGAGAAAAGAAAACAACAAAAACAACGCGGATATTTCGCCTGTATACAAAAAAATCGTCTTCAGCACTAAAGACAAACAAGAAAAACAAAAAAAAACAAGATAAAACTAAAAACCAAAAAAACCGCCACCAAAAAAAAACAAAAATGTACAATTGGCACAAACTGATCCACGTAGGGAAAAGATGTTAATATAGTGTTAATTCAGTGATGACACCAGAGTAACTGAGGAAAAATAAAAAAACTGAAGTAACTCTATATTAGCATCTTTTCCCTACGTGGATCAGTTTGCGCCAATTGTACATTTTTGTTTTTGTTTTTTTTTGGTGGTGGTTTTATTGGTTTTTAGTTTTATCTTGTTTTTTTTAATTTTTTTATTTTATTTTTTATTTTGTTCTTCTTGTGTGTCTTTCGTGCTGAAGACGCTTTGTTTGTATACAGGCGAAATATCCGCGTTGTTTTTGTTGTTTTCATTTCTCTCCACTGGCCACAGTCTCGTATGTTTTTTTTTTTTTTTAGATTTTTCTATTTGTTGGTTTATGACAAATACCCCCTAACTAAATCACAATTTTTAAACAAATTCAACATGGACCATATTACTGACATGGAAATACAAAAAATTATGCGAGTTATTATGGAATTTTAAACATGTGTTTTTCGCATCTGAAGACGGTATTGGATTGATACCGTCTTATGAACATTCAATTCAAACCACAGGATTACTGGTCGCAAAACAGCCATATCATATCCCATACAAGCATAAGAATTGGTTAAAAAATAAAATTCACGAATTAGAAAAAAAAAAATTTATACGCCAAAGTATTAGCCCGTATTCAGCACCGGTCATCTTAGTCCCAAAAAAGAATGGTGACCAAAGACTTTTAGTAGACTATAGAGCCCTTAATAAGCAAGTAGTTAGTGATAAATTTCCCTCACCAAGAATAAATGAAATTCTTGACTCTATCTCAAGTAAAAACAAAATTTTCATTTCCTTAGATCTTACCCAAGGCTATCACTAAGTAAAAATTGCGCAAAAAATGTCTATAAAACTGCGTTTTCTACAACTGAATGCGGATCCTATGAATACTTAAGAGTACCTTTTGGACTTAAGACAGGTTCAAGCGCGTTATGTAGACCCTTGTTACATCTATTAAGAGGATTAAAGAATATCATTCACTTCGTCGACGATGTGGTATGCGTAGGTGAAAATGCAGAACAAAATTTAGCAACATTAGCTAAAAGTTTGAGAAATGCAGAGACGGCAATTTAAAATGCCTGCCTGAAAAAGTAAATTTATTGAAACCTAAAATCAAATTTTTAGGAGTATTGGTGACTCAAGGTCAGTTATCCGCAGATCCCGACAAAATAAAATGTGTTGAAAATCTTAGACCCCCTCGAACTAAGAAGCAATTAAGAGGAATTTTAGGCCTTTGTGGTTACTCTAGAAAATTCATACGCAATTACACCCTAATTCTGAAACCCCTAACGGAATTAACTAAAGGGAACTTCCAAAACAATCCTTCCCAAAATATTACCTGGTCCCAGGAAGCTCGAACTTCCTTAGACCGTCTCAAAAAGGCACTTACTTCTGAACCAATATTATCGTTACCTGATTTCGAGAACGGACAATTAGTGGTTACAACTGATGCCAGCTCGAAGGGCATAGGTGCTATTCTTTCTCAAATAATTATGGTAGACAATTCTGATCCTCTACAGGGACCGTCTGATGAGAAAGAACAAGAAAGAGTTATATGCTATTCAAGCAGAACTCTATCGAAAGGCGAAAGTAATTATTCCGCCACAAACTTAGAACTGTTGTCTATAACCCACCACTTGGACAAATTTTGACACTATTTAGTAGGTCGGAAATTTAAGCTAGTTCAGACCACAAAAGTATGCAGTTCTTTCGCACTTTCAAAAACCCCACTGGAATTCTAGCAAGATGGATTATGAAAATCCAAGACATAGACTACGAATTTGAATATTTAAAAGGCAAACAAAACGCAGCTTGTGATTACTTCATTAGATTCCCAGAAAATATCCCGTCAGAAGCCGAATAAGAAAAAATTAATGCAATCAATACTAAGAGTAAACGCAAATACAAGAAAAACAAAGTTAAAGACACAATAGAAGAAAATGAGAATAACTATTGTCCCTTATCCTTGAAGAATGTAAAAAGAAATCAAACTAAGGATGAAATGTGTCTTGCACTTATTAATCATTTTGTGAATGATGGTAAATTACCCGATAAATTCAAAACTCTTGGAAAAGAAATAGATAATTTTTATTATGACATTGACGAACAAAATCCTATGCAGAATTGTGACAGCTGAGGCAAATAGAAACCAAACCTCACTAATTCCTGTATTACCTCAAGACTTAATAACGCCTGCATTCGAATTTTTTCATTCAGATACAGGTTGGCATTTAGGAATAACCAAAACCTTTAATAAATTAAAACAATATTTTTATGTCCCGTCGGCATTAAAAAAACTTAAGGACTTTGTAAGTAGATTCGAATCAAGTAGCTTAAAAAAAAACAAGATTATCCTAACCCCCCAATGGGAAGAGTTCCAGTAGAAAGGTTTCCTTTCAATATTATCTCATTTGATCTATACGGGACCAGTAGAGGCTTACCTGTTTCTAACAGAGGCCATACTTGTATTCTTTCAGTTATAGATCACTTTTCCAGATTTACTTTTGCTAAAGCATTAAAAAATCAAGGCGCATACGCCACGAGCCCGGCGTTAGCGAAATTATTTTCAAAATTTGGTATTCCTAACAAGGTAATAAGTGACAATAGAAGTAATTTTGTCTCCTAGGTAACAAAAGATGTAATGAGTTTTCTCAACATAGAGAAATTGGTGACATCTCCTTATCATCCACAAGCTAATTGTAAAATCGAAGATAGGCATAAAACATTTTCGAATATCTTAAGCATTTATAGAAAGGTAACAGGAATGACCGGGATCAATTCCTACCATATTTAACCAACATAATCAATACTGCCTATTCAGAAACAACTAAAGAAAGTCCTTTTTATTTATTATTTGGCGGCGACTTTATAATATCTTATGAAGATATTATTAAGTCCCGACAATATCATAATAACACAGAGGATTACAAACAAGAGCTCATAAATAGAATGAGGAAAACTTAAAAGATAGTTAGGCAAGAGTTGGAAAAATCCAAAATAAGTCAAGAACTAAGAAACTTAACCAAAGTTAAGGAAAAGAATTTAAGATAGGAGATTGCGTCTCCCTAAAGAATGAAGCAAAAACGGAAGGCAAAAAACTTTCCAATAAATATTTTGAACCGCATAGAATAATAAAAAAATATGATACAGGTTTTACTTTTAAAACGGCAAACCCCGATAATGAAAGAACTTATAGGGTACATGTTAGTCGAATGAAAGATCCAAATTTCCAGAAAGATGGGTATCAAAACCCACATCTACCGATTCGCCAGACGTGGAAGACTAACCCCCTCAGTCAAGGTTGGCTGAGTTAAAACCCTTTAATTTCAAACAAGATTATTTTGAAAATCAGCGATGAGGAAAACTTTGAGGAATTCTTAGCCATGAAAAATCTGGTTTTTCCCAAAAGAAAGTTCCTAATACCAGTGAGAATAAAAACGCCAAAAAGTCCAAAAAGTTCATCATCGGCCAGTTCAGGACAGCTAGATTATACCCTATCTCCAAAAACCCGATTCTTTTTTCTTGGAATTTCTACTCTTTGTCCCCCCAAAAGCTTTCCAGACGAAATGGTATCCCCAGCAATCCCAATAGAGAGACCTCTATTACTACAGGATGAATTAAACACAGCTGTAGAAACACCGGGTAATATTGTAGAGAAAAATCCTTCCAAAGATTCAATAAAAACAAATCTGCGAGAAGCTTTAGACTTAATAAACTTACCCATAAAAACAAGGTAAAGCATATTACCGTAGGATCAAACTTGCAGAGATTCCCTGGAAGGACAGTATCATGATACAACAGTATCTAAGGTTAAGACTAAAGAATGGTCTTCATGGAGGGAGAAACTAGTGCAGAAAATGCCTCATCCCCCCGAAGACATGGTATTTAAACAATCAAGGCACCCTGCAAAGAAATTTGATTCCTCTCAGCGCTCTCAAGAATCGTTTAAGTCTCCCGAATCGAGAATTCAAAGAGAGGGATTGGAAAGTAAACCTTCTACTTCCAGAGGAGAAGAAATATATGAAGAACGAGCAGGTTCTACCTCAAAAACGTGAAGTACCACTTCTAAAAGCTGTAATACGGAATTATTTGAAAAAAACTACGTTTTCTAAAGAGTTAAAGAGGCTGAGTTTCAAGGTCGAACCTTAAAACGTACAGGGATTAGGAGGCACAGTTGGGGGCTGCCGCCCACTAAACCCCCCGCTTTTGCAGCCTCTTTTCTTAAGGTTATTTATTTTGGGGGGCTGCCGGCCCCCTCACCCTCCGCCTTTGCTCTTGCGAAGAACAGGTTTGCAACACAAGCGAAGTCGGCTGTAGTTTTTCAACATAAAAACAACTATTGCATCTTTTATCGATGAGGGCTACCGCCCCCCGGTTTTGCCCTTGCAAAGAACTGTTTTACAACTAAAATAAAGTCTGCTTGAATTTTTTACCATAAGAACACCCTATTGCATTTATTTGATTAAAAACCCTACTGAGAATTATTATTTTCCGTTTCCTCAGGAGATTTTTCCCTAACCAATAACAAGCTATACTGTGATGAACTTTAACAATTTTGAACAGAAAAACAGGAAGCAGAAGAAGAGTTCAGAATAAACTAGCAGTTCAGGTTCATTTATTTTACCATCATACATGATCACACTGAGTACATAACACTACCTGGCACAGAGACAAGTTTGTAGTTATAACTGTAACAGACTGAGTAGTCATTGCCAAATCCTCAGAAGATATTAAAAAAATGCCATTGAAACAGTTTCATTCGTGTTGGTACGACCAATTGATTGCTGGGTACAGGACTTAAAAAGCCTTAACAAAAGAGGCTGCAAAAGTGGGGGGATTGGGGGGTGGTAGCCCCCCAACTGTGCCTTCTAATCCCTGTACGTTTTAAGGTTCGACCTTGTAACTCAGCCTCTTTAACTCTTTAGAAAACGTAGTTTTTTTTCAAATTATTTTTGCACGTTTTTGTACAGTTTACATTCACCCGGATCCGTTGCCAACTGTGGCCTGTAGGCGTGGCTGATAAAAAAAGAAAGAATAGAAAGGAACATTAAGTGGCTATATTTATTTTTTTGAAAACAGGGAAGGAGTGATCGGATTGAGCTGAAATTTCGAGGATAAGTGGATTTAAAAAAGAAACTGAGTTTCTTTTTTAAACTTTAAATTCAGTATATAAAAAATTTTCTCTGACAGGGAATCGAACCCGGATCTTCCGCCTGCCAGTCAGGAACAGCGACCATTGTACCACAGAGACACTTGTTATATTATTTTAGTCTCTCGTATCTATTTTTGACACAAGCAAATCCCCACAAAACTTGATATTTGGTTTTTGGAAAATAGGGAAGAAAGGATTGGATTGAGCTGAAATTTTTAGGATAAGCTCTTAGGCCCCAGGAAAGCTTATGCTGTAAATTTCAGCCCGATCCGACAACGTTAAAGGGGGCTTTGGTGGGAAAAATTAACATGGGCTCTTATAGGAAAACGAGGTTTTTCGTAATTGTAAATTCGGGGGATAATTTTTTCGGTCTGAAAATATCAAAAGGCACTAACAGGTCGAATTCCACTTCGAATGAGTCATCATTCACCCGGATCCGTTGCGAGGATAAGCTCCCAGGCCCTAGGAAAGCTTAATCTTAAAATTTCAGCCCAATCGGACAACGTTAAAGAGGGCTGTGGTCGGAGGGTTGAAACTTCCAGCCCACTTTTACCCATGAAGATAAAGTCGGAGGAGGGTGAAATTTTGCGAGTTTCTTAGTTGGAGCTTGGGCTACAAAATGCGATCACCGTTGTCTCTCTGCGAGACAGCAGAAATCGCTTAACATTGTGGTTGGTTGCCTCTTTAAAGAGGCACAAGTGTGCCTCCTTGATCATCAGAAATTATTTCCGAAGAGTCTGTCAACGAATCAGACCAGATGGCAGTTAAAGAAACAGGAAAATCAAAACTGACCCCAGCGGCCGCGAATGCAAAAGAAAAAAAATTAAAGGGTCAAGAATTCCTGAGAAAACAATACAAAGAGTTTGATGTTATATCGTTATCAAAACATAAAAAGAATAAACCGTAAGAAACCGAGAAGAAAATAACCGCACAAACAGGTAGGACGATTAAAAAACCTGAGAGATGGAAATACCCCTAGTTGGTGCAAAATCAAAAAAAAAGTGTCGAATAGTAATGTTTCATAATAATAATTGATCAAAAAAAAACTCTTTGTCTAGAAATTTTTTTTTAATAGCTGTGAAACCGTTAAATGAAAATTCACTCTTAATGGATGGGAAACTTGTCAACATGTTTCAATATGTGCGTAGTATATCCAAAATAAATTTTCGTGCTGAAGGCACACGGCAGATAGTTTTACAAAAAATGATATTAGTAAAAACAAAAACTACTAGTATAAATATGCGTAATTATAAACTGATCATTTTTAGATCATGACAACAGAATCGAGGCCAGTTCGAAAGGCAATTATCGATACGGAATATTTCTAGCAAGGGGTGATGCATACCTGATCACGCCTATATCAATAGCTTATAAATAGCGAACGCAAAGGAGAACATTATATACGCAGTAGCTGCCTTTGACTCTTAAGTATTACTAAACTAAACTTCAACTCTAACTAAGACCCTAAGCTAAGATTCTTGGGTAAAACTCTAAACTCTTAACTATTACTAAACTAAAATTCAACTCTAACTAAAACTCTAAGCTAAGAGTCTAACCTAAAACTCTAAACTCTTTACTAAAACTAAACTAAACTAGAACTTCAACAGAACCTCTAAGCTAAGACTCTAAGCTAAAAACTCTAAACTCTTAAATAAAACTAAACTAAACTAGAACTCTAACAAAAAATCTAAGCTATGACTTTAAGCTAAAACTCTAAATTCTTAACTATAAATAAACTAAACTTCAACTGTAACTAAAACTCTAAGCTAAGACTCTAAGGTAAAACTCTTAACTAAAACTAAACTTTAACTCTAACTAAAACTCTAAGTTAAGACTCTAAGCTAGAACTCTAAACTCTTAACTAAAACTAAACTAAACTAGAACTTCAAAAAAACTCTAGGCTAAGACTCTAAGCTAAGACTCTAAGGTAAATCTCTTAACTAAAACTAAAGTAAACTAGAACTTCAACAAAAACTCTAAGCTAAGACTCTAAGCTAAGACTCTAGGCAAAAACTCTAAACTCTTAACTAAAACTTAACTAAACTACAACTTTAAGTAAACCTCTAATCTATTATTCTAAGCTAAAACTCTAAACTCTTAATTTAAACTAAACTAAACTAGAACTCTAAAAAAAACTCTAAGCTAAGACTCTAAGCTAAAAACTCTAAACTCTTAGCTATAACTAAACTAAACTTCAACTCTAACTAAAGCTCTAAGCTAAGACTCTAAGGTAAAACTCTAAACTCTTAACTAAAACTAAACTAAACTAGAACCCTAACTAAAACTCTAAGCTAAGGCTCTAAGCTGAAACTCTAAACTCTTAACTATTACTAAACTATACTAGAACTCTAACTAAACTCTAAGCTAAGACTCTAGGATAAAACTCTAAACTCTTAACTATAACTAAACTAAACTAGAACTTCAACAACAACTCTAAGCTAAGACTCTATGCTAAAACTCTAAACTCTTAACTAAAACTAAAGTAAACTTCAAATCTAACTAAAACTCTAAGCTAAGACTCTAAGGTAAAACTCCAAACTCTTAACTATAACTAAACTAAAACTAGAACTCTAACAAAAACTCTAAGCTAAGACTCTAAGCTAAAACTCTAAACTCTTAACTAAAACTAAAGTAAACTAGAACTTCAACAAAAACTCTAAGCTAAGACTCTAGGCTAAGACTCTAGGCTAAAACTCTAAACTCTTAACTAAAACTTACCTACACTACAACTTTAACTAAAACTCTAGGCTAATACTCTAATCTAAGACTCCAAATTCGTAAATAGAACTAAACTTAACTTCAACTCTAACTACAATTATAAGCTAAGACTAAAGCTAAAACTCTAAACTCTTAACTATAACTAAACTAAACTTCAACTCTAACTAAACTCTAAGCTAAGACTCTAAGCTAAAACTATTAAGTAAAACTAAAACTAAGCTAAACTAGAACTCTAACTAAGACTCTAAGCTAAGACTCTAAGGTAAAACTCTAACATCTTAACTAAAATTAAACTAAACTAGAACTCTAACAAAAACTCTAAGCTAAGACTCTAAGATAAAAAGTTTAAACTTTTAACTATAACTAAACTAAACTTCAACTCTAACTAAAGCTCTAAGCTAGGACTCTAGGCTAAAACTCTAAATTCTTAACTATAACTAAACTAAACTTTAACTCTAACTAAAACTCTAAGCTAATACTCGAAGCTAAAACTCTAAACTCTTAACTAAAACTAAACTAAACTAGAACTCTAACTAAACTCTAAGCTAAGACTCTAGGCTAAAACTCTCAACTCTTAACTATAACTAAACTAAACTTCAACTCTAACTAAAACTCTAAGCTAAGACTCTAAGTTAAAACTCTAAATTCTTAACTATAACTAAACTTCAACTCTAACTAAAACTCTAAGCTAAGACTCTAAGGTAAAACCTTAAACTCTCAACTAAAACTAAACTAGAACTCTAACAAAAACTCAAAGCTAAAAACTTTAAATTCTTAAGTATTACTAATCAAAATCTCCACTCTAGCTAAAGCTCCAAGCTATTGTACTAATCTAAAACACCAAAACAATAAGAATAACTAACCTAAACGTTAACTCTAGAAGAATACACGATTTTATTGACGAAGCTAAAACTATAAGCTCATAACTAAAACTAAACTAAACTAGAACTTCAACAAAAACTCTAGGATAAGACTCAAAGCTAAAACTATAAAACCATACAAGAAACTTAACGAAATTATATCTCTAACAAAAACTGTAAGCTAAGACTCTAAGGTAAAACTCTAAACTCTTAACTGAAAATAAACTTTAACTCTAACTAAAACTCTAAGTTAAGAATCTAGGCTAAAACTCTAAACTCTTAACTAAACTAAACTTCAACTCGAACTAAAACTCTAAGATAATACTCTAAGATAAAACTATAAACTCTTAACTAAAACTAAACTAAACTAGAACTTCAACAAAAACACTAAGCTAAGACTCTAAGCTAAAAACTCCAAACTCTTAACTAATAATAAACTAAACTAGAACTCTAACAAAACTCTAAGCTAAGACTATAAGCTAAAGCTCTAAACTCTTAACTAAAACTAAAGTAAACTTCAACTCTAACTAAAACTCTAAGCTAAGACTAAGGTAAAACTCCAAACTCTTAACTATAGCTAAACTAAACTAGAACTCTAACAAAAACTCTAAGCTAAGACTCTAGGCAAAAACTCTAAACTCTTAACTAAAACTTAACTAAACTACAAGTTTAACTAAAACTCTAATCTATGACTATAAGCTAAAACTCTATACTCTTAACTATAACTAAACTAAACTTCAACTCTAACTAAAACTCTAAGCTAAAACTCTAAGCTAAAACTCCAAATTCTAAAATATAGCCAAACGAAACTTCAGCTCTAACTAAACTCTAAGCTAAAACTATAAAGTAAAACTAAAACTAAGCTAAACTAGAACTCTAACTATATCTCTAAGCTAAGACTCTAAGGTAAAACTCTAAACTCTCATCTAAAACTAAACTAAACTAGAACTCTAACAAAAACTCTAAGCTAAGACTCTAAGCTAAAAACTCTAAACTTTTAACTATAACTAAACTAAGCTTCAACTCTAACTAAAGCTCCAAGTTATGACTCTAAGGTAAAACTCTAAACTCTTAACTATTACTAAACTAAAATTCAACTCTAACTAAAACTCTAAGCTAAGAGTCTAAGCTAAAACTCTAAACTCTTAACTAAAACTAAACTAGAACTTCAAAAAAAACTCTAAGCTAAGACTCTAATCTAAAAACTATAAACTCTAAACTAAACCTAAACTAAAATAGAACTATAACTACAACTCTAAGATATGACTATAAGCTAAAACTCTAAACTCTTAACTATTACTAAACAAAACTTCAACTCTAACAAAAGCTGAAAGCTAAGAGTCTAGGCTAAAACTCTAAACTCTTAACTAAAACTAAACTTTAACTCTAACTAAAACTCTAAGTTAAGACTCTAAGATAAAACTCTAAACTCTTAACTATTACTAAACTAAACTTCAACTCTAACTAAAACTCTATTTTAAGACTCTAAGCTAAAACTCTAAACTCTTAACTAAAACTAAACTAAACTAGAACTTAAAAAAAAAACTCTAAGCTAAGACTCTAAGCTAAGACTATAAGGTAAAATTCTTAACTAAAACTAAAGTAAACTAGAACTTCAACAAAAACTCTAAGCTAAGACTCTAAGCTAAGACTCTAGGCAAAAACTCTAAACTCTTAACTAAAACTTAACTAAACTACAACTTTAAGTAAACCGCTAAGCTATGATTCTAAGCTAAAACTCTAAATTCTTAATAAAACTAAACTAAACCTCAACTCTAACTAAAACTCTAAGCTAAGACTCAAAGCTAAAACTCCAAACTCTTAACTATAACTAAACTAAACTTCAACTCTAGCTAAACTCTAAGCTAAGACTCTAAGCTAAAACTATAAAGTAAAACTAAAACTAAGCTAAACTAAAACTCTAAATTCTTAACTATAACTAAACTAAACTAGAACTCTAACAAAAACTCTAAGCTAAGACTCTAAGCTAAAACTATAGACTCTTAACTAAAACTAAAGGAAACTATAAATTCAGCAAAAACTATAAGCAAGAACTCCGAGACAAGATCACATGCTAAGTCTCAAAATTCCTAACTAACTGTACACTGCACTACAACATGAAATAAGACTCTAGGAAGAAACGCTGAGCTCATCTTCTAAACCATTAGTTTCTTCGCCGCTAAGCTTCCACTCCAACTACAAAATTGTTATATGAATGTAAGCTGAAACTCTAAAATGTTAACTATAGCTAAACTTAACTTAAACTCTAACTAAACTCTAAGCTAAGACTCTAAGCTAAAACTATTAAGTAAAACTAAAACTAATCTAAACTAGAACTCTAACTAAGACTCTAAGCTAAGACTCTAAGGTAAAACTCTAAAATCTTAACTAAAATTAAACTAAACTATTACTCTAACAAAAATTCTAAGCTAAGACTCTAAGCTAAAAAGTTTAAACTTTTAACTATAACTAAACTAAACTTCAACTCTAACTAAAGCTCTAAGCTAGGACTGTAGGCTAAAACTCTAAATTCTTAACTATAACTAAACTAAACTTCAACTCTAACTAAAACTCTAAGCTAAGACTCGAAACTAAAACTCTAAACTCTTAACTAAAACTAAACTAAACTAGAACTCTAACTAAACTCTAAGCTAAGACTCTAGGCTAAAACTCTCAACTCTTAACTATAACAAAACTTAACTTCAACATTAACTAAAACTCTAAACTAAGACTCTAAGCTAAAACTCTAAATTCTTAACTATAACTAAACTTCAATTCTAACTAAAACTCTAATCTAGGACTCTAAGGTAAAACCTTAAACTCTTAATTAAAACTAAACTAGAACTCTAACACAAACTCAAAGCTAAAAACTCTAAATTCTTAACTATTACTAAACTAAACTTCAACTCTAACAAAAACTCTAAGTTAAGACTCTAAGCTAAAAACTCTAAACTCTTAACTATTACTAAACTAAACATCAACTCTAACTAGCCTAAAACTCTAAGCTAAGAATCTAAGCTAAAACTCTAATTTCTTATCTAAAACTAAACTAGAACTTCAACAAAAACTCTAAGCTAAGACTCTAAGCTAAAAACTCTAAACTCTTAACTAAAACTAAACTAAATTAGAACTCTAACTAAAACTCTAATCTAAGACTCTAAGGTAAAACTCTAAACTCTTAACTGAAAATAAACTTTAACTCTAACTAAAACTCTAAGTTAAGACTCTATGCTAAAAACTCTAAACTCTTAACTATAACTAAACTTCAACTCTAACTAAAACTCTATGCTAAGACTCTAAGCTAAACCTCTAAACTCTGAACTATAACTAAACTAAACTAGAACTTCAACAAAAACTCTAAGCTAAGACTCCAAGCTAAAAACTCCAAACTCTTAACTAATACTAAACTAAACTAGAACTCTAACAAAACTCTAATCTAAGACTCTAAGCTAAAGCTCTAAACTCTTAACTAAAACTAAATTAAACTTCAACTCTAACTAAAACTCTAAGCTAAGACTCTAAGGTAAAACTCCAAACTCTTAACTATAACTAAACTAAACTAGAACTCTAACAAAAACTCTAAACTAAGACTCTAAGGTTAAACTTTAAACTCTTAACTGAAACTAAACTAAACTAGAACTTTAACAAGATCTCTAAGCTAAGACTCTAAGGTAAAACTCTTAACTAAAACTAAAGTAAACTAGAACTTCATCAAAAATTCTAAGTTAAGACTCTAAGCTAAGACTCTAGGCTAAAACTCTAAACTCCTAACTAAAACTTAACTAAAATACAAGTTTAAATAAAACTCTATGCTATGACTCTAAGATAAAACTCTAAACTATTAATTAAAGCTAAACTAAACTTCAACTCTAACTAAAACTCTAAGCTAAGACTCTAAGCTAAAACTCAAGATAGCTAACTTAAGCCAAACGTAATTTAAACTCTAGCTAAACTCTAAGTTAAGACTCTAGGCTAAAACTATTAAGTAAAACTAAAGCTAAACTAAACTAGAACTTTAACTAAAGCTCTAAGCTAAGACTATAAACTAAAACTCTAAATTCTTAACTAAAACTAAACTAAACTAGAACTCTAACAAAACTTTAATCTAAGACTGTAAGCTAAAAACTCTAAACTCTTAAATATAACTAAACTTCAACTCTAACTTAAGCTTCAAGATAAAACTCTATGCTAAGACTCTAAACTCTTAACTAATGCAAAACTAAAATGCAACTCTATCTAAAACTCTAAGCTAAGACTTGAAGCTAGAACTCTAAACACTAACTAAAACTAAACTAAACTAGAACACTAACTAAACTCTAAGCTAAGACTCTATATTAAAACTCTTAACTCTTAACTATAACTAAACTTAACTTCAACACTAACTAAAACTCTTAGCTAAGACTCTAAGCTAAAACTCTAAATTCTTAACTATAACTAAACTTCAACTCTAACAAAAACTCTAAGCTAAGACTCTAAGGTAAAACTCTAAACTCTTAACTAAAACTAAACTAGAGCTCTAACAAAAACTCTAAGCTAAGACTCTAAGCTAAAAACTCTAAACTCTTAAGTATAACTAAACTAAGCTTAAACTCTAACTAAGACTCCAAGCTAAGACTCTAGGCTAAAACTCTAAACTCTTAACTATTACTAAACTAAAATTCAACTCTAACTAAAACTCTAAGCTAAGAGTCTAAGCTAAAACTCTAAATTCTTAACTAAAACTAAACTAGAACTTCAACAAAAACTGTAAGCTAAGACTCGAAGCTAAAAACTCTTAATTCTTAACTATAACTAAATTAAACTTGAACTCTAACTAAAACTCTAAGATAAGACTCTAAGCTAAAACTCTAAACTCTTAACTATAACTAAGCTAAACTTCAACTATACCTAAAACTCTAAGCTAAGACTAAGCTAAAACCCTAAACCCTTAACTAAAACTAAACTTCAACTCTATCTAAAACTCTAAGCTAAGACTCTAAGCTAAAACTCTAAACTCTTAACTATTACTAAACTAAACTTCAACTCTAACTAAAACTCTATTTTAAGACTCTAAGCTAAAACTCTAAACTCTTAACTCAAACTAAACTAAACTAGAACTTAAAAAAAAACTCTAAGCTAAGACTCTAAGCTAAGACTCTAAGGTAAAACTCTTAACTAAAACTAAAGTAAACTAGAACTTCAACAAAAACTCTTAGCTAAGACTCTAAGCTAAGACTCTAGGCAAAAACTCTAAACTCTTAACTAAAACTTAACTAAACTACAACTTTAAGTAAACCTCTAAGCTATGATTCTAAGCTAAAACTCTAAATTCTTAATATAGCTAAACTAAACTTCAACTCTAACTAAAACTCTAAGCTAAGACTCAAAGCTAAAACTCCAAACTCTTAACTATAACTAAACTAAACTTCAACTCTAGCTAAACTCTAAGCTAAGACTCTAAGCTAAAACTATAAAGTAAAACTAAAACTAAGCTAAACTAAAACTCTAAATTCTTAACTATAACTAAACTAAACTTCAACTCTAACTAAAACTCTAAGCTAATACTCTAAGCTAAAACTCTAAACTCTTAACTAAAACTAAACTAAACTAGAACTCTAACTAAACTCTAAGCTAAGACTCTATGATAAAACTCTCAACTCTTAACTATAACTAAACTTAACTTCAACACTAACTAAAACTCTAAGCTAAGACTCTAAGCTAAAACTCTAAATTCTTAAATATAAC
Organism: Artemia sp. Qi Xiang Cuo; assembly: GCF_049724085.1. Lineage (NCBI taxonomy): Eukaryota > Metazoa > Arthropoda > Branchiopoda > Anostraca > Artemiidae > Artemia > Artemia sp. Qi Xiang Cuo. The sequence continues at coordinate 53,786,110 of NC_142797.1, read as the reverse complement.
TAAAGTTCAACTCTAACTAAAACTCTAAGCTAAGACTCTAAGGTAAAACTCTAAACTCTTAACTAAAACTAAACTAGAACTCTAACTAAACGAAAAATCGCGAAGGAAGGAAACGAGGACAATTAACAGCCAGTGAAAAAATTGAAAAATTATGCAAATATTTCGGTCAAGACCTCCGCTTGACCGTCCTCAGTACAGAATAAAACTGATAAAAATATAAAAACCAAACCTTAAAATAAAAACACCTAACTAAAATTGGACGACCCTTTCCTAGTAACAGTGAAAGGGTAACTGAATAAAAAACACAAGTCTAAATGGCATTTCAGAATTTCATTTTGCGTAAAGCACTTTTAAAGGCTGATCACTTTCCAGTTTGATTGCAATCGGAGACTCTATTCGATTGCACAATATAATTTTGTGGATGTATGTAAAAACGATCAGAATTAATAATTTTGTCATAAATGGGACTTAGAAAAATTTCTTTAGTATCTCTATTAAGAGCTACCTTTAGGTTAAGGTGCTTTTTTTATTTCAACTGCCTCCCTGAATACTTGCGTGAGACCTTTAACGGGGGCAACAATGGAGGCCTCGTCAAACAAAATGAAATGGTGTGGATTCTCGTACACATGTTGCGCCAAGGCAGAATCAAAAACTTCAGGCCTTTGGCGTAACCTCATTGCCTTTTCGATTGAGGACTTATGTTCGGATAACCTCTCCCCAAATTGCTGCTGGGTTCTACCAACATAAAAACAGCCACAAGAATAAGGAATTCTATAAACACCACTACCCAGAATGGGACTGGTTTTATCTTTGCCGCTGTTAAAAAAGTTCTGTGTAATATTTGAATTTTTAAAGGCGACGCTAAGTTTATGTTTTTTAAGGATTCTTTTCAATTTGTCACTCAATTTTGGAATGTAGGGTAGAACAGTGAAAAGTTTCTTATCATCCACCAATGGGACGGTATCTGTTGGGGCTTTTGGACCTGATGCCCTCCCCTCTGCCTTTTTTCGTCTTCTGTCTATAATGGTCTCAAGTAGTTTTATAGGGTAGCCATTGCAAAATAAAATGTCCTTAATATAATTCAATTCTGAGTCTATGTGAGGCTCTGAGCATATTCTTATTACTCGGTTAACCAAAGAAATAACAACTCCTCTTTTTATGCAGGGAGAGTGGTTGGAGGAAAAATGCAAATACCTATCGTTATGCGTAGGCTTTCTATAAATAGAAAATTCAAGGCCAGGAGACTTATTGAAAATTAAAACATCTAGGAAAGGAAGTTTGTGGTTATGTTCTAGTTCTATAGTGAACTGAAGGTTAGAGTCCAAAGTGTTTAGATGAGTTAAGAAGGAGTTAAGTGACTCCCTCCTCCATGCTCCCACAGAGAAATAACATCATCGACAAACCTACCCCAGAAACGGTGTTTTATCGGAAAATTTTCCAGAGCAGAGATTTCTATGAATTCCATATAAAAAGTTGCCAAAAATGGTGAAAGACTTATACCCATGGGTAAACCCCTAATTTGGGTGAAAAATTGATTATTATATCGGAAATATGAGGAGGAACTATTGTAAAGACGGACGAGACGCATAATAGTTTCTATATCCAGTGTTTTGTAGTCTATTTGACCAATATTATCTTCTAATTTCCTTCGAAGAGCTAGTTCACATTTTTTAATGTCGCAAGACGTATATATAGAAATGGCATCGAAACTGGCCAAAATTGTATCTTTTTTTATTTCAATGTCTTTTAATTTTTCAACAAGGTGATCTGAGTTTCTGAGGTTTTTGATTCCGCCTTGGCGCAACATGTGTACGAGAATCCACACCATTTCCTTTTGTTTGACGAGGCCTCTATCGTTGCCCCCGTTAAAGGTCTCACGCAAGTTTTCAGGGAGGCAGTTGAAATAAAAAAGCACATTCACCAAAAGGTAGCTCTCAATAGAGACACTGGAGAAATTTTTCTAAGTCCCATTTATGACAAAATTATTAATTCTGATCCTTTTTACATACATCCACAAAGTTATATTGTGCAATCGAATAGAGTCTCCGATAACAATCAAACTGGAAAGCGATCAGCCTTTAAAAGTGCTTTACGCAAAATGAAATTCTGAAATGCCATTTAGACTTGTGTTTTTTATTCAGTTACCCTTTCACTGTTACTAGGAAAGGGTCTCGGTCAACCAAATCGGTCCCATTTATAACAAAATTATTAATTCTGATCGTTTTTACATACATCCACAAAGTTATATTGTGCAATCGAAAAGAGTCTCCGATAACAATCAAACTGGAAAGCGATCAGCCTTTAAAAGTGCTTTACGCAAAATTAAATTCTGAAATGCCATTTAGACTTGTTTTTTTATTCAGTTACCCTTTCACCGTTACTAGGAAAGGGTCGTCCAATTTTAGTTTGGTGTTTTTATTTTAAGGTTTGGTTTTTACATTTTTATCAGTTTTATTCTGCACTCAGGACGGTCAAGCGGAAGTCTTGACCGAAATATTTGCATAATTTTTAAATTTTTTCACTGGCTTTTAAATTGTCCTCGTTTCCTTTCTTCGCGATTTTTTGTTTATCATGATTAGCCAGTGTGATCTCAGAAATTATTTAGAACTCTAACAAAAACTCTAAGCTAAGACTCTAAGCTAAAAACTCTAAACTCTTAAGTATTACTAAACTAAACTTCAACTCTAAATATGACTCTAAGCTAAGACTCTAGGCTAAAACTCTAAACTCTTAACTATTACTAAACTAAAATTCAACTCTAACTAAAACTCTAAGCTAAGAGCCTAAGCTAAAACTCTAAACTCTTAACTAAAACTAAACTAAACTAGAACTTCAACAAAAACTCTAAGCTAAGACTCTAAGCTAAAAACTCTAAACTCTTAACTATAACCAAACTAAACTAGAACTCTAACAAAAACTCTAAGCTAAGACTCTAAGCTAAAACTCTAAACTCTTAACTATAACTAAACTAAACTTCAACTGTAACTAAAACTCTAATCTAAGACTCTAATGTAAAACTCTTAACTAAAACTAAACTTTAACTCTAACTAAAACTCTAAGTTAAGACTCTATGATAAAACTCTAAACTCTTAACTATTACTAAACTAAACTTCAACTCTAACTAAAACTCTATGCTAAGACTCTAAGCTAAAACTCTAAACTCTTAACTAAAACTAAACCAAACTAGAACTTCAACAAAAATACTAAGCTAAGACTCTAAGCTAAAAACTCCAAACTCTTAACTATTAGACTCTAAGGACTCTAAAAGACTCTAAGGTTAACTCTAACTAAAACTCTGAGTTAAGACTCTATTATAAAACTCTAAACTCTTAACTATTACTAAACTAAACTTCAACTCTAACTAAAACTCTATGCTAAGACTCTAAGCTAAAACTCTAAACTCTTAACTAAAACTAAACCAAACTAGAACTTCAACAAAAATACTAAGCTAAGACTCTAAGCTAAAAACTCCAAACTCTTAACTATTACTAAACTAAACTAGAACTCTAGCAAAACTCTAAGCTAAGACTATAGTATAAAACTCTAGACTCTTGAATAAAACTAAAGTTAACTTCGACTCTAGCTAAAACTCTGAGCTAAGACTCTAATTTAAAACTCCAAACAAGTAACTATAACTAAACTAAACTACTACTCTAAATAAAACTCTAAGCTAAGACTCTAAGGTTAAATTCTAAACTCTTAACTAAAACTAAACTAAACTAGAACTTCAAAAAAAACTCTAAGCTCTGACTCTAAACTAAGACTCTAAGGTAAAACTCTTAACTAAAACTAAAGTAAACTAGAACTTCAACAAAAACTCTAAGCTAAGACTCTAAGCTAAGACTCTAGGCAAAAACTCAAAACTCTTAACTAAAACTTAACTAAACTACAACTTTAAGTAAAACTCTAAGCTATTACTATAAGCTAAAACTCTAAATTCTTAACTATAACTAAACTAAACTTCAACTCTAACTAAAACTCTAAGCTATGACTCAAAGCTAAAACTCCAAACTCTTAACTATAGCTAAACTAAACTTCAACTCTAACTAAACTATAAGCTAAGACTCTAAGCTAAAACTATAAAGTAAAACTAAAACTAAGCTAAACTAGAACTCTAACTAAAACTCTAAGCTAAGACTATAAGCTAAAACTATAAACTCTTATTTAAACCTAAAATAAACTAGAAACCTAACTGAAATTCTAAGCTAAGACTCTAAGCTAAAAACTCTAAACTTTTAACTATAACTAAACTAAAATTTATCTGTAACTTAAGCTTTAAGTTAACACTCTAAAGTAAAACTCCAAACTCTTAACTATACCTAAAATAAACTTCAACTATAACTAAAGCTCTAAGCTAACACTCGAAGCTAGAACTCTAAACTAATAACTAAAACTAAACTAAACTAGAACTCTAACTAAACTCTAAGCTAAGACTCTATGCTAAAACTCTCAACTCTTAACTATAACTAAACTTAACTTCAACACTAACTAAAACTCTTAGCTAAGACTCTAAGCTAAAACTCTAAATTCTTAACTATAACTAAAGTTCAACTCTAACTAAAACTCTAAGCTAAGACTCTAAGGTAAAACTCTAAACTCTTAACTAAAACTAAACTAGAGCTCTAACAAAAACTTTAAGCTAAGACTCTAAGCTAAAAACTCTAAACTCTTAAGTATTACTAAACTAAACTTCAACTCTAAATATGACTCTAAGCTAAGACTCTAGGCTAAAACTCTAAACTCTTAACTATTACTAAACTAAAATTCAACTCTAACTAAAACTCTAAGCTAAGAGCCTAACCTAAAACTCTAAACTCTTTACTAAAACTAAACTAAACTAGAACTTCAACAAAACCTTTAAGCCATGACTCTAAGCTAAAACTCTAAACTCTTAAATATAACTTAACTAAACTATAACTTTAATAAAAACTCTAAGCTAAGACTCTATGGTAAAACTCTAAACTCTTAACTAAAACTAAACTAGAGCTCTAACAAAAACTCTAAGCTAAGACTCTAAGCTAAAAACTCTAAACTTTTAAGTATTACTAAACTAAACTTCAACTCTAACTAAGACCCTAAGCTAAGATTCTTGGGTAAAACTCTAAACTCTTAACTATTACTAAACTAAAATTCAACTCTAACTAAAACTCTAAGCTAAGAGTCTAAGATAAAACTCTAAACTCTTAACTAAAAATAAACTAAACTATAACTTCAACAAAAGCTCTAAGCTAAGACTCTAAGCTAAAAACTCTAAACTCTTAATTAAAAATAAACTATACTAAAACTCTAACTAAAACTATAAGGTAAGACTCTAAGCTAAAACTCTAAACAATTAACTATAACTAAACTAAACTTCAACTGTAACTAAAACTCTAAGCTAAGACTCTAAGGTAAAACTCTTAACTAAAACTAAACTTTAACTCTAACTAAAACTCTAAGCTAAGACTCTAAGCTAGAACTCTAAACTCTTAACTATTACTAAACTAAACTTCAACTCTAACTAAAACTCTATTTTAAGACTCTAAACTAGAACTCTAAACTCTTAACTAAAACTAAACTAAACTAGAACTTCAAAAAAAACTCTAAGCTAAGACTCTAAATTAAGACTCTAAGGTAAATCTCTTAACTAAAACTAAAGTAAACTAGAACTTCAACAAAAACTCTAAGCTAAGACTCTAAGCTAAGACTCTAGGCAAAAACTCTAAAATCTTAACTAAAACTTAACTAAACTACAACTTTAAGTAAACCTCTAAGCTATGATTCTAAGCTAAAACTCTAAACTCTTAATTTAAACTAAACAAAACTAGAACTCTAAAAAAAACTCTAAGCTAAGACTCTAAGCTAAAAACTCTAAACTCTTAGCTATAACTAAACTAAACTTCAACTCTTAACTAAAGCTCTAAGCTTAGACTCTAAGGTAAAACTCTAAATTCTTAACTAAAACTAAACTAAACTAGAACTCTAACTAAAACTCTAAGCTAAGGCTCTAAGCTAAAACTCTAAACTTCTAATTATTACTAAACTATACTAGAACTCTAACTAAACTCTAAGCTAAGACTCTAGGCAAAAATTCTAAACTCTTAACTATAACTAAACTAGAACTTCAACAACAACCCTAAGCTAAGACTCTAAGCTAAAACTCTAAACTCTTAACTAAAACTAAAGTAAACTTCAAATCTAACTAAAACTCTGATCTAAGACTCTAAGTTAAAACTCAAAAATCGTATCTATAACTAAACTAAACTGCAACTCTAACAAAAACTATAAGATGAGACTCTGGGCTATAACTCTTAACTCTAAACTAAAACTAAAGTAAACTAGAACTTCAACAAAAAATCTAAGCTAAGACTATAGGCTATGACTCTAGGCTAAAAATCTAAACTCTTAACTACAACTTAACTAAACTACAACTTTAACTAAAACTCTAAGCTGTGATTCTAAGCTAAGACTCCAAATTCTTAACTAGAACTAAACTAAACTTCAACTCTAACTACAATTCTAATCTAAGACTCAAAGCTAAAACTCCAAACTCTTAACTATAACTAAACTAAACTTCAACTCTAACTAAACTCTAAGCTAAGACTCTAAGCTAAAACTATAAAGTAAAACTAAAACTAAGCTAAACTAGAACTCTAACTAAGACTCTAAGCTAAGACTCTAGGGTAAAACTCTAACATCTTAACTAAAATTAAACTAAACTAGAACTCTAACAAAAACTCTAAGCTAAGACTCTAAGCTACAAAGTTTAAACTTTTAACTATAACTAAACTAAACTTCAACTCTAACTAAATCTCTAAGCTAGGACTCTAGGCTAAAACTCTAAATTCTTAACTATAACTAAACTAAACTTTAACTCTAACTAAAACTCTAAGCTAACACTCGAAGCTAAAACTCTAAACTCTTAACTAAAACTAAACTAAACTAGAACTCTAACTAAACTCTACGCTAAGACTTTAGGCTAAAACTCTCAACTCTTAACTATAACTAAACTTAACTTCAACACTAACTAAAACTCTAAGCTAAGACTCTAAGCTAAAACTCTAAATTCTTAACTATAACTAAACTTCAACTCTAACTAAAACTCTAAGCTAAGACTCTAAGGTAAAACCTTAAACTCTTAACTAAAACTAAACTAGAACTCTAACACAAACTCTAAGCTAAAACTCTAAATTCTTAAGTATTACTAAACTAAACTTCAACTCTAACTAAAACTCCAAGCTAAGACTCTATGCTAAAACTCTAAACTATTAACTATAACTAAACTAAAATTCAACTCTAACTAAAACTCTAAGCTAAGAGTCTAAGCTAAAACTCTAAACTCTTAACTAAAACTAAACTAAACTAGAACTTCAACAAAAACTCTAAGCTAAGACTCTAAGCTAAAAACTCTAAACTATTAACTAAAACTAAACTAAATTAGAACTCTAAAAAAAACTCTAAGCTAAGACTCTAAGCTAAAAATCTAAACTCTTAACTATAACTAAAATAAACTTCAACTCTAACTAAAACTCTAATCTAAGACTATAAGGTAAAACTCTTAACTCTTAACTAAAACTAAACTTTAACTCTAACTAAAACTCTAAGTTAAGACTCTAGGATAAAACTCTAAACTCTTAACTATTACTAAACTAAACTTCAATTCTAACTAAAACTCTATGCTAAGACTCTAAGCTAAAACTCTAAACTTTTAACTAAAACTAAACCAAACTAGAACTTCAACAAAAATACTAAGCTAAGACTCTAAGCTAAAAACTCTAAACTCTTAACTAATACTAAACTAAACTAGAACTCTAGCAAAACTCTAATCTAATACTTCAAGCTAAAACTCTAAACTCTTAACTAAAACTAAAGTAAACTTCAACTCTAACTAAAACTCTAAGATAAGACTCTAAGGTAAAACTCCAAATTCTTAACTATAACTAAACTAAACTAGAACTCTAACAAAAACTCTAAGCTAAGACTCTAAGGTAAAATTCTAAACTCTTAACTAAAACTAAACTAAACTAGAACTTCAAAAAGAACTCTAAACTAAGACTCTAAGGTAAAACTCTTAACTAAAACTAAACTAAACTAGAACTTCAACAAAAACTCTAATCTAAGACTCTAAGCTAAGACTCTAGGCAAAAACTCTAAACTCTTAACTAAAACTTAACTAAACTAAAAGTTTAACTAAAACTCTATGCTATGACTATAAGATAAAAATCTAAACTCTTAATATAAATAAACTAAACTTAAACTCTAACTAAAACTCTAAGCTAAAACTCAAAGCTAAAACTCCAAATACTTAAATTTAGCTAAACTAAAATTCAACACTAGATAAGATCTAATCTAAGACTCTAGGCTAAAACTATTAAGTAAAACTAAAACTAAGCTAAACTAGAACTCTAACTAAAGCTCTAAGCTAAGACTCCAAGGTAAAACTCTAAACTCTCATCTAAAACTAAACTAGAACTCTAACAAAAACTCTAAGCTAAGACTCTAAGCTAAAAACTCTAAACTTTTAACTATAACTAAACTAAACTTCAACTTTAACTAAAGTTCCAAGCTATGACTCTAGGCTAAAACTCTAAATTCTTAACTATAACTAAACTAAACTTCAACTCTAACTAAAACTCTAAGCTAACACTCGAAGCTAGAACTCTAAACACTAACTAAAACTAAACTAAACTAGAACTCTGACTAAACTCTAAGCTAAGACTCTATACTAAAACTCTCAACTCTTAACTATAACTAAACTTAACTTCAACTCTAACTAAAACTCTTAGCTAAGACTCTATGCTAAAACTCTAAATTCTTAACTATAACTAAACTTCAACTCTGACAAAAACTCTAAGCTAAGACTTTAAGTTAAAACTCTAAACTCTTAACTAAAACTAAACTATAACTTTAACAAAAACTTTAAGCTAAGACTCTAAGCTAAAACTCTAAACTTTTAACTATAACTAAACTAAACTTCAACTCTAAATATAACCCTAAGCTAAGACTCTAGGCTAAAACTCTAAACTCTTAACTATTACTAAACTAAAATTCAACTCTAACTAAAACTCTAAGCTAAGAGTCTAAGCTAAAACTCTAAACTCTTAACTAAATCTAAACTAAACTAGAACTCTAACAAAAACTCTAAGCTAAAACTCTAAACTCTTAACTATAACTAAACTAAACTTCAACTCTAACTAAAACTCTAAGCTAAGACTCTAAGCTAAAACTCCAAAATCTTAACTATAACTAAACTAAACTTCAACTCTAACTAAACTCTAAGCTAAGACTCTAAGCTAAAACTATAACGTAAAACTAAGCTAAACTAAAACTCTAAATTCTTAACTATAACTAAACTAAACTTCAACTCTAACTAAAACTCTAAGCTAACACTCGAAGCTAAAACTCTAAACTCTTAACTATAACTAAACTAAACTAGAACTGTAACTAAACTCTAAGCTAAGACTCTAAGCTAAAACTCTAAACTCTTAACTATAACTAAACTAAACTTCAACTCTAACTAAAACTCTAAGCTAAGACTATAAGGTAAAACTCTAAACTCTTAACTAAAACTAAACTTTAACTCTAACAAAAACTCTAAGTTAAGACTCTAATATAAAACTCTAAACTATAAACTATTACTAAACTAAACTTCAACTCTAACTAAAACACTAATTTAAGACTCTAAGCTAAAACTCTAAACTCTTAACTAAAACTAAACTAAACTATAACTTCAAAAAAACTCTAAGCTAAGACTCTAAGCTAAGACTCTAAGGTAAAACTCTTAACTAAAACTAAAGTAAACTAGAACTTCAACAAAAACTCTAAGCTAAGACTCTAAGCTAAGACTCTAGGCAAAAACTCTAAACTCTTAACTAAAATTAACTAAAATACAACTTTAAGTAAAACTCTATTCTATTACTCCAATATAAAACTCTATACTCTTAACTAAAAATAAACTAAACTTCAACTCTAACTAAAACTCTAAGCTAAGACTCAAAGATAAAAATCCAAATTGTTAACTAAAGCCAAACTTTAATTAAACTATAACTAAAATAAAAGCTAGGAAACTAGGCTAAAACTATAAAGTAAAACTAAGCTAAACTAAAACTCTAAATTCTTAACTATAACTAAACTAAACTTCAACTCTAACTAAAACTCTAAGCTAACACTCTAAGCTAAAACTCTAAACTCTTAACTAAAACTAAACTAAACTAGAACTCTAACTAAACTCTAAGCTAAGACTCTAGGCTAAAATTCTAAACTCTTAACTATAACTAAACTAAACTTCAACTCTAACTAACACTCTTAGCTAAGACTCCAAGCTAAAACTCTAAATTCTTAACTATAACTAAACTTCAACTCTAACTAAAACTCTAAGCTAAGACTCTAAGGTAAAACTCTAAACTCTTAACTAAAACTAAACTAGAACTCCAAACTAAACGAAAAATCGCGAAGGAAGGAAACGAGGACAATTAACAGCCAGTGAAAAATTGAAAAATTATGCAAATATTTCGGTCAAGACCTCCGCTTGACCGTCCTCAGTGCAGAATAAAACTGATAAAAATATAAAAACCAAACCTTAAAATAAAAACACCAAACTAAAATTGGACGACCGTTTCCTAGTAACAGTGAAAGGGTAACTGAATAAAAAACACAAGTCTAAATGGCATTTCAGAATTTCATTTTGCGTAAAGCACTTTTAAAGGCTGATCGCTTTCCAGTTTGATCGTTATCGGAGACTCTATTCGATTGCACAATCTAACTTTGTGGATGTATGTAAAAACAATCAGAATTAATAATTTTGTCATAAATGGGACTTAGAAAAATTTCTCCAGTGTCTCTATTGAGAGCTACCTTTTGGTGAATGTGCTTTTTTATTTCAACTGCCTCCCTGAAAACTTGCGTGAGACCTTTAACGGGGGCAACGATAGAGGCCTCGTCAAACAAAATGAAATGGTTTGGATTCTCGTACACATGTTGCGCCAAGGCGGAATCAAAAACCTCAGGCCTTTGGCGTAACCTCATTGCCTTGTCGATTGAGGACTTGTGCTCAGATAACCTCTCCCCCAATTGCTGTTGGGTTCTACCAACATAAAAACAGCCTCAAGAACAAGGAATTCTATAAACACCACTACCCAGAATGGGGTTGGTTTTATCTTTGCCGTTGTTAAAAAAGTTCTGTGTAATATTTGAATTTTTAAAGGCGACGCTAAGTTTATGTTTTTTAAGGATTCTTTTCAATTTGTCACTCAATTTTGGAATGTAGGGTAGAACAGTGAAAAGTTTCTTATCATCCACCAATGGGACGGTATCTGTTGGGGCTTGTGGACCTGATGCCCTCCCCTCTGCCTTTTTTCGTCTTCTGTCTCTAATTGTCTCAAGTAATTTTATAGGGTAGCCATTGCAAAATAAAATGTCCTTAATATAGTTCAACTCTGAGTCTATGTGAGGCTCTGAGCATATTCTTATTACTCGGTCAACCAAAGAAATAACAACTCCTCTTTTTATGCAGGGAGAGTGGTTGGAGGAAAAATGCAAATACCTATCGTTATGCGTAGGCTTTCTATAAATAGAAAATTCAAGGCCAGGAGACTTATTGAAAATTAAAACATCTAGGAAAGGAAGTTTGTGGTTATGTTCTAGTTCTATAGTGAACTGAAGGCTAGAGTCCAAAGTGTTTAGATGAGTTAAGAAGGAGTCAAGTGACTCTCCTCCATGCTCCCACAGAGAAATAACATCATCGACAAACCTACCCCAGAAACGGTGTTTTATCGGAAAATTTTCCAGAGCAGAGATTTCCATGAATTCCATATAAAAAGTTGCCAAAAATGGTGAAAGACTTGTACCCATGGGTAAACCCCTAATTTGGGTGAAAAATTGATTATTATATCGGAAATATGAGGAGAAACTAAAAAACTTAAGGAACTAAATCTTAAATAAAAATACAACTTTAACTAAAACTCTAAGCTAAGACTATAAGCTAAAACTATAAACTCTTAACTATAACTAAACTAAACTTCAACTCTAACTAAAACTCTAAGCTAAGACTCTAAGGTAAAACTCTAAACTCTTAACTAAAACTAAACTTAACTCTAACTAAAACTCTAAGTTAAGACTCTAAGATAAAACTCTAAACTCTTAACTATTACTAAACTAAACTTCAACTCTAACTAAAACTCTATTTTAAGACTCTAAGCTAAAACTCTAAACTCTTAACTAAAACTAAACTAAACTAGAACTTCAACAAAAACACTAAGCTAAGACTCTAAGCTAAAAACTCTAAACTATTAAATATTAATAAACTAAACTAGAAATCTAACAAAAAATCTAAGCTAAGACTCTAAGCTAAAACTCTAAACTCTTAACTAAAACTAAAGTTAACTTCGACTCTAACTAAAACTTTAAGGTAAGACTCTAAGGTAAAACTCCAAACACTTAACTATAACTAAACTAAACTAGAACTCTAACAATAACTCTAAGCTAAGACTCTAAGGTAAAACTCTAAACTCATAACTAAAACTAAACTAAACTAGAACTTCAACAAAACTCTAAGCTAAGACACTAGGCTAGAACTCGAAACTCTAAAATAAAACTTAACTAAAACTACAACTTTAACTAAAACTCTAAGGTAAGACTCTAAGCTAAAACTCTGAACTCTTAACAATTACTAATTTAAACTTCAACTCTAACTAAAAATCTAACCTAGGACTCTAAGGTAAAACTCTAAACTATTAACTAAAACTAAACTAAACTAGAACTTCAACAAAAAATCTAAGCTAAGACTCTAATCTAAAAACTCTAAACTCTTAACTAAAACTAAACTAAACAAGAACTCTAACAAAAACTCTGAGCTAAGACTCTAAGCTAAAACTCTAAACTCTTAACTAAAACTAAAGTAAACTTCAACTCTAAATAATACTAAGCTAAGACTCTGGGCTATAACTCTATGCCAATGGGTTAAAGAAAAAACCGGAAAAATGTTGGATAATTTCTAAGTCTAAGAAATTCAGTCCGAAAAAACTTACAAAAGTTCAATAAGGGAGGGATGAAGGGAGGGGCTCGGTGGGGCTTTGGGGGCGCGGGGGGCCTTTGGGGACCCGGGGGGTACTTTGGGGGCTTGGAAGGTTCGGGGGCCTTTGGAGGCTCGGGGGGTCTATAAACTATTATATATTCATCGTATTTTATTTTATTTCATTAGAATTAACCTAACTTGACTTGTTTCGTGGGGTTCGTGTAATGAATAAGTACCAAATACACAGTTTAGCCTTTTCGTTTAAAAAAAAGCTTTGAAGAAGGCACAAAAAAAAGAACGAATACCAGAAAAAAAGTCTGATCTTCCTGTCCTAAATATTCTGTCGTCCTTGACAATCATAACTTCGTCATCAAAAATGGGACCTTTTCCAATGTCTGGTTCATACGAACCTATAAGCTCTGGAGCCTTTTCAACCGGATTTGGATGATGTTGCTCGTCATCTGAAAGGTACCCTAATAGTTAAATGAGTCGATTCATTTTCGTTTTATGTACTTTAGTGGCCAAATTATTTTGGTTCATGGATAGAGGGAGCTATTAAAAAAGAATAGGTAAACAGTGACGGTTCTGGTCAAGGCTGTACCCAGAATTTTTTTTTTTGGAGGGGGTTTTACTAAAAAATATTCGGAGGGGGGGGTTACACAGAAAAAAACTAAAAAAATGCATACAAAGTTTGTTTATATCCATTGTTGTTACGTTTTTACGAGTCGGACAAACATTTTTTTTTGGGGGGGGGGGGGATCAAAACTCCCTAACCCCTCCTCTGGGCACGGCCTTGGTTCTGGTAATAGCATAGCATTCATATGCTAGAAAAGTTGCTAAATATAATTGTTTTTGCTATCTTTTGACTTTTTTTTATATAGAAAATAAATAGTATTTAGGAAGAAGGCAGTAAAATTGAGTTGAATTAAAGTACATTTATTATTCAAAAGCTGAAACGTTTCTATTCGTTTTGGGATATTAAAAACTACTCGATTAAGACTTTCCTCTTCTCTTGCTCCATCTTTTCTTGGAGGGAGAAACCACATTTTTTCTAGCTGTTTCTCCCTTTACCCAAATAAGATATTTATTTAATATTGTTGAATATGCACACCACTCACCATATCTGGGCTCTATTTTTTCTTTATCGTTGATAACAAGTGAATAGCCAGACCATGGCTGCCATTGGGGCAAAATTTTCCTACGACCAAAGAGAAAATATTTACCGTTTTCCCTGAAAAAATTTAATTTACTAAAATAAAAGCTTTCACGTTGTCTAGTAAAAGTTACTTTTGACATTGTTGAAACCCTTCACTAAATGACAAGTAGACACATTTTTAAAGTTTATCCGATTGCCAGAGATTTTTAGGGATAAAAATTCTCAGCGTAAAGAGAGGCACATAAGGCCATACAGAAAATTTGCGATTGGCCAAAAACAAAAAAATAATCTAACGATTACTATCTAACACCAATCTAAACGTTTTTGCCACGGGAAAATACATATAATAAATTATAAGTTAAGTCTTAAAAAAGAGAAAAATTTATAAGGAAACTATTGAAGAAAAAATCAAAACTGGGAAACTTAGAAAAAGATCTGTCAAATATTCAAAGTCGTCCCCAGTTTGACTTGAACATATGCAAAAACACATAACTTTGACAGTAGGGAAGCCCTTTTGACTCCCGGGCGCAAACCACTGCTGCCATCTACAATTGAGTCTAACGCCAAGCTTACATAATTTATTCAAGGATTATTGATCGAGTCTAATGGGGTCAATGTCCCCTTTTTCAAGGTCGTTTTATTTGTTGTTTCTAGGTGTAATGACTCCGGGGCAAAGTTTGCACATGCGCATTGACGGGAAGAGATGTGTTGATCGACTTGAGGGGGAAGTGGATTTCTGATAAATTGATTACATAATCGACTAGGACAAGAGGGGAAGTAGATCTCTGAGATATTGATTACATAAGTAAAGACGGTGAATTATTGATTCTAACGGAAGAGGATCACGTGTCTTTTTCTAAGCCAATCAGGGAGTCGTTTACATAATGTTTACCATTAGATCAAAATTTGCCCGTGAGATTTTGTATATAAAGGACATGCGTTGTGATTAAACTATCATAAATTTTTAAGACACCAAGAATAGAGCAATGATTGTTGATGAGTTGGAAACCTTGGATACATCGATTTATAATGCGAGTTCTGTTAAGTAAATATTCCTAGTTTATTTCCAAATAAAATCATTTTACATAGTCACCCCTACAGTAAATTCAAATTCAGGGTACAACCCCCCCCCCCGCACAATAAAAACTCCACTATATAATGTTAATTATATAGTGGAGCTCGATAGAAACTTCTAAGTTTCGATACTAAGTTTCTAAGTTTCGATAGAAACTCTCGATAGAAGCTCGATAGATACTTTCTAACTCGATAGAAAGCATAAAATACGCTCTTTTTCCATTACGTAAACCCTATCCTCCCTTCCCCCCTGCTTACGACTTTAATTCATTCATTAGAAATAATTCTTTTACACAAAAAATGCCATTTTACAATCATGCATTTAAAATCATCAAAATAGAATGTGCTCTCTATGCGGTCTAGTCAAAACCGTGTGGCTTTAATCCTCTTATAAGAGGGGAGCTTCATAGAAAAACTTCGCGTGGAAAGAGATTATTGTTAATTAAACTTGTGTGGTTTCATTGCTTTCCGTAATTCTATGTTGTCTGAAAGATGGGAACCAATTGTCTGCAAAAGGGAAATGGGTAAAGAGAGAAACGTATGTAAGAGGGAAACGAGTTATTTCCAAAACTAAGTTATTTTCTGCACAAGTCCGTGCCGTCACTGGCCTGGCTGCACAAGTCCATGTACTCTCCGGTCCAGCTTTGCAAGAGCGTGACGTCACCAGCCCGTCTTCCCCCCATCATGCTTTACCAGGTCCATCTGGCACTCAACTGCAGCCGGAATATACAAATGTAAGCATTTTTACCATTTTTTAACACAGTAAAAGCGTGTCAGAGATATTAAAAGGCATTTTTCTCCCAAAGGAAATATAGAGTTCCCCCTTTTGAATCAGGTCAAGTGCATGCATACAGCCAGCTAAATTCTCTATAAAACAATTTTCTATCGGAATGAGAGGAGATTTTCTGAAAGGGATAGGATACCAAGTAAAGACCCCGGTTTTTTTTTCAAAGCAGAGAGAGTATTAATATGAAATTTTTTTTGAGGGGTTGTTTGAACAAAATCAAAACCAACTATGTCATCTTTTAGATTGTATTAAGTTGGAACTTTCAGAATATATAGAGTAGGGAACCAAATGCTACTAAGCGTGTTTTAAATAATAATCCAATTTTAAAAATAGGGTGATTTAGACACTTTGAAAATGAGCTATTTTCTTTTATAGGTTGTGTTGGTACCTTATTCGCCATCATCATCCTCATCAGTTGGAGAAGGAGAAAACGCGCTCTGGAGCTCTCAAACAATTCACCCTGGAATGGTAATTAACTGGAAATACCAGATAATATTGACGATTTGTTAACTGATTATTTTAATGTTGATAATAGCACAGTTGAGCAGGGGGACTTGAGTTCAAACACTTTACAGCTTTTAGTGGATTTTGCCAATGAATTAACAGGGAACCCTCCCCCCACTGATTTCATACTTCCACTTCAAACTAATGAAGTGGCTTCGAACAACTTTATTTTTGAACAATGTGGGGGAGGGGAGGTGATAATATACAAGAGTGGGAGGGGGAGGGGGTTACAATACCCAATTTATAACATTCTCTGACTTTCAACTGTCAAATTCAATTTTAAATACGATTGTCGTTTACACTGCAACTTTTGGGGACCCTTTTAATTCGCTTATGGGGGGTAATTTTGTATTTGACCCTATAGCAATTTTCTATGAATATGTAAATAGAATTCACGCACTATTAGAAAAGCAGATTCAGTTGTGGGGAGGTTGGGATTCAATTAAGGTTTCAATTGTTTTGAAGGTATTTTATTTAAATGAGGGTAAAAGCGATGTTTATGATTATTATGTACGTAGTAAAATGCGGGTGCTCTATTCGCAATTATAAAACTTTGAGGGGGTTTTTATGGATTGGATAACCACATTATTACCCATCTCGAAAATTATAATGAAAAGGGTAGCGGGTCTGTAGTTCCTTTTGTTGAAAATTTAAGAGTTAATATTTGTAAATTTAAAAAAGATTTTATTTTAAGAGGGGATGGGCTTCTGAGAGGGCAATAATTTTAAAATGTAATCCAGATTTAGAGGGTTGCAGAGGTGTTCAGCGAATCTGTTTTGAAACAGGCCAAAAATGTTTCAAGTACGCTTTCCTCATTTCAGCTTTCCAACCATTGAAAGATGGCGCTACAAAGAAAAATTTAGAATATTGGGCTGTGCATTGGAAGGTGGGGTCCGATTTTCCCACTGTAGATTTTTCTTGTTTAGAGGGAAAATGCTCAGTAACGGTCAGGTCCTTTGATACTTTTGAAAGAGCCAACGCCCATTTAAATATCGGCGTTACTGTGGTTCAATATGAAACTAAATTTGAGGATGGGGTTCGTTCTAAAAAGAAGGGGGTGGTGTTCCCAGTAAGGGACCCGTCAATTGAATTGGTGAAGAGCTGGGTTTGGTTGTTTTACACACCACCTAGTGACCCCAATGCAATTGGCCATTTCAACCCAATTACAGACATCAGTAGAGTTCAGGGGGGGGGGGGTAAGAAAATAGGGGTACGTTTCTACTGTCCGACATGCCTGTCTCGATTTCTTAGTGATTTAAAATTACAAAATCATATGAAGCATTGTAGACGGCATGGCTATCAGTCAGTGGATACGGTTTCGGGGGATAGAGCCATTTTACGCTGTAAAAATTTTCAAAATACCCTCCTCCAGAACAATAAAATCTCTTTTGATTATGAGGCGAAGCTAGTGGAAGTGAACGATCCTCGATTTTTGAATCGAATCAAAGAACATCGAGCCCTTGTAGTCTCCTACGCCCACGCGCAAAGAGAAAATTTTAAGGGCATGCAGTTGTTAGAAATAGTCGACACGTTGGATAAGGGATAGTTACTGGTCAAGGCAATTATCAAATTAATTCGAACCGCTAATGGAACTATTTTTTGTTTGAGGAACACACATTTCCCTATGTTTTTGTCTGCAGAGGATCGACTCGCGATTAAAAATCAAAAATATGCTTGGTTTGTAAGGAGGAGTTCGAAGAGGAGGATAAGGGGAAGGGGACTAAAGGGAAAAGAGGGGGAAGGGGAAAGTCAGAGATCATGATCACGTGTGGCAGGAAATATCCTCTGGGGGTAGTAATTTTAGAAGGGTAGCACATCGATCATGCAACGTGAATGTAAGCCAGTAGTTTTTTATTCCAGTTTTTATTCATAATTCAAATTTTGATTTAAAATGTATTTTACCGGCATTGGCACGTATGCACAGGGAGGTAGGGGGAGTAGATAGTCCATGGGTTATAATTCATTTACCTATAACATCATCCCCAAAATAGCAGAGAAGCTAGTGCTTCTCGAGTTGAAATGGCAGGTAGTAAATAACGGGCATACGTGCCTGAATAAAATCAGGTTTTTAGATTCTTTTAGTTTTTTCCCCAAGGCATTGAGTCAATTGATTCAAGTGCAAAAAATTACAATTTTGGAAGTTTTCCTTTGCTTAAACAGCACTTTCCAGACAGTGAAATGTATGACCTATTGACCTGTAAAGGTGTAAATGCATACAACTATTACTGTTCTGGCGCTTGCTTAAGCGAGGAGAAACTATCTTCAATTGAAGCTTTCTTTAATTCACTCACCAACAGTGAATGAATAGCCGAGGAATATGAATATGCAATAAAGGTGCGGGCTAAGGGGAAATGTAAAAATGGGTGGGACTATTGTAGACTGTACTTGGCCGGTGATGTTTTAACTCTGTTAGATATTGTCTGCAAGAACACAGATCAAATCTATTCAGAGTTTGTACTAGATATAGGATATTATTTTTCCACGCCACATTTTGTGATGGGCTTGATTTTAAAAATTAGTAGGGAAGAAATGGGTTTGATCACTGATGTAGATCAACACCTTTTTGTAGAAAGATTAATGAGGGCTGGGTACGTTTTTCATGGGGACACGTTTTGACAACAGATCCAAGCGGGCAAAACAGCACCGGTGTAAAGTCAAATAAAGTTTTCTTGGACATGAACTTATTGTACCCCTCGGCAATGTCTCACTACTCTTTGCCGTGTAGGAACTATAAATGGCTTGAGAATCCTTGTGAGTTCCCCGACATTCACACCGTCGAGGACAATGGGCCAAAAGGATGGTTCTTTGAAATTGATGGACACATTCCATTGGCACTTCATGATTCAGTCAGAGATTTTGTTTTCCCCTTTATGAATCGACCAGTGACCAGGGACTCACTGAGTCCACACAATCGATCCTTGGTTGAGGATATGGGGATGCATTGTAGCCCCTCTAAGCAGAAACTGATTGCAGATCTGGACCCTAAAGAGAAAACCTTATTTAAAGACGTTTATCGACACCTTTGTTGATAAACGCTCTCGGGCAAACACTAAAGTAGAGAAGGAAATGTACAAGCTCATTCTAAATTCAGCCTTTGGAAAAATGTGTGAAAGCGTACGCAACAGATCTCGTTGCGACGTCGTAACTGACCCTCAAGAGTGTGCACAAATTATTGCTGACCCTAATTTCACATCGTTCACGAGCATAGAGGCGAGCATGGTTCTTCTACACAGGAAAAAGAGAAACGTGGTTCTGAACAAGAATATAGCAGGAGGTAGTTCAGTACTTGAAATTTCCAAAAAGCTCATGTTGTCGTTTTTTTTACAATTTGTGCAAGGTACAAAGGCCAAGGGAGGGGGAGGTTCAAGTTTACTATGGGGATACAGATTCTCTGCTGTTAAAAGTAAAAACCGGGGATTTATAGGGGGATTTAGAAAATGGGGAACACATCAGCTCGCGGATGGATTTCACTAACTGGAATCCGTCCCTCTACCCCGAGTTGGTGAAACATCAGGCCCCCAACCAACTACTCATGTTAAAATCAGAGACGAGGAGTAATTTGATATCCAAGGGGGTTTTCCTGGGTCCTAAAGTTTATTGAGCTGAAACTCATAACAGGGATGTAAAGCAGGCGTGTAAAGGGATGCCTACACATTCTGTAAAGAACAATTTCAACATAAGTGTGTAAAGAGACTGTGTAGAGAGTAGTCTAGTGCCGATAGCACAAGTGCTTGAAATTCGCTCTCTACAGTATAAAAATTATACTGTAAGAGTGTAAAAGAATGCAATGTCATGTATATCCAACAAAGTTTTTTTGCTCGAGAATGGTGTAAGTGCACTCCCCCATGGCCACTATAGAATTTCAGACCGGGTTGAAGGTATGGATTATCGCATTCAACTTGGTCTGGATAAATTAAATTAACCCAAAAGTAACCTAAACCTCACCTAATAAATTAACCTCACCTAACCCAAACCTTTCATGAATTAAATGCTCAAACCTAACCTAACCCAACCTGCAGCAGCAGCAGTGATGGCAACTATTGTATACAGTTCCACCCTCCACACGGTCCCGGGGGATGGGGGTTCCCACCCGCGGCCGGCTTTCGGCCCGCGGTTCCCGGGGACCGGGGGGTCCTGCCCGCGGCCGGCCTTCGGTCCGGAGGGGGAGGAGGGTATTAAATTCATAATGTTCAACTGTGCTATTTTAAGTTCTTGTTTTTTTAAGTGTTGTTGTACAAATAGTGCTATTCTACAAAAATGTGTGTGTGTCTACAAATAGTGACGCTGGACAAAAAGTGATGCTGGGCAAAAAGTTTTTTTATGACAATAAATGTTATTGTTGTACATATAGTGTGTGTGTTGTTCTTGTTGAACAGTAGTGTTTTTTTTATCTTAGTAAATGTTGTTTTAATAGAGTTGTTGTTGTTCTTGTTGAACAGAAGTGTTTTTTTATTTTTTCTTGTTTGAACAAATAGAGTTTTTGTTCTTGTTGAACAAGTGTTTTTATGTCAATAAATGAATGAAATATTGTTTTTGATGTTAATCGTACACGTAGATAGATGTATGGGAAAATTATTATTATTTATTCATTTAACAAGTATGGTTTACAGTTAGTTGTAGCCCGACTGTGGTCAACAGCAGAAGCAGAATGTATTAATTTAAAACACCATTCAGGTCGTTTCTGTGCGGCCCATCAATGTCTGGGAAAACGACACTTATAGCTAAAATAATTCGAAATTGTAATCAAATGTTTTTGGAAAAACCAATGAAAATTTATTATTGCTATAGTATTTCGCAGGAATCCTATGATGAAATAAAAGCTATTACCACATCCATACCAATACAATTCATACGGGGACTTGATTTTTTCAATAGTATTGAACCAAACTCGTGGCTGATTATTGATGATTTGGCTGAATCAATTGAAAAGTTCTCTCAGGAAATGCTATAGCTGTTTACCGTTCGCTCTCATCATGAAAACATTTCCATAGCCCTATTTCTACACAATCTGTTTCATCAGAGCAAATGTATGAGAACCCTTGCTTTGAATTGCACCATCTATATTATCTACCGAGTTGTTCGTGATTTTAGCTCGGTAATAACTCTCAATAAGCAAATATATCCAGGCATCCCCAAATTTCTGCTGTCAGCGTACACTCAGGCGACAAATAAGCCCTACGGCTACATTTTGCTAGATCTTAATCAGAGCACACCCGAGGATCTACGTGTCGTCACAGATATTTTTGACAACGAAATTACTGTATATCTTCCGGTGAACAGTAGAAAAGTCTATTATTGGCCATTATGACATTTAAGAAACTACAAGAACAACGGAATTTATTTTCCGTTTTAGGTACTTCAAAACCTCCACTCAGGAAGGCCATACTCAAACATGGTGTTGACAATCATTTCATTAATCTAATATCTGAACTTTGTTTAAATTTAACTGAGGGCAATGTACACTCGTCAGAAGGTGTTAGACAACAGACAAAGAAACATCGTTCCACTGTACGTGCCTTGGTTTGCAAAAACAAGGAGAAAATTTCTAAAAGGAAATATCTCGTTCAAACGGGTGGTAGCTTTTTACATTTTACTGTCAATCATTACAGGACTTGTAAACAGTCTTCTCTAGAGAATGGCTAAACCCTATAAATTGACGCCATTTGAACTTTCCCTCTCACCCGTCGAACATTTTGAAGACAATCTAAGCAAATTCATGAATGATGAGAATATTGCTGATGATAAAAAGCTAGTTTTACTTCAAGATGCATTGCGACGTGTGGAAAAACATAGACCTTAATGTGAGAGACCCGCCACCATCGCCGTCACAGATCCCTCTAAACGGGAAACATCTCAAAATTCTGCTGCAGTGCAATCAAAGGAGAAGGAATTGAATTCCATAGTGTCAATAATTGGAAACCTATTCCCAGTGACCTATCGAGAACAGATTAAAAGAGTATTAATATATCTCATGTTGGAAACTGCTAGTGATCAAGTTCAAGTTGACAGAGCAGGGAAACGAATTATAATTCAGGGAAAAAGTTATAATCTAGTTGATTTAATTTGTGATATGGTGACGAATCGTAAAGGACTTTTATCTTTTGACAATAATCTATACGCCTTTCTAAATGCATCAAACTTCCCCAAAAGTCTTATTAGCAATAAGCAAATTCTAAAGAAACTAAGAGAATATAGTCCTCCAACAACACCAATGCCACCATTTAAAAAAGAAGATGATTCAATATTGGAAAATACTAGCAGCAGCAGCAGCAATGATTTTATAACACCTGTGGCTGCTAGTCAAAAGTGAAGACGGATTGAATCACCCTCCATTATGCAAAAGGGAATTGGACATTAAACTACATGTTTGCGTTCAAAATGGTTGAAGTCCTGAAGCATATCTATGAAAATATTGGTGAAGCGGGAAGTTTAAGTTCCCCTAAAACGCTTTCTAAAGTTGCCTCTGTCAGCACATTAAAAAAAGCAAAAGAGTATCTACAGAATGAACCGAGTTACATACTGCATCAGAATCGCAGGCTTCCTTGCAAACAATATTGACAAACTAAATCCTTTTTCCCTCTGCATATAATGTAAACTGATCTTTTAACTTTAGATGCGATTCAACGGCCTCACAATGCACCCTACAAATATATTCTAGTGGCAATCAGTGTCTTTAGTCGCTATGCCCATGCCATTCCATTGCAATCAAAGAGGGGTGTTGAAGTTGCTCATGCCTTAGAAAGTATTCTTGAACAGGATTGTTATAGAAAAATTCAATCAGATCGCGGTAGCGAATTTATGAATCCTCATGTATAAAAGGTTCTATTGAAATATAATACAACACTTTATCATAGTCACAGCCCAATAAAGGCTGCATTGGCTGAACGATTGATAAGAACGATTCGTTTATTAATTTCAAGATATTGTACACTGAAAAATACTGGTGCTTTTATTTATGATTTAGAAAAAATCATGGGAATATATAACCATTGACCCCATCGATCCCTGTCCAACTCAAGCCCTCGGGAAATTCATTGCAGTGAAAATACATTTGATATTTTTCTAAAGCAATATTCCAACGGTATTGAGAAGAAGAAAAAGAAGAAATTCAATGTTGGTGATACTGTTCCAATTAATAAAACCACCAATATTTTTGTAAAGGGGAAGTATTTATGGAGCACTGAACTTTTTAAAGTGTCCAAAATCCTAGACACTACACCCACGACATATCGACTGCAAGACACCAAAGATGATGAGATTCTTGGCAGTTTTTATGAATAGGAACTACAAAAAAGTTAGAAACACCAGTGTAATTTATCCAATTGAAAAGATATTAAATAGTCGTACTCGTAGGGGCAAGAGACAGTTGCTTGTTCGCTGGCTAGGATACAATTCTGATTTTGATTCTTGGGTCAGTGTTGAAGATATTGACAATGCCCAATGATTTCTATGTGACTTTCATGTCTAATGTTTCTGATCCTCTCTACAATGATTTGAATGAAACGAGTGATTTTTGGACGAAACTCTCCCCAACCATCAAATTCGACGACAATGGAAAGTATGAAGTGGCTCTTGTCGACTGTATTCTCAAAAATACATATGACATGCTGAGAAAAGATCGTAAATATGAAATAAAAATTAGACCCTATGATTGGCCGCCGCCACCCTCAGGTGATCAAGAACAAATTCAAAAGATCAATTGGATGGATTATCCATATATTGAATTACCCTATGAAGCAGTCACCTGTATGAATGATTTATGTTGTTCTATTAATAAAAAAATTTCCGCTCGTAAAAAGGGAGCTTTTCATTTCATCTATTCAAAGGAGGAGGGCAAGATATACATTAGTTCACCTATTGCCAATGAAAAGGTTATTCGCAATGATAATCTAAAAGATGTTCTTGGCTTTAAGCTCAATATAATCAACAGTAAAACTGCTGGAAACGCTAATTTCATTTTTGCTGACTACCTGCATGCCTTCTCCACAGACACTTGTATATTTCTCTATTCTTCATTTGTGGAAACATCTCGGGTTGGCAATAGCAATGTTCCCCTCCTACGAGTTCTTGAACGAAAAACCAATTAAGAACATATTCATCACTACAATATAAAGCATCTTCAGTATATTCCCGTAAACACTTCCTATTTGGAACTCTGTCAGTTAACGCTACGAACCGAAATGGGTGACCCCTAGTAATAACAAAAGATTTGGCTGTGATTACATACCATTTGCGACCCATCGTTCAACAACAAGATGTCTAATGGAAAAGTGGTATTCATTTGTCCTGATATTGACTGCTATGTTAATACTCTTGGCCCAAGACAACAGGGCAATGGAATGGAATATTACAAAGGTCGCTCGTCAATGTCTGGCTAGGGTCTTGGCAGTTGGTTAGCTAAGCTGTTTCACTCTGCACTACCGCTGGCTCGAAAATATATTATACCGGCTGCGACAGATTTTGCATCCTCTAAACTATACGATTGGGACTCTGGCAAGGATTTAAAACAAATGCTTCGGAAAATCTTAGGTCCAGTGCGCAAACCCTTGGCGAGAGATTAAAACAAAATGGAAAAGATTTAAAAAGGTCGAGAAACAATGCATCACTCATCAGTCTCTACTCAGGTCAGAAACCTAAGACATCACCCTTGTCAAAGAGAAGAAGGAAAAAGCCGAAACGCACTGTAAACAGTAGAAGAAGAAGCCCCAGGAAGAGAATTGTTAGATCGAAACTAGATTTCTTTTCCTAAGATGTCATACCTACCGCATAAGGATTCCCAACCTTCAATCACCTCCTCATTGAATCTATTCAATGCAGAAAATGTTGATGTGAGTGTCAAGCATGAATACTATGAACAATTTTATCCTCAACAACCCCTCTCCGATAATATCCATTTTCAAATTTATTCCAATGAAGACTACTTAATGGATATGTCTTTGACATTTATAGATTTACGAGTGAAAGTCCGGAAATCCGCTAATACATTGCCAATTCTTGCCGATGGAATATCCTATGAAAATTGTATATTACATAATTTATTTCGTCAAATCAGTGTCTACATCAATGGTACGCTGGTGAGCACAAGCAACAATCTCCCAAATTATACAAGCTGTATGCAATTCACGTTGATGACACCCAAGTCATACAAGGAATTGAGAGGCACCTCCAATTGATATGAATATATTACTAATACTGATAGTACAGATGCACTTAAAAATGCTACAACTAGTGAATTACATCTAGTTGGAAAAATATATCATGAAATATTTAATATACCCCAATGGCTACCCCCCCAATGTTAAAGTGGATATAAAATTGACGCTTGCACCATCCAATTTCATATTGAGAAAAGAACTTGCTGCCAATCCGGATGTAACTCTCTCCCTCATTTCGGCAATACTTCATGTACGCAAACAACAAGTTATGAGTTCTGTTGCTTTGGCAGTGGAAAAACTGAGAGCAAGTGGAAATAATATTAAACTACTTGTTCTTCATACAGTCACCAATCAACATCATATTGCCATGGGGTCACGCACCTTCACCTACTCATACTTTATCAATGGCGAAATTCCGTCAAAACTCGCTTTGGGATTTGTAAAAAACGCTAGAGCAATAGGATTGTGGACTGGAGGCCCACATAAATTTGAAATGTTTGGGCTTCCATCTCTTGTCGGCAAAGTAAACGGTATCCCCCTCTACAATCTATCTTTTGATAAATCCTATAGAACATTGTATGTGTTGACCATGCAAACCCTAGATCATGATTCACAACTATTTGAAAATGGTATAACCGAAGAAATGTTTGCTAAAACACATGGTATCATTGTATTTGAATTGTTTGGCACCCAGGATATGAGTATAGTACTAACGGGGAGTGTGCGTTTAGAGCGTACATTTGCCGACCAATTAGCTGAGAGTATTGCACTAATCTCGCTAAATCAATATGAAACCTATTGGGAAATCACTCCCGAAGGCAGTGTTCTACTAGACTTGGCACCATGAACACCAGTCAAATAATCAATGTATTTAATATGGATCCCTACATGTCCCAGTACAAATCCTATTGTGTGCCCTCGGACTTTCTTGGAAACATTCAAAGTCTCAACAATACCCTAATTATTGTTAATAGCAGTGCATCGACTGTGCACACGGGTCATTGGTTTTGCATCTTTTAAACAATGAAGACGATTGCATTTTTAGATCCTCTTGGTCTACCCTATTCATTTTACACTCCACACATCAGCAACTATATTGAGAGCAGTGGGATAACTATTATTCGAAATCGGAAGAGAGTGCAGGATCTGACGACTAAAAGCTGTGGCTTTCATGCACTACTATATTTTGTCTTCCGATGTCGTGACTATACTTACAAGCAGTTTCTCAACATTTATGTAGACAACCCACGTCTGAACGACTTTATGGTGGAAAATATCCTCTCAGACCTGTATAATATTGATTTTAGTGCCCTACGAGTAAAGTGCTTAAAAAATGTGTGGGAATGAAAAATGAATATACAACAATTTCTTTAAATCTTCACTTTAGATTTTTTCTTCTTCTGTGTATAGGCAACTGTTGTGAACCACTAATGCTGGTAAATCATTTGGATTCATTGTATATTGATCTTGATTGGCTGCAAAGTCAGGGTCACATTTTCTACAGTATAATTTAACTTCACTCTTGTCATATCTCTTTGTATAGTCAATGATACTATTTGTATTCATATTATGAAATTCAAGAGTTACAATCTGTCTATTCGAAGCAATATCACATACAGTGTTTTCAAATGGTGAATCACATTCGGTAACAGCCAAATAAAAATCACTTGGTTTATATTCATAATAGGCAGTGTCGTCACAACGATGACGTAGAAATCAAATTATCTTGTTACCCCAACAGTTGAATCGTAGACCAGATTTTTCCTCCCAGAATAATTTAAATTCATGACGATACCAATCTCGTAGAAATAAACTAAAATCACGTTTGGGACACTTTCCAATCAAAGCGGGGTAAGTATTCTCCCACTGATCACATTTGTCATAGTGACAATTGGAGGACAGATGTCCTCTAGGGTGAGAGTCACAAATCTCTTCAAGACATGAATAACATCCTTGAATTTTTACTGCATAGCCTCTATGTAATTTACAAGGATTACATAATTTGCACTTTTCACTATAGTCCTCAATAATTGTACAATTCTCACATTGTGTCCAACTGCGAAGAGTGTACATGCATTGTGGACATGTTTAGAACATTTATTGTTTCCGATGTCAACCCTCTCAGAGCTAAAACAAAACTGATCATCCTCATCGATAAATTCATAGGGAGGAATGGGAGAGGAGTAACTCTGTGAAGTCACCTCTTTCGAAGGTGGAGCCATCTACATTGAATCTATGGCAATATTTTCAAAAGTATATCCACGATATTATTCTGCTTTGTTCCAATTAATATATCAATAAATTGAGTATAAGCATTTGAGTCACATTGACATAGTTTCATACAATAGTCCAATGGGGGAGAATCAGTTTTCATTATATTGTCAAGTATTCCCCGAGAGAATATCTTGCGTTGAAGGGATAACTAAAGAAAATTATCATCCAAAATCAAATGTTTTTCCATAATCACCAGATTCGATCTAATTCTCTCTTTCTGAAATTTATTCATTTTTCAATCCTATCACTCTGACTGCTGACTCTAGACTGATCGTGATTCGTTAGCCTAACATTCTAACAAAAAGAAAGGGGACATTTTCGATTTCGAAACAATTTTATTGGATAATTTCAACAATAATACTAGACATGTACATTTAGCGATACAGTTTATTCTCTTCGATATGTTTCACTAATGCACTTAAAGCACATTGAAGTCTATTCACATGTGCTATATCAACTTTTGCAGCGAAGCATAATTGATCCTCCATTTTAAATTTGCTCAAGGATATCACATATCTTGCATATACTTCATCCCATTCCAGACAAAGCCGTGATCCTCTTGTGATTTCCACCGCAATGTTTGGTACTCTTGTATCATTGCTACCAGCTCCACTATCAACTTCTAATAGGGTAAACATTCCACTCATCATTATTACAAATATATCCTAATGAGTAAAGTCAAACTGTTCTCACTCCTTTGAATTCTATTCAGACACTAAAAAAAACTATAGCAAAAATCCTTTCCTTATATTCTTTACAATCCTGTCCACCTTATGTAACCGACTCCCTGATTGGCTTAGAGAAAGACACGTGATCCTCTTCCGTTATAATCAATAATTCCCCACCGATTATGTAATCAATTTCTGAGAAATCCACTTCCCCCTCGAGTTTATTAATACATCTCTTCCCGTCAAAGCGCATGTGCAAACTTTGCCCCGGAGTCATTACACCTAGAAACAACAAATAAAACGACCTTGAAAAAGGGGACATTGACCCCATTAGACTCGATCAATAATCCTTGAATAAATTATGTAAGCTTGGCGTTAGACTCAATTGTAGATGGCAGCAGTGATGTGCGCCCGGGAGTCGAAAGGGCTTCCCTACTTTTGACATTTGCACAACACAAAAGCTTATTCACTTTTAAGCTTTTTTTTTTTTAGAAGGGCTAGGGGTTGGCCAGAGCATCATAGAGAGGTGTGTAATAGCTACTTTGGAAAGAAATTAAATTTATAAGTGCCCTTTTTAAGTGACCAAAAAGAATGGAGTGCAAATAACCTCCCTCCCTACAGGCCCCCTCCCCCCAACAAGTCCTATAAAAATTTTGAGATAGCCATTTTGTTTAACATAGTTCAAAGGTCCAATATATATGGTTTTGATGATGATATAGCCCTCCATAGTCCCTGGGGAAGGGCTGTATGTGGTGTCGGGCGTATCGATATCGCGCGTATTGGTATCCTGTGTATTGGTATCGCATTGTATTGGGAATATTGGTATCTGCTGTTGTTTTTTTCAGTCATTTTCTAGGCTCATTTTTTTAAAGCATGTCCCGGCAAGATATCATGGTTGCAGCGGCAGCTGCAACCTAGTAAAGAGCAAACCACAGCCCATAGTAACCAAAAGTGGAAAAAAGTGTTTTCGAAAAAACTGTCTCGTGAGAAAAAATTGTCATTTGAAACTGAATCAGGAATGGTACCTATTGTTTCGGTTAATCTTAGAAGTAAAAGTTTATTGTGAAAAGAAATTTATATTTATTTCAAAAAAGAGCCTGAAACCCCTTGAAAATGGCGTCAAATCGAAATAAAAAGTGCACCATTAGAATCAGCATGGCCGAAAACCTTTTGTAAGATAATTATGGTCCCCCACCTTGAACACCAAGGAAAATGACTTTTTTGCATGGGTAGCACGTATCTGTCCCCCCTTTTTTTTCCTCTTTTTTTTCTAGAAGGGCTAGGGGGTGGCCAGAGCATCCTAGAGAGATGTGTAATAGCTCATTCTAAAGGCAATTAAATTTGTAAGTGCCATTTTTAAGTGACCAAAAATATTGGAGGGCAAATAGCCCACCCTCCCTCCAGGCCCCCTCCCCCCAACTAGTCCTATAAAAATTTTTAGATATCCCTGTTGCTTAGAATAGTTTAAAGGTCCAGTATATATGGTTTTGATGATGATATGAACCTCTATAGTCTCTGGAGAAGGGCTGAATGTTGTGTCGGGCGTATCGATGTCGCGCGTATCGGTATCGTGCGTATTGGTATCGCATGTATCGTATTGGAAATATTGGTATCCGCTGTTGTTTTTTCTCAGTCATTTTCTAGGCTCATTTTTTAAAGGTTGTCCCGGCGAGGTATCATGGTTGCAGCGGCAGCTGCAACCTAGTAAAGAGCGGACCACAGCCCATAGTAACCAAAAGTTAAAAAACCCGTTTTGAAAAAAACTGCCTAGTGAAAAAAAATTCCCTTCTGACAGTGACTCAGGACTGTCAACTATTATTTCGGTTTTCTTAAAAGTAAAAATTTATTGCGAAAAGAAATTTATGGTGGTTTCGAAAAAAGCCTAAAACCCACTCGAAAATGCCGTCAGATCAAAATGAAAAGTTTACCCTTGGAATCAAAATGGTCAGAACCTTGTACAGGGAAGTTACAGTTCCCCTTCATGACTTACTTAAGTCCCATCCGTCCTTGAAGGTCGTCTTGGGGCCTCTTTCTTCGTAACGGCGTGGATGTGCCTTCTGTATGCTTCACGGTCTTCTGCTAGGCGAAGAAGGTCCGAGAGGCGGTGAGGTGCAAAGTTTTCCTTCCACCTTTTTGGGGGACGACCACGAGGACGAGAACCGTGACTTTGGCCTTCGAAGGTGATTTTTGGGAGACGGGACCGACTCATCCGTTGTACGTGACCGAGCCATCGAAGTTGCTGGAGCTGGATCTTCATAAGAATTATTTGTTGTACTTTAAGGCGCTCGAGAAGTTCGAAATTTGAGATTCTATCAAGGTAAGTGATCCCGCCGATGCGGCGGAGGAACTTAGTTTCAAATGCTGCGAATCGAAGGTTGTCATTTACCTTCAGTGTCCATGTTTCACATGAGTAGATTGCAATGGGGATGATCAGGGTATCAAAAAGTCGTGTCTTAAGCCGCAGAGACAAATCCTTGCTTCGCCATATGGGCATAAGGGCCTTGAAACTGGAACTCGCGAGGGCGAGACGTCTTTTGATGTCTTTTGATGGACTGTTGTCGCTGGTGATCAGACTGCCGAGGTAAGGGAACTCGTCAACCCACTGGATACTCTCTCCATTAATTTTCAGGTCTGGCTTAACTGTATCCTTTGGCTTTCGTGAGCAGCACATAGCCTTTGTTTTTGATACATTTATGATCATTCCAAAATAACTAGTGGCTTCGAAGACGTCGTTAAGAACGGCTTGTAGATCCTCGGGTGTTTCAGCCATTTCGTTGATATCGTCGGCGTAGGCTAGCTTATCTATCTGAACACCCCCTATAGGTGCGCCACAAGTTGTCTCCACCAGGGATAAGACTGCTGTGAGGAAAAGGTTGAACAGCTCTGGAGACAAAAGGCATCCTTGAAGGACACCTGCGGAAGTCTGGAAACTGTCAGTGAGACCTTCACTAGTCATCACACGACTCCCAAATTTTGATTACATATCCTTGATAAGATCTACTAGGTTTCGTGGGATTCCGTAATGGAGAAGGATATGCCATAGGCCATTTCTCCAAATAAGGTCAAATGCTTGCCTAAAGTCCATGAAGAGCTGATACAGGTCGCGACCGAATTCCAGATATTCCTCTAAAATTTGGCGAACAGTGAAAATTTGGTCAACGGTCGATCTCCCAGGGCGAAACCCGGCTTGGTATTCTTGGATGACTAAGGATGACACGGCTCTGATCCGTTGGATCCCCTTCATGAACAACAGGGAAAATCACTTTTATTACATCGGTAGCACTGATCTCCCTCTCGTTTTTTTTTTTTTTTTAAACGGGTCTAGCGGACTACCAGAACGTCATAAAGAGATTCTTAATGGCTCATTCAAAAGCTATTTCTCATATCTACTTACTTTAAGGTATGAGGAAACATGCTATTACTTTTAAATAAGTTGAGCTTTCTTGTCTGCAAAATGAACACGCAGAAATTTATGTACAAAAATTATCTTTTAACTTTTACAATTGCTTTTTTTTAAATGCATTTTTTTTACTTTCTGTAAAGTAAAAGTAAATTGCAAAAAGAAATTTATGGCAATTAAACCCCTCGAAAATGGCGTCAGATCAAAATAAAAAGTGTACCTATGGAATTAGCAAGGTCAAAAACCTTGTACAGTCCCCCTTCTTGAACAAAAAGGAAAACCACTTTTTCCATCGGTACCACTGATATGTCTCCCGTTTTTTTTTCTGTTTTTTTCAACAGGCCTAGCGTGCTACCAAAACATCATAGGAAGATACCTAGTCGCTAATTTCAAACATATTACTCATATATACGTTCTTTTTGTCTATTTTACAATCAAAAAGGGCCATATAGCACTAAAAATGGCACTTTTGGTACCACTTCTTATGGTCCAAAGCCCCTAACTGGAGGTTTATTATACCCCTCACATATAGTACCCCTCCAGATCCTCTTAGTAAGTTTCATAAATCAACTACTCATCTTAAAAGTGAAAGATTATTGCGAAAAAAATTAACTAAAACTAAAAACTTTTCAACTGAAAATCTACCAAAAACTAAGCTTGAATGATCAACAGTTTTGAATTGAATCTTTAAACTTCACTCTGCGAAGAAGCCTGTGTGCTAGTTTTAACGGCAGTAATTGAGGGGAAAGGACGTTCTTGCCCCTTTTGTTTTTTGCTCCTGCCTAGGTTTTGAAAAACAAATTTTTTGGGTCATTTCATTGGAAAAGAGACTTTTTTCATTAAGAAAAATGGGGGAAACAGCCGAAAGTGCACTTTATGCGAATGTGCTATCAAGTCAAACTTATAAAAAGCTTACTTACTTACTTACTTACTTACTTAAAGCTCTTGCTCGGCAGCGTCGCCAGCGTAGAGGGAACCAGTCGTCAGCGCCGTCAGTCTTCTCCAGAGTGGTCGGTTCAGGGAGAGGGTTGTCACTTCAGCCGGGTTGATGTTTCTGAAGGCGAGCCGATCACGGATGACGTCCGCCCATCTGGTGCGTGGTCTTCCCCTAGGACGCCTCCAGCCGTTTGCAGCTGGGTCGAAATCGAAGATGAGCCGGGCGGGTGTTTGGGCAGGCAGATGGAGCAGATGACCATACCAACGCAGCGAGCGAGACTCAAGCTGCTCGGACAGGGTTGGGAGTTTGAAGGACCTGAGGATTTCTGAATTTCGTACCCTGTCGGGCCATCGGGAACGTTCGATTTTTCGGAGGTGTTTCGTCTGGATGGCATCTACCTTCAGCGTCTGTGTCTGAGTCAGCGACCAAGTCTCAGCAGAATAGAGCATAATGCTGGCAACCGAAGCAGAGTATATTCGTGCTTTGGTGAGACGGCTGATCTGGGGTTTATGGAAGACTGTTTTTAGAAAGCGACCGAAGACAGAGTTTGCTTTTGCCGCTCTTGCTGATATTTTGGCATCTAGGCTTCCGTTTGAGCAGACAATTGAACCAAGGTAGGTAAACTGCTTGACTACCTCTACAGTCTGGCCACAAATTTCCACAGATGACAGGGGGTTGGACGGCGTTTTCTCAACGGGCATTATCTTGGTCTTCGACCAATATATTTTCAGACCAAATTTCTCAGCGGCAGAGGCCAGTGTTTCCAGTGTAGTTTTGAGGTCACTAATGTTTTCGCATATTAGCGCCACGTCGTCGGCAAAGTCGACGTCTGAAAGAAATCTTCCAGCAAAGCCTATGCCAAACGGCTGCACCTGCTGTGTTTTATTCAGGATGTGGTCTATTACACAGTTAAAGAGCTCAGGTGCAGCGGCACATCCTTGCCGGACACCATTTTTAATTTTGAAATATCCAGAAGGCCGTCCATTTACAATCACCGCACTTTCAGTGTTATTATACATTTCTTTGAGGAGACGGACGATTTTCGTGGGTACGCCAGCAGACTGGAGGATTAGCCATAGTGACTGCCTATCGACAGTGGCGAAGGCAGATCGAAAATTGACAAAGGCAATGTACGCCTTCCTCTTATATTCAAGAGTTTTATCTACTAGCTGTCTAATCGTATGGATTTGCTCGGTGGTGGACCTGCCTGGCATGAAGCCAGCTTGCTGGGGGCGACGCAGGGCATGGAGGTACCTTGTTGCCCGTTTGAGAAGCAGCATAGCGAAGAGCTTTCCAGGAACTGAGAGTAAAGTTATGCCACGATAATTGATACATTCTGCTTTGCTCCCCTTCCTCTTGTAGATTGGCACAAGTAGGCCCTTCTTCCAGTCTGAGGGGATTTTTTCAGAGTGCCACACAAGGTTAAACAGCATTTGTAGCCAGAGGATCATGGCTGGACCCCCATTTTTAAGGAATTCCGATGTTAGGCCACATATTCCTGGCGCTTTTTTATTCTTTAGCTTGTGGGTGGCAGCTTTTATCTCCTCCGCTGTAAATTCAGGACCATCAGGAGCAGGTATGGTAGTAGCCGCAGCAGCTGCTAGCTCATGGTCCGTCTGGTCTGGTGGATCTGAGTTGAGCAGCTTCTCAAAGTGGTCCTCCCACTGGCGGAGGCATTGTGATTGGTCGTAGATATTCTCACCGCTAGCGCTTCGAAGGTATGGCGTTTAGCGATTAGGTATAAATATAAGCTGTTAAATGAACCCTTAAGAAGCTCTCTTTAGTTACTGTAGCCTTCTTGTTTCTGCTAGTCAGTAGGTGATTTACAAAGCCCTGTCTTCATTCTGGCTTTTTCAGGGGAAGTCAGCCGAGTAAAAACAGTTTTTCGTTCATCGAAAAACAAACGTTCCTGAAAAACATGTATTGTTTTGTGAAGTATGGATGATGAACTTTATGTTATAGACTGAAAGTTTTTCGTAGCTGTCAAGGTTGTTTTCAGTATTTTCTATAGGTGTATTATCTCCCCTAGATCGGTGATAATTAGAAACTACATTAAAATAAGTTTTCAACTGAAACTTAGGAGTGCCATTAAAACTTAAAACGACCATACATTATTCTGTATCATAGGCAGCGCGATAGCGCTGCCTAAGTAAAGAACGATGTGGGCACAATTTATTATTTATTTTTCTTTTTTCTTCTTCATCTTTCTTCTCGATACCCGGGCACTTCGTATCGAAGGAGTTGTCGTAGAAACTTAGAAAAGGGCTCATTCGATTAGAAATTGGAGTAGCTAGTGCTCTTTTTAATTGTCGAAAGTGATTGGAGGACAACTAGCCCCCCTCACGCCTATCATTCCCCCGAACACATAAAATCAAAATTTTGAGATAGCCATTTTGTTCAGCGCAGTAAAAAAAAAAATGAGCAAAAATAAAATCAAATAGTCTACCAAGCGTGAAACTACCACAAATCAGCATCGATAAATAAATGAAACCCAAAACAAACAGAAATTAAAATAAATAACCGAGTCAAACTCAAAACGAGCAGAAATTAACATAAGTTGGGTGCAAAACCCCTATGCCTTCCCAAGGCCAGAACAGAATTTGCACTTTACTGAAAAAATACAAATGAATGTACATTGTCAGTATAATATACATATACTGATATTTAGTAATCAAAATATTAATATTATTTGATTTATTAAAATTATAAAAGAAAATCATTTATATTCTTTTCAGTAAAGTGCAAATTATGTTCTGGCCTTGGGAAGGCATAGGGGTTTTGAGCCCAACTTATATTAATTTCTGCTCGTTTTGAGTTTGACTCGGTTATTTATTGTAATTTCTGTTCGTTTTGGGTTTCATTTATTTATCGATGCTGATTTGTGGTAGTTTCACGCTTGGTAGACTATTTGATTTTATTTTTGCTCATTTTTTGATTAATGGAGTTCTTTACTTTTCTTTGAAAAACTTATTTTGTGGAAAAAGTTTTTTTAATTAATAAATGAAAAAGATCATGGCAATGTTGTTTCTAAATTAAATTTGAATCAAAAAACGAACAAACATTAACGTAGATAAAAGGTTTTTCCGATGGAAGTGGATACCGGAATTGAAACTTAAAACGAAAAAAAAGAATTACGCCACAACCTAATTAATACATATGAATACAACTAGTACAAATAAACCAGATAGTTATCTTTCCCTATATTTTTAGGAATATAGAAAACTAGCGCTTTACTGAGAACACAATAGTCAATTATAAAAACAGGATTATTGATTTAAGAGTCAAAGTGAGTATGTAGCCTGACAATGCTAAGCGAATCTATAAAGCTTTCCATATTCTTACACCAGTTGGGACATTGGTAACTTTCAGTACACAATTAAGTTATCTTAAAAAGATAAGCGTAAAACTAAATATTTTTTAATAACCGCGAAGTAATTGAACAGCATACAGAAATATTGGATTGATTTATCAAGCAGCATTTTGCTCTCACCAGCTATAATATCAATAGTGGGTAATATACTGTCTTAAATTGTAAGAAATATGCTTTAGTATCACTTGAAATGCAGATCAAATAAGACATAATATGAACTCTGGAAATCCGATTGTTTCCCTCTATACAAGAGTGAATTTCAAGGTATGATACAAATTCTAAAGCTACTCTATAATCCTAATACTATCAATATGGCCTTAATTTGAACTTGTGTACAAACTAATCATGACAGATTGTCCATGACAGATTGTCCTTTTCAGAACCAAAAAAAGAGCCAGTCATTGATCTGACCCATTGTGCAGAAGTGATACCAAATTAAACGTAAAAAAAATAAAGCTAAATCCTAAAACGGATTGTTGCTTTATCTTAAAAGGAATTGATCCTAAAAGGGATTGATAATATTTTGATTCTATAAAAAGTGACCTTAATTGGTTTGCTTTTACTGTACCAAAACTCATATATTATTTTGTGTTTTCAGTATAGCGTTAATTTTGTATAATCCTAAAAGAATAGTGAAACATAATTAGTTGGTTTATTTGTACTAGTGTTATTCATATATGCTAGATAGGCTGTGAAGTAATGATTTTTGTTTGTTTTAAGTTTCAAATTCGCTCTATACTTCCCTCGGAAAAACTTTGTTTTTTTAAAATTAATTTATATTTACAGCAATTCCCGTTTATGAGGCTCCATGTATCAAATAATGCAATTTCATCATTTGATGTCCTTACCCTCGGGGCTGCCTGAATAATTTTCAGACCTTTCTATTCTCTTGAATGAAATTAGTGTCTATGGCCTTCGGGGCAGGTGGCAGAAGTTTAGGTGGACTGCTAAGGGGAAATGGGAAAGTAAGGAAAGGCAATTATCTTTCAATCCCCTTATCCTTTAAAAATGTATTGCAGCTTTCAATCTTCTACAGTAGTATGGTTCTTTGCAAGTTTCAACAACCATCTTATCTATGCAAAGAAAACAGCAAAAAAAACAAGAAAAAAAACATTAATATGTAATATGTTTTGATTAGCCAACACGATCGCGGTGGCTCTTATATGTTAATCTTCTTCAGTCACACGACTATTGTTATTAAAGGTTACCTTTATATTCAATGTTGCTAGTCAAACTTCTCTTTTCCAAAATTCGTCCTTGAACATCGAAAAGGAGAAAGGTAACTGAAAAGATATACCATGTGAGACAAACATATAAACAATCATGATCAACCTTATCTACTATTAACACCAAAAAGAGTCAAGTTTTCCTGCTGGAAGCAAAGAGGGAAGTGGAAAATAAAAACTAACAAAAATTATTGCTTCACAGTGTAGGCAGCAGATGTATATAAATCTAGCTCAAACAAACTCGTCAAAGTCAAATAATTACTCAAGCTAAACGAATAACGAATAAATAAATCTTAAATCAAGACAAGATTGAATCGGATTCAAAATCAAAACAAAAGCGAAATACCAGACTCGTGCTACTACGTCCTCCCATGCCCTTTAAAAGTTGAAGGGTGATTTGTACTTTGCTGAAACCAACTTGTATTTTCAGTAGCGTGGATTTTCCGTAATATCGATCACAAAATAATATTCAAGTCTAGTCAAACTTTACAAATAAGACCTACCACAAAGATTAATGGGGCTAACCTCTCCCCTCTCTAAACCTAAAAATGGCTTTGGGTCATTTGGGCTCTACTGAAAACGAAGTATATTTTAAACAGGCCGGCTATTATTTGTTATTAAAAAAAATAATGACAATAAACAAGATTAGAGGACTGAAAAAATTTCATAGAATATCCACATTTGTTAGCATTGCTACTTTAACGGACACGTTTTTTGCCAAACCTTGTGCTGAAGATTCTATTTAATTCAAATATGTAAGGAATCCATGCCTAAACAACCTTTAAAAGTATGAACATCGACGTTTCTTGAATCAATCTATTTTTTTAGTAAAAGCAATAATTTGTATTGACGAAAAAAAAGCTAAGATAGAAGCTAATATTTAAAATCCAAGTAGTAAGATAAAGGTACGCTCGCTGTCCTGCACATTTTACACTTGACACTAACTAAAGATCAACCCCTCTCTGGACATCAGTTATGTAATTTAGGCAGCTTGAATGCCTGAAAGTTAAAGGCGAGTGTTTTTGCCCACGTCTCTGCGCAAATAAATCATATTTGTCATTGACATTAGCAGTTGAAGGGGTGCCAGCCCTAACGGGACTCCACATTTGGCATTGAATACTTACGGGAGTGACACAGCACGCTCATTGACTAAGAAATGTACCAGACCACATCCTTTTTCTAGGTCAATGACAGGGTTAGATTACGACCAGGACAATGTGACATCATCAGACAAGACTTTCTGGAGGCGTTTGTTTTAATTTACATAATTTTTCTATGTCGAAATCAAAATACCGTTTTATTTTCTATAGCATGTGGGGGGTTGTATATATAGATCATGCTTGTCTGCACAGACCAGACTTTCTTGGAATGTTAGCTTTAAAACATGTCATAAATGCTAGAATATTAAGCGGGACTCTAAAGAGATAAAAATTTGTGACTTAACACTAAAAAAGTTGAAAGTAATAGACTCATCAAGATGCCATAGCCTTAGTTCTCGACTATGTTCTGTGTAATACACAAGTACCATCGAGCAGTGTTGTCAATATAAAATATACAATAAAAGAGATTGAAATTTGTGACATAACGCTAAAAAAGTTGAAAGTAATAGACTCATCCCTATCAAGATGACCTTGTGACTTGACATAGCTTTACTTCTCGGTTTTGGTCGCTATAATAGACAAGTACACAATATGGGATTAGTGAGATGGTTATGGATTTGAACATCAAGGACCGCAACTAGCAATGACCTTAGCCACCAAGGACCTCAATCTCTAAGGTCCCCTCTCCCTAACCTCCAAGGGGCCGCCTCCCTCTATCTTTTTGGGCCCATCCCCCCATTTTTTATACTTTTTTGAAGTTTTTTTTTTTTACATGATAATTTTACTTCAACTTTGTTTACATGTCTTAGAATGAACAAGTACACAAATTGGGATTAGTGAGATGGTTATACATTTGAACATTTAGGACCGTAATCAGCAATGACCCTAGCCACCGAGGATCTCAGCCTCCAAGGTCCCCTCTCTCCAACCTCCAAGGGGCCCCCTCCCTCCATAATTTTGGGCCCATCTCCCCATTTTTTTATACTTTTTTGAAGTTTTTTTTAATATGATAATTTTATTTCAACTTTTTTTTACATGTCTTAGAATAGACAAGTACACAATATGGTATTAGTGAGATGGTTATGGATTTGAACATCAAGGACCGCAACCAGCAATGACCCTAGCCACCAAGGACCTCAATCTCCAAGGTCCCCTCTCCCCAACCTCCAAGGGACCCTCCCTCCATCTTTTTGACCCCATCCCTCCATTTTTTCATACTTTTTGAAGTTAATTTTTTTTAACATGATAATTTTATTTCGACTTTTATTACATGTCTTAGAATGAACAAGTACACAATATGGGATTGATGAGATAGTTATGGATTTGAACCATCAAGGACCGCAACCATCAATGACCCTAGCCACCAAGGACCTCAACCTCCAAGGTTCCCTCTCCACAAACGCCAAGAGCCATCAAGGATCGCAACCAGCAATGGCCCTAGCCAC
This sequence comes from Artemia sp. Qi Xiang Cuo, assembly GCF_049724085.1. Lineage (NCBI taxonomy): Eukaryota > Metazoa > Arthropoda > Branchiopoda > Anostraca > Artemiidae > Artemia > Artemia sp. Qi Xiang Cuo. The sequence goes on along the minus strand of NC_142797.1, from coordinate 53,746,023 downwards.
TAAGAACCCCAACATCCAAGGTCCTCTCTCCCAAACCTCCAAGGGGCCCCCTCCCTCCAACTTTTCAGGCCCATCCCACTATTTTTTCTTATTTTTTCTTATATTTGAAGTTTATTTTTTTAACATGATAATTTTTTTCAACTTTTATTGCATGTCTTAAAATGAACAAGTACACAATATGAGATTAGTGAGACGATTATGAGTATAAACCATCACGGACTGCAAGCACCAACGACCCTATTCACCAAGGACCTCAACCTCCAAGGGCCCCCCTCCCCAACCTCCAAGGGGCCCCCTCGCTCCAACTTTTTTGAGGACATCCCCCCATTTTTAATATAGAGGCTCTATTAAGAGTTATAAATTTGTAAGAAAAAAGTTATCAGAACGTCATTTCAAATTTCATCCAGGAAATTATGAGTAAATTGTAAGTAAGTAACAAACTCTTTCTTGTATTCACCACTTGGATGCACAATACTGAAAATTCATTCCATAAATTATGGAAAAAACGTAAGTAACTAACAAACTCTTTCCTGAATTCCCCTCCTGGATACACAATACACGCCTCTTGTATACACAATACCAATATTTCATTCAAGAAATTATGAAAAAAAATTGTAAGTAAGTAGCAAACTCTTTCTTGAATTCCCCTCTTGGATACACAATACAGAAATTTTATTCAAGAAACAACGAAAAAATTGTAAGTAAGTAACCAAGTATTATTTGGAGTCACCTCTTGGAATTTCATTCAAGAAACTATAAAAAATTGTAAGTAAGTATCAAACTCTTTCTTGAATTTGCCTCTTGGATACACAATACAGAAATTTCATTCAAGAAATTATGAAAATTTTTTAAGTAAGTTGCAAACTCCTTCTTGAATACAAAAAATTGTAATTAAGTAACTAAGTGTTTCTTGAATTCACCTCTTGGATACACAATACAGAAAAAATGTAAGTAAGTTACCAAGTGTTTCTCGAATATGCCTCTTGGATACACAATGCAGAAATTTCAATCAAGAAACTATGAAAAAGTGTAAGTAACTAGCCAACTGTTTCTTGAATTCACCTCTTGGATACGCAATACAGAAATTTCAATCATGAAACCATGACAAATTCTAAGTAAGCAACAAACTCTTTCTTGATTTCACGACTTGTATGCACAAAGTGTTTCTTGAATTCACCTCTTGGAATTTCATTCAAGAAATTATGAAAAAAATTGTAAGTAAGTATCAAACTCCTTCTTGAATTCATCTCTTGGATACACAATATAGAAATTTTATTCAAGGAATTACGAAAAGATTGTAAGTAAGTAACCAAGTATTTCTTGAATTCACCTTTTGGATACACAATAAAGACATTTCATTCGATATATTATGAAAAAATTATAAGTAAGTAACCAACTGTTTCTCGAATTTACCTCTGTCATACACAATACAGAAATTTCAATCAAGAAACAATGAAAAATTGTAAGTAAGTAAGTAAAAAACTCTTTCTTGAATTCACCTCTTGGATACACAATACTGAAATTTCATTCGATAAATTATGAAAAATTGTGAATAAGTATCAAACTCTTTCTTGAATTCACCTCTTGGTTACACAATACAGAAATTTCATTTAATAAATTATGAAAAAACTGTAAGTAAGAAGCAAACTCCTTCTAGAATTCACCTCATGGATACACAATATAGAAATTTTATTAAAGAAATAACGAAAAAATTGTAAGTAAGTAACCAAGTGTTTCTTGAATTCACCTTTTGGATACACTATACAGAAATTTCAATCAAGAAACTATGAAAAAATTGTAAGTAAGTAACAAATTCTTTCTGGATTTCACCTCTACGATGCAAAATACAGAAATTTCATTCAAGAAATTATGTAAAAATTGTAAGTAAGTAGCAAACTCCTTCTTGGATACACAATAAAGAAATTTTATTCAAGAAATACCGAAAAAAATTGTAAGTAAGTAACCAAGTGTTTCTTGAATTCACCTCTTGGAATTTTATTCAAGATTTTATGAAAAATTGTAAGTAAGTAACAAACTCTTTCTTGAACTCGCCTCTTGGATACACAATACAGAAATTTCATTCAAGAAATTTTGAAAAAATTGTAAGTAAGAAGCAAATTCCTTCTTGAATTCACCTCTTGGATACACAATATAGAAATTTTATTCAAGGAATTACGAAAAAATTGTAAGTAAGTAACCAAAGGTTTCTTGTATTCTCCTCTTGGATACACAATAAAGACATTTCATTCTAGAAATTATGAAAAAATTGTAAGTAAGTAACCAACTGTTTCTCGAATTCACCTCTGTGATACACAATACAGAAATTTCAATCAAGAAACTATGAAAAATTATAAATAAGTAAGTAACAAACTCTTTCGTGAATTCACCTTTTGGATACACAATACAGAAATTTCATTCGAGAAATTATGAAAAATTTTAAGTAAGTAACAAACTCTTTCTTGATCATTCAAGAAATTATGAAAAAAATTGTAAGTAAGTAGCAAACTCTTTCCTGAATTCACCTCTTGAATGGAGAATACAGAAATTTCATTCGAGTTATTATGAAAAATTGTAAGTAAGTAACAAACTCTTTCTTGATCATTCAAGAAATTATGACAAAATTGTAAGTAAATAGCAAACTCTTTCCTGAATTCACCTCTCGAATGCACAGTACAGAAATTTCATTCGAGAAATTACGAAAGTAAGTAATAAATTCTTTCTTGAATTTACCTTTTGAATACACAATATTGAAATTTTATTCAAGGAATTATGAAAAAAACTGTAAGTAAGTAACAAACTCTTTCATGAATTCACCTTTTGTATGCACAATAACGCCATTTCATTCAAGAAATTATGAAAAAGTGTAAGTAAGTAACCAACTGTTTCTTTAATTCCCCTCTTGGATACACAATACAGTAATTTCATTCAAGAAATTATGAAAAATTGCAAGTTAGTAACAAACTCTTTCTTGTATTCACCTCTTGATTACACAATATAGAAATTTTATTCAAGGAATTATACAAAACTGTAAGTAAGTAACAAACTCTTTTTTGAATTCACCTCATTTATGCACAATAAAGACATTTCATTCGATAAATTATGAAAAATTGTAAATAAGTAGCAAACTCCTCTTGGATACACAATACGGAAATTTTAATAAAAAAACTATGAAAAATTGTAAGTAAGCAACAAACTCTTTCTTGAATTCGCCTCTTGTATGCACAATACAGAAATTTCATTCGAGAAATTATGAAAAACTGTAAGTAAGTAACAAACTCTTGCTTTACTTCATTTAAAGGTTAATTTAGACTAGCTTACGTGTGCGCGCGTAACCTAGTCTAAATTAACCTTTAAAATGAAGTAAAGCTAGAGTTTGATACTTACTCACAATTTTTCATAATTTCTCGAATGAAATGTCTTTATTGTGCATACATGAGGTGATTTCAAGAAAGAGTTTGTTACTTACTTGCAATTTTTTAATAATTTCTTGAATGAAATTTCTGTATTGTGTTTCCGAGAGGTGAATTCAAGAAGGATTTTGCTACTTACTTACAATTTTTCCTAATTTCTCGAATGAAATTTCTGTATTGTGTATACAAGAGGTGAATTCAAGAAAGAGTTTGTTGCTTACTTAAAATTTTTCATAGCTTCTTTATTGAAATTTCTGTATTGTGTATCAAAGAGGTGAATTCAAGAAACAGTTGCTTACTTACTTCCACTTTTTCATAATTTCTCGAATGAAATGTCTTTATTGCGCATGCAAGAGGTGAATACAAGAAAGATTTTGTTACTTATTTACAGTTTTTTTCATAATTCCTTGAATAAAATTTAAATATTGTGTATTCAGAAGGTAAATTCACGAAAGAGTTTGTTACTTATTTACATTTTTTCATAATTTCTCGAATGAAATTTTTATATTGTTCATTCAAGAGGTGATTTCAGGATAGAGTTTGTTAGTTACTTACAATTTTTTATAGTTTCTATATTGAAATTTCTCTACTATGTATCTAAGAGGTGAATTCAAGAAACATTTGGTTGATTACTTACAAATTTTCGATATTCCTTGAATAAAATTTCTGTATTGTGTATCCAAGAGGTGAATTCAACAAGGAGTTTCCTACTTACTTACAATTTTATTCATAATTTCATGAATGATCAAGAAAGAGTTTGTTACTTACTTACAATTTTTCATAATTTCTCGAATTAATTTCCTGTATTGTGTATCCTAGAGGTGAATTTAAGAAAGAGTTTGTTACTTACTTACTTACAATTTTTCGAAGTTTCTTGATTGAAATTTCTGTATTGTGTATCCCAGAGGTGAATTCGAGAAACAGTTGGTTACTTAATTATAGTTTGTTCATAATTTCTCGAATGAAATGTCTTTATTGTGCATCCAAGAGGTGAATTCAAGAAGCACTTGGCTACTTACTTACAATTATTTCGTAATTCCTTGAATAAAATCTCTATATTTTGTATCCAAGAGGTGAATTCAAGAAGGAGTTTGCCAGTTACTTACAATTTTTCATACTTTCTTGAATGAAATTTTTGTATTGTGTATCCAAGAGGCGAATTCAAGAAAGAGTTTTTTACTTACTTACAATTTTAATAATTTATTGAATTAAATTCCAAGAAGTGAATTCAAGAAATACTTGGTTACATAATAACAATTTTTTTCGTTATTTCTTGAATAAAATTTCTGTATTGTGTATCCAAGAAGGAGTTTGCTACTTACTTACAATTTTTTCATAATTTCTTGAATGAAATTTCTGTATTGTGCATCCTAGAGGTGAAATCAAGAAAGAGTTTGTTAGTTACTTACAATTTTTTCATAGTTTCTTCATTAAAATTTCTGTATTGTGTATCCAAGAGATGAATTCGAGAAACATTTGGTTACTTACTTACAACTTTGTTATTTCTTGAATAAAATTTCTGTATTGTGTATCCAAGAGGTAAATTCAAGAAGGAGTTTTCTGCTTAATTACAATTTGTTTCATAGTTTCTGAAAAGAAATTTGTGTATTGAGTAACCAAAAGGTGAATTCAAGAAAGAGTTTGATACTTACAATTTTTCATAATTTCTTGAATGAAATTCCAAGAGGTGAATTCAAGAAACATTTGGTTACTTACTTACAATTTTTCGCTATTTCTTGAATAAAATTTTTGTATTGTGTATCCAAGAGGTGAATTCAAGAAGGAGTTTGCTACTTACTTACAATTTTTTTCATAATTTCTTGAATGATCAAGAAAGAATTTGTTACTTACTTAAAATTTTTCCTTTTTTCTCGAATGAAATTTCTGTATTGTGTATCCAAGAGGTGAATTCAAGAATGAGTTTGTTACTTACTTACTTAAAATTTTTCATAGTTTCTTGATTGAAATTTCTGTATTGTGTATCCCAGATGTAAATTCGAAAAACAGTTGGTTACTTAATTACAATTTTTTGATAATTTCTTGAATGAAATGTCTTTATTGTGTGTCCAAGAGGTGAATTCAAGAAACACTTGGTCAATTTTTTCTTAATTCCTTGAATAAAATTTGCATATTGTGTATCCAACAGATGAATTCAAGAAAGAGTTTGCTACTTACTTACAATTTTTTTTCATAATTTCTTGAATGAAATTTCTGTAATGTGTGTGCAAGAGGTGAATTCAAGAAAGAGTTTGTTACTTACTTACAATGTTTTCATAATTTCTTGAATGTAATTTCAAGATGTGAATTCAAAAAACACTTGGTTACTTACTTAAAATATTTTTCGTTATTTCAATCAATCAATCAATCAATTTATTAATACTAAAAACAAAACAATTACAAACGTAAAGTTTATACACGCCCAAGAAGCTCAGCTTGTAAAGGGCCAACAAAACAAAATAAGACACTATTATAAAGCACATAAAAATACTGGATGAAGAGACATTTATGAAAATAGGGTAATTAAAAGGAAACTACACATATAACTGAAAAAAATATTTAAACAAAGAAAAGAGATTGGAAATAAGGATTAAATTAAAAAAAAAAAAAATTAAAATCAGAAAAATATATTGAATGAAAAGAAAGAGATATAAATTTGGAGGGAATGAAAAAAGAAAGAAAAAAGGGGGAAAATTACTATACCGGAAAAACCCGGCGAGAAACTGCCTTTGCAGAAAGAGATAAAGGGACATCAGGAGGGATGGAATTCCATAATAAAATAAATTGATAAACAGGAGACCTCTGACTTGCTGTTGATGATCGCTTAGGTAAAATGAATCTAGGATAAGAGCGACGTAAAAAAGAAGAGTACTAACCTGAGCCTGACAGAAAGAAAAACTGCTGCAGAGATGGTGGAAGTGTACCTAGAAATGCAGAATTTGTTAAATAAAGGTAACTTTTACCCACAATATTTCTTGAATAACATTTCTGTATTGTGTATCCAAGAAGGAGTTTGCTACTAATTTACAATTTTTTCATAATTTCTCGAATGAAATTTCTGTATTGTGCATCCTAGAGGTGAAATCAAGAAAGCGTTTGTTAATTACATACAATTTTTTATAATTTCTTGAATGAAATTCCTGTATTGAGTAACCAAGAGATTAATTCAAGAAAGAGTTTGATACTTACTTACAATTTTTTTATATTTTCTTGAATGAAATTCCAAGAGGTGACTTCAAGAAACACTTGGTTACTTACTTACAATTTTTTCGGTAATTCTCGAATAAAATTTCTTTATTGTGTATCCAAGAGGTGAATTCAAGAAGGAATTTGTTGCGTACTTACAATTTTTTTCATTATTTCTTGAATGAAATTTCCGTATTGCGTAACCAAGAACTGAATTCAAGAAAGAGTTTGATACTTACTTACAATTTTTTCATAATTTCTTGAATGAAATTCCAAGAGGTGACTTCAAGAAACACTTGGTTACTTACTTACAATTTTTTTCGTTATATCTTGAATACAATTTCTGTATTTTGTTTCCAAGAAGGAGTTTGCTACTTACTTACAATTTTTTCATAATATCTCAAATGAAATTTTTGTATTGTGCATCCTAGAAATGAAATCAAGAAAGAGTTTGTTACTTACTTACAATTTCTCATACTTTCTCGATTGAAATTTCTGTATTGTTTATCCAAGAGGTGAATACAAGAAACACTTGGTTACTTACTAACAATTTTTTATTATTTCTTGAATAAAATTTCTGTATCGTGTATCCAAGAGGTGAATTCAAGAAGTAGTTTGCTACTTACTTATAATTTTTTCAATAATTTCTTGAATGAAATTTCTATATTGTGTAACCAATAGGTGAATTCAAGAAAGAGTTTGATACTTACTTACAATTTTTCATATTTTCTTGAATGAAATTCCAAGAGGTGAATTCAAGAAACACTTGGTTACTTACTTACAATTTTTTCGGTAATTCTTGAATAAAATTTCTTTATTGGGTATCCAAGAAGGAGTTTGCTACTTACTGACAATGTTTCATAATTTATCGAATGAAATTTCAGTATTGTGCATACAAGAGGTTAAATCAAGAAAGAGTTTATTGCTTACTTACAATTTTTCATAGTTTCTTGATTGAAATTTCTGTATTGTGTATCCAAGAGGGTAATTCAAGAAACAGTTGGTTACTTACTTACACTTTTTCCATAGTTTCTTGATTGAAATTTCTGTATTGTGTACCCAACAGGCAAATTCAAGAAAAAGTTGGTTATTTACTTACAATTTTTCTGTATTGTGTATCCAAGAGGTGAAGTCAAGAAGCACATGGTTACTTACTTCAAAATTTTTCGTAATTTCTTGAATAAAATTTCTATATTGTGAATCCAAGAGCTGAATTCAAGAGGGAGTTTTTTACTTACTTACAATTTTTTTCATAATTTTTTGAATGAAATTGCTCTATTGTGTATCCAAGAGGCAAAATCAAGAATGAGTTTGTTACTTACTTACAATTTTTCACAATTTCTTGAATTAAATTCCAAGAGGTGAATTCAAGTAACACTTGGTCAGTTACTTACAATTTTTTTCGTTATTTCTTGAATAAAATTTCTGTATTGTGTATCCAAGAAGGAGTTTGTTACTTACTTACAATTTTTTTCATAATTTCTTGAATAAAATTTCTGTATTGTGTATCCAAGAAGTGAATTCAAGAAAGAATTTGTTGGTTACTTAAAATTGTTTCATAGTTTCTTGATTGAAATATCTGTATTTTGTGTCCAAGAGGCGAATTCAAGAAACAGTTGGTTACTTACTTACAGTTTTTTCGTTATTTCTTGAATAAAATTTCTGTATTGTGTATTCAAGAGGTGAATTCAAGAAGGAGTTTGCTACTTACTTACTTCTTTTTTTATAATTTCTTGAATGAAAAATCTGTATTGTGTAACCAAGAGGCGAATTCAAAAAAGAGTTTGATACTTACTTACAATTTTTTTATAATTTCTTGAATGAAATTCCAAGAGGTGACTTCAAGAAACACTTGGTTACTTACTTACAATTTTTTCGTTATTTCTTGAATAAAATTTCTGTATTGTGTATCCAAAAAGGATTTTGCCAGATACTTACAATTTTTCATAGATTCTTGAATGAAATTTGTGTATTGTGCATACAAGAGCTGAAATCAAGAAAGAGTTTGTAGCTTACTTACAATTTTTCATAGTTTCTTGATTGAAATATCTGTATTGTGTATCTAAGAGGTGAATTCAAGAAACAGTTGGTTACTTACTTACACATTTTTCATAGTTTCTTGATTGAAATTTCTGTATTGTGTATCCAAAAGGCAAATCCAAGAAACACTTGGTTACTTACTTACAATTTTTCTGTATTGCGTATCCAAGAGGCGCATTCAAGAAACACTTGGTTACTTACTTACAATTTTTCGTTAGTTCTTGAATAAAATTTCTGTATTGTGTATCCAAGAGGTGAATTCAAGAAGGAGTTTGCTACTTACTTACAATTTGTTTCATAATTTTTTGAATGAAATTTCTGTCTTGTGTACCCAAGATGCGAATTCAAGAAAGAGTTCGATACTTACTTACAATTCTTCATAATTTCTTGAATGGAATTCCAGGAGGTGAATTCAAGAAACACTTGGTTACTTACTTACAATTTTTCGTTATTTCTTGAATAAAGTTTCTGTCTTTTGCATACAAGAGGTGAATTCAAGAAAGAGTTTGTTGCTTACTTACAATTTTTTTTCATAATCTCTTGAATGAAATATTTTTATTGTATATCCAAGAGGCGTGTATTGTGTATCCAAGAGGTGAATTCAAGAAGGAGTTTGCTACTTACTTACAATTTTTTTTCATAATTTCTTGAGTGAAATTTCTCTATTGTGTATCCAAGAGGCGTTTATTGTGTATCCAAGAGGCAAATACAGGAAGAGTTTATTAGTTTCTTACATTTTCCCCATAATTTCTTGAATGAAATATCAGTATTGTGTATCCAAGTGGTGAATACAAGAAAGAGCTTGTTACTTACTTACAATTTTCTCATAATTTCCTGGATGAAATTTGAAATGAAGTTCTGTTAATTTAATTCTTAAACATTTATAACTCTTAATGGAGCCTCTATATTAAAAATGGGGGGGTGTCCTAAAAAAGTTGGAGGGAGGGGGCCCCTTGGAGGTTGGGGAGAGGGGACCCTTGGAGGTTGAAGTCCTTGGTGGCTAGGGTCATTGGTGCTTGCGGTCCTTGATGGTTCATTCTCATAATCGTCTCACTAATCTTATATTGTTTACTTGTTCATTCTAAGATATGTAATAAAAGTTGAAATAAAATTATCATGTTAAAAAATAAACTTAAAAAAAGTATAAGAAATGGGGGATTGGGCACAAAAAGCTGGAGGGAAGGGGCCCCTTGGAGGTTGGGGAGAGGGGACCTTGGAGGTTGAGAACCTTGGTGGCTAGGGTCATTGCTGGTTGCGGTCCTTGATGTTCAAATCCATAACCATCTCACTAGTCCCATATTGTGTGCTTGTCTATTATAGCGACCAAAGCTGAGAAGTAAAGCTATGTCAAGTCACATGGTCATCTTGATAGTGATGAGTCTATTACTTTCAACTTTTTTTGCGTTAAGTCACAAATTTCTATCTCTTTTATTGTATATTTTATATTGACAACACTATTCGAAGGTACTTGTGTATTATACAGAATATAGTCGAGAAGTAAAGCTATGTCATCTTGATGAGTCTATTAATTTCAACTTTCTTAGTGTTAAGTCACAAATTTCTATCTCTTTAGAGTCCCGCTTAATATTCTAGCATTTATGTCATGTTTCAAAACTAACATTCAATGAAAGTCTGGCCTGTGCAGATAAGCATGATTAATATATACAACTCTCCACATGCCATAGCAAATAAAACAGTATTTTGATTTCAACAGACGAATTACGTAAATTCAAACAAATGTCTAGAAAGTCTGTTCTGATGATTTCACATCGTCCTGGTCGTAATCTAACTCTGTTATTGACCTAGATAGAGGATATGGTCTTTTACCAGTCGTATTCAATGAGCGTTTGGCGTCACTCCCGTTAGTATTCAATGCCCATATATGGTGTCTCGTTAGGGCAGGTACCCCTTCCCGTATTGATATTTCGAAACCAGTATACTTATAAGATATGAATATAAAGAATAGCACCTCATATAAGTCATACTCAAGAATGACATTTCAAACAAAAAATAATAATTGATTACCCCTTTTTTATTGTAAAAATATTTCCCCTTTGTTCCTATCTCATTAAACTTGCCTTAAATACTTTGTTTTTGCACACCCATGTACACCGACAAATCATATTCAAGATTGGCATTTTGACAGCTTGAATGTTTTTAAGATAAAAAGAGCTGCATCTCCACAGTGTTCCCCGACTTTATTGAAACATGAAGGGTCATGCACTTACAAGGCTATGTATTAAATCCTGAACCTATACAGGTAAAGGCTGTAAAACTGAGTATTTTTCAGTCGTGCACTCATCACACTAGTTAACGTTTGTGAACCTCACCTGGTGAAACCTGCATTTTGGCGATCACTTTTTCCTATACAGCTATACTTATCTGGATGGTCCTGATTGTTTGGGAGGTGTGGTCCCCCCATCAGGTTATTCAAGTCTTCTGTCCCTAGTTAAACATAGGAGAAGTCCTACTACGGTTTCTTCGTCGTGGTGGTCAGGTGAAAACGGCCGGAATTGCCTATTCAAACTCTTGCTAGGCCAAACTGCAGAGGGTGCCATTAGGTAGTGGAGACATGCATGGTTAAATTTATTTCCACGAAACGCCCAAATGCAAATCAATGTAAAGAGTCTAACCCATACTATGGCATCCCCGACAAGCGATGCGTTGAAGGTTTCATCGGCACTGTCTCCAAAAAATTGGCGAGCCCATACTACGGCATCCCCGGCAAGCGATGCGTTGGTGGTATCATCAGCGCCTTCTCCAAAAAATTGGCAAGCTGGGGTACTACTTCGGAAACATAGACAACCACTCAGTTTACGGTGCTGGAACGTCTGCTCGATGAAATGCCTAACGACCCAGTCGTTTATCACTGGAGAATTGTTGCGTTACAACATAGACATAATGTGCGTTTCAGAAACTCGAACCAACGGCATTGTGGAAGGCTCAGAGATTAGACAGCTTGAATGTTTGTAAGATAAACACTAGCTGCATCTGCACAGTGTTCCCCGACTTAATTGAAACATGAAGAGTCATGCACTTACAAGCCTATGTATTAAATCCCGAACCTGTACAGGCACAGGCTGTACAACTGAGTATTTTTCAATCGTGCCCTCGTCACACTAGTTAACGTTTGTGAACGTCACGAAGCAAAACCTGCATTTTGGCGATCACTTTTTCCTAAGCAGCTATACGTATCGAGTAAGTCCTGATGGTTTGGAAGGTGTTGTCCCCCCATTCGGTTAGTCTAGTCTTCCGTCCCTAAAAAACATAGGAGAAATTCTACTGCGGTTTCCTCATCGTGTTAGTCAGGTGGAAACGGCCAGAATTGCCTATTCTAATTCTCTCTAGGACAAACCGCAAAGGGTGCCATCAGGGAGTGGAGACCTGCATGGTTCAATATATTTCCTTGAAACGTCCAAATGCAAGTCAATATAAAGAGTCCACCCCATACTACGGCATTCCCGGCAAGCGTTGCGTTGAACGTTTCATTGTGGCCTTCGCCGAAAAATTTGCAAGCCCATACTACGGCATTTCCTTGCAATCTAATAACAGCATGTTTTTCGTCAAAGATAACAAATTTTTATTAGAAGCAAAAATTTTCAGTTTACGCTAACAAGTTTTCTGTTAGAAATAGTCAGTTGTTCTCAACACTGAAAAATTTTTTCTGAGAATTAATAACTTTTTCCTTAGCACTGACACAATTTGAGTTATTACTGTCAAATTTCGGTTGGAAGTAGCAGGTTTTTCGTAATAGTAAGAATTTTTTTTAGCAGCAATTTTTCCGTCAAAGATAACAAGTATCTCTTAGAAGTAAGAATTTTCTGTTTAGGGTAACAAGTGTTCTGTTTGAAGTAGCAAGTTTTTCTTAACACTAACAAATTTTTCATAGAAATAAAAACTTTTTTTCCTAATACTAACAAAGTTTTACATAATAATAATAAATTTCTTTTTTGAACTAACAACTTATTTCCTTAATACTAGCAAGGTCTTACTTAATACTATCAAATTGCTCATGGAAGTAACAGGACATTCGTATCCATAACACATTTTTTTTTATGGCAGCATGTTTTCCGTGAAAGATAACACATGTTTCTTAGGAGCAAGCACTTTCTGTTTACGCTTGAACGTTCTCAGTCAGAAGTAGCAAGTTTTTCTCAACACTAAAAAAAAATTCTTAGAAATAACAAGTTTTTACCTTAATACTAACAAAGTTAAACTTAATACTAACAAATTTTTTCTTAGAAGTAACAACTTTTTTAACAGCAATTTTTTGTTTACATTAACAAGTTTTCTCTTAGAAAACTTGATAGCGTAAACAAAAAATTTTTACTTTCTAAGAGAAATTTGTTATCTTTGGCGGAAAACTCTAAACTATCGAAAAACAATTTCTTACTATTAAGAAAAACCTGCTACTTCCAAGAGAAATTTGATAGTATTAAGTGAAACTTTGTTAGTAATAATGGAAAGGTAATTACTTCTAAGAAAAAATTTGTTAGTATTAAGGAACAAAGTTGTTACTTTAAGGATTAAGGAACAAAGTTGTTACTTCTAAGAAGAAACTTGTTAGTTTTGAGAAAAACTTGCTACTTATAACAGAAAACTTATTAGCATAAACTGAAAATTGTTGCTTCTAAGAAAAATTTGTTATCTTTGACGAAAAACATGCTGTTAGCAGATTGCAAGGAAATGCCGTAGTATGGGCTTGCAAATTTTTCGTATAAACAGAACAGAAAATTGTTTTGTTAGCATAAACAGAAAATTGTTACTTCTAAGATATACTTGTTATCTTTGGCGGAAAACTTACTGCCTTTAGAAAAAAAATGCTACTATTAAGGAAAACCTGGTACTTCCAAAAGAAATTTTACAGTATTAAGTAAAACTTTGTTATTATTGAGGAAAAAGTTGTTGCTTCTGAAAATAAATTTGTTAGAATTAAGTAAAACTTTGTTGGTATTAAGGAAAGTTGTTAATTCACATTAGAAGTAATAAGTTTTTTCCTTAATACTATCAAAGTTATAGGTAACAGGTTTTTCTTAATAGTAAGAAATTGTTTCTAAAAGCAGCAACTTTTTCGTCAAAGATAACAAATTTTTCTTAGTAGTAACAATTTTCTGTTTACGCTAACAAGTTTTCTGTTAGAAGTAACAAGTTTTTCTTAACAATAACAATTTTTTTTATAAGAAACAATTTTTCCATTATTACTAACAAAGTCTTACTTAATAATAACAATTTTCTATGTCGAAAAAGCCTCAAACCCACTCGAAAATGGCGTCAGATCAAAATGAAAAGTGTACCATTGGAATCAAAATTGTCAAAACCTTGTAGAGGGAAGCTAAAGTCCCCCTCCCAGAACAACGACGAAAATCACTTTTTTGCATCGGTAGCACTGGTCTCTCTCCCGTTTTTTGTTTTTTTCAACAGGTCTAGCGGGCTTCCAGAACATCATAAAGAGATGTATAATGGCTCAATCAGAATCTATTCCTCATATCTACGTGCTTTAAGGTATATAGAAATATATTTTTACTTTGAAATAAGCTGAGCTTTCTTGTCTTCAAAATTAACACGCAGAAATTTATGTACAAAAATTATCTTTCAACTTTTACAATTGCTTTTTTTTAAATACATTTTTTGTTAGTTTCTGTAAAGTAAAAGTTTATTGCAAAAAGAAATTTATGGCAATTAAACCCCTCGAAAATGGCGTTAGATCAAAATAAAAAGTACCTTTGGAATCAGCAAGGTCGAAAACCTGGTAGAAGGAAATAAAGGTCCCCCTACTTGAACAAAAAGAAAAATCACTTTTTTCATCTGTACCACTGATCTGTCTCCCGTTGTTTTTTCTATTTTTTTCATCAGGCCTAGCATGCTACCAAAACATCATGGAGAGATGCTTAATAGTAGTATTGATATAATGGTAGGTACGAGACAGGTATCCATATAGCTATATCAGTTCCGACAAGACAGTCCCACCATATTGATACAACAGTTTCAAGCGCACAGTCCCAAAATATAGCTACATTCCTTACAACAAGACAGTCCTGCACACGAGCAGACATTGCAATGACCGGATTCAACCACACATGAAAAATTCGTGCTGTTGTTTCTGTTCAAAGTGCGTGATGTTTTCATGGTAGTGAATCGTTTCCTTTGTATGAAATTGTGAAATTCCTTCTGTAATTTAATTTATTTAATTAATTTACATAAATTAATTTATTATTAATTAATTTACATAATTAAATTAATCAATTTTTTTTAATAGTTTTTTTTTAAACTTTTTTTTACATGTCTTCGAATGAGATGAAACATACTTAAATTCAGTAGTGTTTTGTAGTGGTTTACCTTGTCACAGTTACATTCTTTTGATTTTTCAAAGTTCATTTTGGATTTCTTTCGTTGAAATGCAAGAGTTGGAATATTTCAGTAGTGTTTTGTCATGGTTTACCTTGTCACAGTTACATTCTCTGGATTTTCAAAGTTCATTTTGATTTTTTTATTGAAATGCAAGAGTGGGATCATTTCAGTAGTGTTTTGTCGTGGTTTACCTTGTCGCAGTTACATTCTCTTAATTTTTCAAAGTTCATTTTGAATTTCTTTCGTTGAAATGCAAGAGCTGGAATATTTCAGTAGTGTTTTATCATGGTTTACCATTTCACATTTACATTCTCTTGATTTTTCAAAGTTCATTTTGAATTCCTTTCGTGAAATGCAAGAGTTGGAATATTTCAGTAGTGTTTTATCGTGATTTACCTTGTCCCAGTTACATTCTCTTGATTTTTTAAATTTCATTTTGAATTTCTTTTCTTGAAATGCAAGATTTGGAATATTTCAGTAGCGTTTTGTCATGGTTTACCTTTTCACAGTTACATTCTCTTGATTTTTCAAAGTTCATTTTGAATTTCTTTCCTTGAAATGCAAGAGTTGGAATATTTCAGTAGTGTTTTGTCGTGGTTTACCTTGTCACAGTTACATTCTCTTGACTTTTCAAAGTTCATTTTGGATTTTTTTTCCTTGAAATGCGAAAGTTGGAATATTTCAGTAGTGTGTTGTTGTGCTTTACCTTGTCACAGTTACATTCTCTTGATTTTTCAAAGTTCATTTTGAATTTCTTTCGTTGAAATGCAAGAGTTGGAATATTTCAGTAGTGTTTTGTTGTGGTTTACCTTGTCAAAGTTACATTCTCTTGATTTTTAAAAGTTTATTTTGAATTTCTTTTCGTTGAAATGCGAGAGTTGGAATATTTACGTAGGGTCTTGTTTTGCTTTACCTTAAGACACTTACATTCTCTTAATTTTTCAGAGTTTATTTTGTATTTCTTTCGTTGAAATGCAAGAGTTGGAATATTTCAGTAGTGTTTTGTCATGGTTTACCTTGTCACAGTTACATTCTCTTAATTTTTCAAAGTTCATTTTGAATTCCTTTCGTTGACATGCAAGAGTTGGAATATTTAAGTAGTGTTTTGTTGTGCTTTACCTTGTCACAGTTACATTCTCTTGATTTTCAAAGTTCTCTTGATTTTTTCAAAGTTCATTTTGGATTTCTTTCGTGAAATGCAAGAGTTGGAATATTTCAGTAGTGTTTTGTCGTGGTTTTCCATGTCACAGTTACATTCTCATGATTTTTCAAAGTTCATTTTGGATTTCTTTCCTTGAAATGCAAGAGTTGGAATATTTAAGTAGTGTTTTGTCATGGGTTACCTTGTCACAGTTACATTCTCATGATTTTTTCAAAGCTCTTTTTGAATTTCTTTCGTTGAAATGCAAGAGTTGGAATATTTCAGTAGTGTTTTGCCGTGGTTTACCTTGTCACAGTTACATTCTCTTGATTTTTCAAAGTTCATTTTGGATTTCTTTCATTGAAATGCAAGAGTTGGAATATTTCAGTAGTGTTTTGTCATGGTTTACCTTGTCACAGTTACATTCTCTTAATTTTTCAAAGTTCATTTTGAATTTCTTTTGTTGAAATGCAAGAGTTGGAATATTTTAGTAGTTTCTTGTCGTGGTTTACCTTGGCACAGTTACATTCTCTTGATTTTTTCAAAGTTCTTTTTGAATTTCTTTCGTTGAAATGCAAGAGTTGGAATATTTCAGTAGTTTCTTGTCGTGGATTACCTTGTCACAGTTACATTCTCTTGATTTTTCAAAGTTCATTTTGAATTTCTTTCGTGAAATGCAAGAGTTGGAATATTTCAGTAGTGTTTTGTCGTGGTTTACCTTGTCACAGTTACATTCTCTTGATTTTTCAAAGTTAATTTTGGATTTCTTTCATTGAAATGCAAGAGTTGGAATATTTTAGTAGTGTCTTGTCGTGGTTTTCCTTGTCAGAGTTACATTCTCATGATTTTTCAAAGTTCATTTTGAATTTCTTTCATTGAAATGCAAGAGTTGGAATATTTTAGTAGTGTCTTTTCGTGGTTTACATTGTCACAGTTACATCCTCTTGATTTTTCAAAGTTCATTTTGAATTTCTTTCGTGAAATGCAAGAGTTGGAATATTTCAGTAGTGTTTTGTCGTGGTTTACCTTGTCACAGGTACATTCTCTTGATTTTTTCAAAGTTCATGTTGGATTTCTTTCGTGAAATGCAAGAGTTGGAATATTTCAGTAGTGTCTCGTCGTGGTTTACCTTGTCAGAGTTACATTCTCATGATTTTTCAAAGTTCATTTTGAATTTCTTTCGTTGAAATGCAAGAGTTGGAATATTTCAGTAGTGTTTTTGTTGTGGTTTACCTTGTCACAGTTACATTTTCTTAAATTTTCAAAGTTCATTTTGGATTTGTTTCGTTGAAATGCAAGAGTTGGAATATTTCAGTAGTGTCGTGTCGTGGTTTACATTGTCACAGTTACATTCTCTTGATTTTTCAAAGTTCATTTTGGATTTCTTTCGTTGAAATGCAAGAGTTGGAATATTTTAGTAGTGTCTTGTAGTGGTTTACCTTGTCACAGTTACATTCTCTTGATTTTTTTAAAGTTAATTTTGGATTTCTTTCATTGAAATGCAAGAGTTGGAATATTTCAGTAGTGTTTTTGTCGTGGTTTACCTTGTCACAGTTACATTCTCTTAATTTTTCAAAGTTCTTTTTGAATTTCTTTCGTGAAATGCAAGAGCTGGAATATTTCAGTAGTGTTTTGTGGTGGTTTACCTTGTCACAGGTGCATTCTCTTAATTTTTTCAAAGTTCATTTTGAATTTCTTTCGTTGAAATGCAAGAGTTGGAATATTTAAGTAGTGTTTTGTAGATGTTTACCTTGTCACAGTTACTTTCTCTTGATTTTTCAAAGTTCATTTTGAATTTCTTTCATTAAAATGTAAGAGTTGGAATATTTTGGTAGTGTCTTGTCGTGGTTTACCTTGTCACAGTTAAATTCTCTTGATTTTTCAAAGTTTATTTTGTATTTCTTTCGTTCAAATGCAAGAGTTGGAATATTTCAGTAGAGTTTTTGTCGTGGTTTACCTTGTCACAATTACATTCTCTTGATTTTTCAAAGTTCATTTTGGATTTCTTTCATTGAAATGCAAGAGTTGGAATATTTAAGTAGTGTTTTGTTGTGCTTTACCTTGTCACAGTTACATTCTCATATTTTTTCAAAGTTCATTTTGGATTTCTTTCGTGAAATGCAAGAGTTGGAATATTTAAGTAGTGTTTTGTCGTGGTTTACCTTGTCACAGTTACATTCTCTTGATTTTTCAAAGTTCATTTTGAATTTGTTTCATTGAAATGCAAGAGTTTGAATATTTCAGTAATATTTTGTCATGGTTTACCTTGTTATAGTTACATTCTCTTGAATTTTCAATTTTCATCTTGAATTTCTTTTGTTGAAATGCAAGAGTTGGAATATTTCAGTAGTGTTTTGTTGTGCTTTACCTTGTCACAGTTACATTCTCTTGATTTTTCAAAGTTCATTATGAATTTCTTTCATTAAAATGCAAGAGTTGGAATATTTTAGTAGTGTCTTGTCGTGGTTTACCTTGTCATAGTTACATTCTCTTGATTTTTCAAAGTTCATTTTGGATTTCTTTCGTTGAAATGCAAGAGTTGGAATATTTAAGTAGTGTTTTTGTTGTGGTTTACCTTGTCACAGTTACATTCTCTTGATTTTTCAAAGTTTATTTTGGACTTCTTTCGTGAAATGCAAGAGTTGGAATATTTAAGTAGTGTTTTCTTGTGCTTTACCTTGTCACAGTTTAATTCTCTTGATTTTTTCAAAGTTCTTTTTGAATTTCTTTCGTTGAAATGCAAGAGTTGGAATATTTCAGTAGTGTCTTGTCGTGGTTTACCTTATCACAGTTACATTCTCTTGATTTTTCAAAGTTCATCTTGAATTTCTTTCATTGAAATGCAAGAGTTGGAATATTTCAGTAGTGTTTTGTTGTGCTTTACCTTGTCACAGTTACATTCTCTTGATTTTTCGAAGTTCATTTGGAATTTTTTTCATTGAAATGCAAGAGTTGGAATATTTAAGTAGTGTCTGGTCGTGGTTTACCTTGTCACAATTACATTCTCTTGATTTTTCAAAGTTTATTTTGAATTCCTTTCGTTGACATGCAAGAGTTGGAATATTTAAGTAGTGTTTTGTTGTGCTTTACCTTGTCACAGTTACATTCTCTTGATTTTCAAAGTTCTCTTGATTTTTTCAAAGTTCATTTTGGATTTCTTTCGTGAAATGCAAGAGTTGGAATATTTCAGTAGTGTTTTGTCATGGTTTACCTTGTAACAGTTACATTCTCTTGATTTTTCAAAGTTCATTTTGAATTGCTTTCATTGAAATGTAAGAGTTGGAATATTTTAGTAGTGTCTTGTCGTGGTTTACCTTGTCACAGTTACATTCTCTTAATTTTTCAAAGTTCTTTTTGAATTTCTTTCGTGAAATGCAAGAGTTGGAATATTTCAGTAGTGTTTTGTCGTGGTTTACCTTGTCACAGGTACATTCTCTTGATTTTTTCAAAGTTCATGTTGGATTTCTTTCGTGAAATGCAAGAGTTGGAATATTTCAGTAGTGTCTCGTCGTGGTTTACCTTGTCAGAGTTACATTCTCATGATTTTTCAAAGTTCATTTTGAATTTCTTTCGTTGAAATGCAAGAGTTGGAATATTTCAGTAGTGTTTTTGTTGTGGTTTACCTTGTCACAGTTACATTTTCTTAAATTTTCAAAGTTCATTTTGGATTTGTTTCGTTGAAATGCAAGAGTTGGAATATTTCAGTAGTGTCGTGTCGTGGTTTAAATTGTCACAGTTACATTCTCTTGATTTTTCAAAGTTCATTTTGGATTTCTTTCGTTGAAATGCAAGAGTTGGAATATTTTAGTAGTGTCTTGTCGTGGTTTACCTTGTCACAGTTACATTCTCTTGATTTTTCAAAGTTAATTTTGGATTTCTTTCATTGAAATGCAAGAGTTGGAATATTTCAGTAGTGTTTTTGTCGTGGTTTACCTTGTCACAGTTACATTCTCTTAATTTTTCAAAGTTCTTTTTGAATTTCTTTCGTGAAATGCAAGAGCTGGAATATTTCAGTAGTGTTTTGTGGTGGTTTACCTTGTCACAGGTGCATTCTCTTAATTTTTTCAAAGTTCATTTTGAATTTCTTTCGTTGAAATGCAAGAGTTGGAATATTTAAGTAGTGTTTTGTTGTGCTTTACCTTGTCACAGTTACATTCTCTTGATTTTTCAAAGTTCATTTTGAATTTCTTTCATTGAAATGCAAGAGTTGGAATATTTTAGTAGTGTCTTGTCGTGGTTTATCTTGTCACAGTTACATTCTCTTGATTTTTCAAAGCTTATTTTGGATTTCTTTCGTTGTAATGCAAGAGTTGGTATATTTCAGTAGTGTTTTTGTCGTGGTTTACCTTGTCACAATTACATTCTATTGATTTTTCAAAGTTCATTTTGGATTTCTTTCATTGAAATGAAAGAGTTGGAATATTTAAGTAGTGTTTTGTTGTGGTTTACCTTGTCACAGTTACATTCTCATATTTTTTCAAAGTTCATTTTGGATTTCTTTCGTGAAATGCAAGAGTTGGAATATTTAAGTAGTGTTTTGTCGTGGTTTACCTTGTCACAGTTACATTCTCTTGATTTTTCAAAGTTCATTATGAATTTGTTTCATTGAAATGCAAGAGTTGGAATATTTCAGTAATATTTTGTCATGGTTTACCTTGTTATAGTTACATTCTCTTGAATTTTCAATTTTCATCTTGAATTTCTTTTGTTGAAATGCAAGAGTTGGAATATTTCAGTAGTGTTTTGTTGTGCTTTACCTTGTCACAGTTACATTCTCTTGATTTTTCAAAGTTCATTATGAATTTCTTTCATTGAAATGCAAGAGTTGGAATATTTAAGTAGTGTCTTGTCGTGGTTTACCTTGTCACACTTACATTCTCTTGATTTTTCAAAGTTCATTTTGGATTTCTTTCGTTGAAATGCAAGAGTTAGAGTATTTCAGTAGTTTTTTGTTGCGGTTTACATTGTAACAGTTAAATTCACTTGATTTTTCAAAGTTTATTTTGAATTTATTTCGTGAAATGCAAGAGATGGAATATTTAAGTAGTGTTTTGTTGTGGTTTACCTTGTCACAGTTACATTCTCTTGATTTTTTCAAAGTTCTTTTTGAATTTCTTTCGTTGAAATGCAAGAGTTGGAATATTTCAGTAGTGTCTTGTCGTGGTTTACCTTGTCACAATTATATTCTCTTGATTTTTCAAAGTTATTTTGAATTTCTTTCATTTAATGCAAGAGTTGGAATATTTCAGTAGTGTTTTGTTGTGCTTTACCTTGTCACAGTTACATTCTCTTGATTTTTCGAAGTTCATTTGGAATTTTTTTCATTGAAATGCAAGAGTTGGAATATTTAAGTAGTGTCTGGTCGTGGTTTACCTTGTCACAATTACATTCTCTTGATTTTTCAAAGTTTATTTTGAATTCCTTTCGTTGACATGCAAGAGTTGGAATATTTAAGTAGTGTTTTGTTGTGCTTTACCTTGTCACAGTTACATTCTCTTGATTTTCAAAGTTCTCTTGATTTTTTCAAAGTTCATTTTGGATTTCTTTCGTTGAAATGCAAGAGTTGGAATATTTCAGTAGTGTTTTGTCGTGGTTTTACTTGTCACAGTTACATTATCATGATTTTTCAAAGTTCATTTTGGATTTCTTTCGTTGAAATGCAAGAGTTGGAATATTTAAGTACTGTTTTGTCATGGTTTACCTTGTCACAGTTACATTCTCATGATTTTTTCAAAGCTCTTTTTGAATTTCTTTCGTGAAATGCAAGAGTTGGAATATTTCAGTAGTGTTTTGTGGTGGTTTACCTTGTCACAGGTGCATTCTCTTAATTTTTTCAAAGTTCATTTTGAATTTCTTTCGTTGAAATGCAAGAGTTGGAATATTTAAGTAGTGTTTTGTTGTGCTTTACCTTGTCACAGTTACATTCTCTTGATTTTTCAAAGTTAATTTTGAATTTCTTTCATTGAAATGCAAGAGTTGGAATATTTTAGTAGTGTCTTGTCGTGGTTTACCTTGTCACAGTTAAATTCTCTTGATTTTTCAAAGTTTATTTTGGATTTCTTTAGTTGAAATGAAAGAGTTGGAATATTTAAGTAGTGTTTTGTTGTGCTTTACCTTGTCACAGTTACATTCTCATGATTTTTTCAAAGTTCATTTTGGATTTCTTTCGTGAAATGCAAGAGTTGGAATATTTAAGTATTGTTTTGTCGTGGTTTACCTTGTCACAGTTACATTCTCTTGATTTTTCAAAGTTCATTATGTATTTGTTTCATTGAAATGCAAGAGTTGGAATATTTCAGTAATATTTTGTCATGGTTTACCTTGTTATAGTTACATTCTCTTGATTTTTCAAAGTTCATTATGAATTTCTTTCATTAAAATGCAAGAGTTGGAATATTTTAGTAGTGTGTTGTCGTGGTTTACCTTGTCACAGTTACATTCTCTTGATTTTTCAAAGTTCATTTTGGATTTCTTTAGTTGAAATGCAAGAGTTAGAATATTTCAGTAGTGTTTTTGTAGTGCTTTACCTTGTCACAGTTACATTCTCTTGATTTTTCAAAGTTCATTTTGGATTTCTTTCGTTGAAATGCAAGAGTTGGAATATTTCAGTAGTGTTTTTGTTGTGGTTTACCTTGTCACAGTTACATTCTCTTGATTTTTTCAAAGTTCTTTTTGAATTTCTTTCGTTGAAATGCAAGAGTTGGAATATTTCAGTAGTGTCTTGTCGTGGTTTACCTTATCACAGTTACATTCTCTTGATTTTTCAAAGTTCATCTTGAATTTCTTTCATTGAAATGCAAGAGTTGGAATATTTCAGTAGTGTTTTGTTGTGCTTTACCTTGTCACAGTTACATTCTCTTGATTTTTCGAAGTTCATTTGGAATTTTTTTCATTGAAATGCAAGAGTTGGAATATTTTAGTAGTGTCTTGTCGTGGTTTACCTTGTCATAGTTACATTCTCTTGATTTTTCAAAGTTCATTTTGAATTTCTTTCATTGAAATGCAAGAGTTTGAATATTTCAGTAGTGTCTTGTCGTGGTTTACCTTGTCATAGTTACATTCTCTTGATTTTTCAAAGTTAATTTTGGATTACTTTCGTTGAAATGCAAGAGTTGGAATATTTCAGTAGTGTTTTTGTTGTGGTTTACCTTGTCACAGTTACATTCTCTTGATTTTTTCAAAGTTCTTTTTGAATTTCTTTCGTTGAAATGCAAGAGTTGGAATATTTCAGTAGTGTCTTGTCGTGGTTTACCTTATCACAGTTACATTCTCTTGATTTTTCAAAGTTCATCTTGAATTTCTTTCATTGAAATGCAAGAGTTGGAATATTTCAGTAGTGTTTTGTTGTGCTTTACCTTGTCACAGTTACATTCTCTTGATTTTTCGAAGTTCATTTGGAATTTTTTTCATTGAAATGCAAGAGTTGGAATATTTAAGTAGTGTCTGGTCGTGGTTTACCTTGTCACAGTTACATTCTCTTGATTTTTCAAAGTTCATTTTGGATTTCTTTCGTTGAAATGCAAGAGTTGGAATATTTAAGCAGTGTTTTTGTTGTGGTTTACCGTGTCACAGTTACATTCTCTTGATTTTTCAAAGTTCTTTTTGAATTTCTTTCGTGAAATGCAAGAGTTGGAATATTTCAATAGTGTTTTGTCGTGGTTTACCTAGTCACAGTTACATTCTCTTGATTTTTCAAAGTTTATTTTGGATTTCTTTCGTGAAATGCAAGAGTTGGAATATTTAAGTAGTGTTTTCTTGTGGTTTACCTTGTCAAAGTTACATTCTATTTATTTTTTCAAAGTTCTTTTTGAATTTCTTTCGTTGAAATGCAAGAGTTGGAATATTTCAGTAGTGTTTTGTTGTGCTTTACCTTATCACACTTACATTCTCTTGATTTCTCAAAGTTCATTTTGAATTTCTTTCATGGAAATGCAAGAGTTGGAATATTTAAGTAGTGCCTGGTCGTGGTTTACCTTGTCACAGTTACATTCTCTTGATTTTTCAAAGTTCATTTTGGATTTCTTTCGTTGAAATGCAAGAGTTGGAATATTTCAGTAGTACTTTTGTCGTGGTTTACCTTAATCATAAGGAGAGAGATATCCAAAAACTTGGGTTGATCTAGGTTCACTTAGAGTGGCGCGCCACTCTAAGTGAACCGTTAGTGAACTTTACCTTGACACAGTTACATTTTCTTGATTTTTGTTAGGTTAGGTTAGGGTAGATCAAGTTAGGTTAGGTTAAGTTAGATTAGGTTAGCCTACGTACGCACGCGTACGTAGGCTAACCTAACCTAACTTAACCTAACCTAACTTGATCTAGCCTAACCTAACCTAACCTAACAAAAATCAAGAAAATGTAACTGTGTCACGGTAAAGCACAACAAAACATATTTCAACGAGAGAAATCCACAATGAACTTTGAAAAATCAAGAGAATGAAAGTGTGATAATTCCAACTCTTGCATTTCAACGAAAAGAAATTCAAAATGAACTGTAAAAAATTAAGAGAATGTAACTATGACAAGGTAAACCATGACAAAACACTACTGAAATATTCCAACTCTTGCATTTCAACGAAAAGAAATTCAGAATGAACTTTGAAAAATTAAGAGAATGTAACTGTGACAAGGTAAACCAAAACAAAACACTACTGAACTATTCCAACTCTTGCATTTCAACGAAAAGAAATTCAAAATGAACTTTGAAAAATCAAGAGAATGTAACTTTGACAAGGTAAACCATGACAAAACACTACTGAAATATTCCAACTCTTGCATTTCAACGAAAGAAATCCAAAATGAACGTTTAAAAATCAAGAAAATTTAACTCTGATAAGGTGAATCACAACAAAACACTACTGAAATATTCCAGCTCTTGCATTTCAATGAAAGAAATCCAAAATGAACTTTGAAAATTTAAGAGAATGTAACTATGTCAAGGTAAACCAAGACAAATCAATATTGAAATATTCCAACTCTTGCATTTCGACGAAAGAAATCCAAAATGAACTTTGAAAAATTAAGAGAATGTAAGTGTGACAAGGTAAACCATAACAAAACACTACTGAAATATTCCAACTCTGGCATTTCAATGAAAGAAATTCAAAATGAACTTTGAAAAATCAAGAGAATGGAACTGTGACAAGGTAAGCCATGACAAAACACTATTGAAATATTCCAACTCTTGCATTTCAATGAAAGAAATCCTAAATGAACTTTGAAAATTCAAGAAAATGTAACTGTGACAAGGTAAACCATAAAAAAACACTACTGAGATATTCCAACTCTTGCATTTCAATGAAAGAAATTCAAAATGAACTTTGAAAAATCAAGAAAATGTAACTGTGATAATTTAAACCACAACAAAACACTACTGAAATATTGTAACTTTTGCATTTCAATGAAAGAAATACAAAATAAACTGTGAAAAATTAAGAGAATGTAACTGCGACAAGGTAAACCACGACAAAACACTACTGAAATATTTCAACTCTTGCATTTCAATTAAAGAAATCCAAAGTGAACTTTGAAAAATTAGGAGAATGTAACTGTGACAAGATAAACCACAACAAAACACTACTGAAATATTCCAACTCTTGCATTTCAACGAAAAGAAATTCAAAATGAACTTTGAAAAATCAAGAAAATGTAACTGTGACAAGGTAAACCATAAAAAAACACTACTGAGATATTCCAACTCTTGCATTTCAATGAAAGAAATTCAAAATGAACTTTGAAAAATCAAGAGAATGTAACTGTGACAAGGTAAACCATCTCAAAACACTACTGAAATAATTCAAGTCGATCTTTACACCGATATAAATTCAATCTTAACATTGAAACATCAAAAAACTGTAATTGTGACGTTTGAAGCCACGGCAAAACACTACAGATATATTCCAGTTCTTGCATTTAAACGAGATAAACTAGAAATGAACTTTGAAAAATTCAGAGAATGTAACTGTGTTAAGGTAAACCACAACAAAACGCTACTGAAATATTCCAACTCTTGCATTTCAACGAAAGAAATCTGAAATGAACTTTGAAAAATCAAGAGAATATAACTGTGACATGGTAAACCACGACAAAACACTACTGAAATAATCCAACTCTTGCATTTCAATTAAAGAAATTCAAAATGAAATTTTAAAAATCAAGAGAATTTAACTGTGAGAATTTAAACCACTAAAAAACACTACTGAAATATTCCAACTCTTGCATTTCAATGAAAGAAATTCAAAATGAACTTTGAAAAATTAAGAAAATGAAAGTGTGACAGGGTAAAGCACGACAAAACACTACTGAATTATTCCAACTCTTTCATTTCAACGAAAGAAATCCAAAATGAACTTTGAAAAATCAAGAGAATGTAACTGTGGCAAGCTAAGCCATGACAAAACACTACTGAAATATTCCAACTCTTGCATTTCAATGAAAGAAATTCAAAATGAATTTTTAAAAATAAAGAAAATGTAACTGTGATGAGGTGAACCACAACAGAACACTACTAAAATATTCCAACTCTTGCATTTCAACGAAAGAAATCCAAAATGAACTTTAAAAAATTAAGAGAATGTAACTGTGACTAGGTAAACCACGATAAAACACTATTGAAATATTCCAACTCTTGCATTTCATCGAAAAAAACCAAAATGAACTTTGAAAAATCAAGAAAATGTAACTGTGACAAGGTAAACCACAACAAAACACTACTGAAATATTCCAACTCTTGCATTTCAATTATAGAAATTCAAAATGAACTTTGAAAAATTAGGAGAATGTAACTGTGACAAGGTAAACCACAACAAAACACTACTGAAATATTCCAACTCTTGCATTTCAACGAAAAGAAAATCAAAATAAACTTTGAAAAATCAAAAGAATTTAAATGTGGCAAGGTAAACCATGACAAAACACTACTGAAATATTCCAACTCTTGCATTTCCATGAAAGAAATTCTAAATTAACTTTGAAAAATCAAGAGAATGTAACTGTGACAAGGTAAACCCTATCAAAACACTACTGAAATATTCCAACTATTGTATTTGACCGAAAGAAATTCAAAATGAACTTTGAAAAATCAAGAAAATGTAACTGTGATAAGGTAAACCACAACAAAACACTACTGAAATGTTCTAACTCTTGCATTTCAATGAAAGAAATTCAAATGAACTTTGAAAAATTGAGAGAATGAAAGTGTGACAGGGTAACGCACGAAAAAACACTACTGAATTATTCCAACTCTTGCATTTCAATGAAAGAAATCCAAAATGAACTTTGAAAAATCAAGACAATGTAACTGTGACAATGTAAACCACGACAATACACTACTGAAATAACCCAACTCTTGCATTTCAATGAAAGAAATCCAAAAGGAACTTTTAAAAATCAAGAAAATGTAACTGTGACAAGGTAAACCATAACAAAACACTACTGAAATATTCCAACTCTTGCATTTCAATTAAATAAATTCAAATGAACTTTGAAAAATCAAGAGAATGAAAGTGTGACAGGGTAAACTATGACAAAACACTACTGAAATATTCCAACTCTTGCATTTCAACGAAGGAAATTCAAAATGAACTTTGAAAAATCAAGAAAATGTAACTGTGATAAGGTGAACCACAACAGAACACTACTGAAATATTCCAACTCTTACATTTCAACGAAAGAAATCCAAAATGAACTTTGGAAAATTAAGAGAATGTAACTGTGACTAGGTAAACCACGACAAAACACTATTGAAATATTCTAACTCTTGCATTTCAATGAAAGAAATCCACTATAAACTTTGAAAATCGAGAGAATGTAACTGCGACAAGGTAAACCATGACAAAACACTACTTAAATATTCCATCTCTTGCATTTCAATGAAATAAATCCATAATGAACTGTGAAAGTCAAGAGAATGTAACTGTGACAAGGTAAACCACGACGAAAAACTACTGAAATAATCCAATTCTTGCATTTCAATGAAAGAAATTCAAAATTAACTTTGAAAAATCAAGAGAATGAAACTGTGACAGGGTAAACCACAACAAAACACTACTGAAATATTCCAACTCTTGCATTTCAACGATAGAAATTCAAAATGAATTTTGAAAAATTAAGAGAATATAACTGTGACATTGTAAACTACGACAAAACACATCTGAAATAATTCAACTCTTGCATTTCAACGAAAGAAATCGAAAAAGAAATTTGAAAAAAGCAGTGAATTTAACAGTGAAATGGTATATCATGACAAAACACTACTGAAATAACCCCAACTTTTGAATTTCAATGAAAGAAATTCAAAATGAACTTTGAAAAATCACGAAAATGTAACTGTGACAAGGTAAACCATAACAAAACACTACTGAAATATTCCAACTCTTGCATTTCAATGAAATAAATTCAAATTAACTTGGAAAAATTAAGAGAATGTAACTGTGGCAAGGTAAACCATGACAAAACACTACTGAAATATTCCAACTCTTGCATTTCAACGAAAGAAATTCAAAATAAACTTTGAAAAATCAAGAAAATGTAACTGTGATAAGGTGAACCACAACAGAACACTACTGAAATATTCCAACTCTTGCATTTCAACGAAAGAAATCCAAAATGAACATTGAAAAATTAAGAGAATGTAACTGTGACTAGGTAAACCACGACAAAACACTATTGAAATATTCCAACTCTTTCATTTCAATTAAAGAAATCCAATATGAACTTTGAAAATCAAGAGAATGTCGCTGCGACAAGGTAAACCATGACAAAACACTACTGAAATTTTCCATATCTTGCCTTTCATTGAAATAAATCCACAATAAACTTTGAAAGTCAAGAGAATGTAACTGAGACAAGGTAAGCCATGACAAAAAACTACTGAAATAATCCAACTCTTGCATTTCAATGAAAGAAATTCAAAATAAACTTTGAAATATCAAGAAAATGTAACTGTGACAAGGTGAACCACAACAAAACACTACTGAAATATTTCAACTCGTGCGTTTCAACGATAGAAATTCAAAATGAATTTTGAAAAACTAAGAGAATGTATCTGTGACAAGGTAAATTATGAAAAAACACTACTAAAATACTCCAGCTCATGCATTTCAACCAAAGAAATCGAAAATAAATTTTGGAAAAAGAAGAGAATTTAACAGTGAAATGGTAAATCATGACAGAAAACTAGTCAAATAACTCAAATCTTGCATTTCAATGAAAGAAATTCAAAAGAACTTTGAAAAATCGAGAATATGTAACTGTATCATGGTAAACCACGATAAAACACTACTGAAATATTCCAACTCTTGTTTTTCAACGAAAGAAATTCAAAACGAACTTTGAAAAATTAAGAGAATGTAACTGCGACATGGTAAACCACGACAATACACTACTGAAATAACCCAACTCTTGCATTTCAATGAAAGAAATCCAAAAGGAACTTTGAAAAATCAAGAAAATGTAACTGTGACAAGGTAAACCATAACAAAACACTACTGAAATATTCCAACTCTTTAATTTCAATGAAAGAAATTCAAATGAAATTTTAAAAATTAAGGGAATGAAACTGTGACAGGGTAAACCACGACCAAACAGTACTGAAATATTCCAACTCTTGCATTTCAACGAAAAGAAATCCAAAATGAACTTTGAAAAATCAAGAGAATGTAACTGTGACAAGGTAAACCACGATAAAACACTATTGAAATAATCCAACTCTTGCATTTCAATGAAAGAAATTCAGAAAAACTTTGAAAAATCGACAGAATGTAACTGTGACACGATAAACCACAACAAAACACTATTGAAATATTCCATCTCTTGCATTTCAATGAAAGAAATCCACAATGAATTTTGAAAATTAAGAGAATGTAACTGTGACAAGGTAAACCACGACAAAACACTACTGAAATAATCCAACTCTTGCATTTCAATGAAAGAAACACAAAATGAACTTTGAAAAATTAAGAGAATGTAACTGTGACAAGGTAAACCACAACAAAACACTACTGAAATATTCCAACTCTTGCATTTCAACGATAGAAATTCAAAATGAACTTTGAAAAATTAAGAGAATGAAAGTGTGACAAGGTAAATCATGACAAAACACTACTGAATTATTCCAACTCGTGCATTTCAACGAAAGAAATCCACAATGAACTTTGAAAAATCAAGAGAATGTAACTGTGAAATGGTAAATCATGACAAAACACTACTGAAATAACCCAACTCTTGCATTTCAATGAAAGAAATTCAAAATGAACTTTGAAAAATCGAGAGAATGTAACTGTATTATGGTAAACAACAACAAAACACTACTGAAATATTCCAACTCTTGTTTTTCAACGAAAGAAATTCAAGATGAACTTTGAAAAATTAAGAGAATGTAACTGTGACAAGGTAAATCATGACAAAACACTACTGAAATAATCCAACTCGTGCATTTCAACGAAAGAAATCGAAAATGAACTTTGAAAAATCAAGAGAATGTTACTGTGAAATGGTAAATCATGACAAAACACTACTGAAATAACCCAACTCTTGCATTTCAATGACAGAAATTCAAAAGAACTTTGAAAAATCGAGAGAATGTAACTGTATAATGGTAAACCACGGCAAAACAATACTGAAATATTCCAACTCTTGTTTTTCAAAGAAAGAAATTCAAAATGAACTTCGAAAAAACATAAGAATGTAGCTGTGAAAAGATAAACCACGTTAAAACACTACTGAAATAATCCAATTCTTGCATTTCAATGAAATAGATTCAAAAGAACATAGAAAAATCGAGAAACTGAAATTGTGACAAAATAAACCTCAACCAAACACTACTGAATTATTCCAACTCTTGCATTTCAACGAAAGAAATCCAAAATGAACTTTAAAAAATCAAGAGAATGTAGCTGTGACAAGGCAAACCACGATAAAACACTATTGAAATAATCCAACTCTTGCATTTCAATGAAAAAAAATCAAAATGAACTTTGAAAAATCAAGAGAATGTAACTCTGACACGATAAACCACAACAAAACACTACTGAAATATTCCAACTCTTGCATTTCAACGAAAAAAATTAAAAATGAACTTTGAAAAATTACGAGAATGTAACTGTGACAAGGTAAACCACTACGAAACACTACTGAAATAATCCAACTCATACATGTCAACGAAAAAATTCGAAAATGAACTTTGAAAACTCAAGAGAATGTAACTGTGAAATGGTAAATCATGACAAAACACTACTGAAATAATCCAACTCTTGCATTTCAATGAAAGAAATCCAAAATGAACTTTGAAAGGTCAAAAGAATGTAGCTTTGACATGTTAAACCATGATAAAACACTTCCAACATAATTAAACTCTTGCATTTCAATTGAAAAAATCAAAATTAACTTTGAAAAATCAAGAGAATGTAACTGTGACACGATAAACCACAACAAAACACTACTGAAACATTCCAACTCTTGCATTTCAAAGAAAGAAATTCAAAATGAACTTTGAAAAATTAAGAGAATGTAACTGCGACATGGTAAATGTTCTACTGAAATGTTCCAACTCATTAATTTCAATGAAAGAAATTCAAAATGAACTTTGAAAAATCAAGAGAATGTAATTGTGACAAGGTAAACCACGACAAAACACTACTGAATTACTCCAACTCTTGCATTTCAACGAAAGAAATCTAAAATGAACTTTGAAAAATCAAGAGAATGAAAGTGTGTCAGGGTAAACTACAACAAAACACTACTGAATTATTCCAACTCATGCATTTGAACGATAGAAATTCAAAATGAACTTTGAAAAATCAAGAGAATATAACTGTGGCACGATAAACCATGACAAAACACTACTGAAATATTTCAACTCTTGCATTTCAACGAAAGAAATTCAAAATGAACTTTGAAAAATCACAAGAATGTAACTGTGACACGATAAACCACAACTAAACACTACTGAAATATTCCAACTCTTGCATTTCAACGAAAGAAATTCAAAATGAACTTTGAAAAATCTAGATAATGAAAGTGTGACAGGGTAAACGACGATAAAACACTACTGAAGTGTTCCAACTTATGCATTTCAATGAAAGAAATTCAAAATGAACTTTGAAAAATCAAGAGAATGAAAGTGTGACAGGGAAAACCATGACAAAACACTACTGAATTATTCCAACTCTTGCATTTCAACGAAAGAAATCCAAAATGAACTTTGAAAAATCAAGAAAATGTAACTGCGACAAGGTAAACTACAACAAAACACTACTGAAATATTCCAACTCTTGTATTTCAATGAAAGAAATCCGCAATGAACGTTGAAAATCAAGAGAATGTAACTGTGACACGATAAACCACAACAAAACACTACTGAAATATTCCAACTCTTGCATTTCAACGAAAGAAATTCAAAATGAACTTTGAAAAATCACGAAAATGTAACTGTGACAAGGTAAACCACGACAATACACTACTGAAATGTTCCAACTCTTGTATTTCAACGAAAGAAATCCAAAATGAACTTTGAAAAATCAAGAAAATGTAACTGCGACAAGGTAAACTACAACAAAACACTACTGAAATATTCCAACTCTTGTATTTCAATGAAAGAAATCCGCAATGAACGTTGAAAATCAAGAGAATGTAACTGTGACACGATAAACCACAACAAAACACTACTGAAATATTCCAACTCATACATTTCAACGAAAGAAATTCAAAATGAACTTTGAAAAATCACGAGAATGTAACTGTGACAAGGTAAACCACGACGAAACGCTACTGAAATGTTCCAACTCATGCATTTCAATGAAAGAAATTCAAAATGAACTTTGAAAAATCAATAGAATGAAAGTGTGACAGGGTAAACCATAACAAAACACTACTGAAATATTCCAACTCTTGCATTTCAATGAAAGAAATCCAAAATGAACTTTGAAAAATCAAGAAAATGTAACTGCGACAAGGTAAACTACAACAAAACACTACTGAAATAATCCAACTCTTGTATTTCAATGAAAGAAATCCGCAATGAACGTTGAAAATCAAGAGAATATAACTGTGACACGATAAACCACAACAAAACACTACTGAAATATTCCAACTCTTGCATTTCAACGAAAGAAATTCAAAATGAACTTTGAAAAATCACGAGAATGTAACTGTGTTGAAGGTAAACCACAATAAAACACTACTGAAATATTCCAACTCTTGCATTTCAACGAAAGAAATCCAAAATGAACTTTGAAAAATCAAGAGAATGTAACTGTGACATGGTAAACCATGATAAAACACTAATGTTGTGAGGGGGGTCAAAAGTGGGGGGGTGGGGCCCTTTTGTGTCCCAAAATGCACAAATTAAAAAATATTAAAAAATGGGGGCTCAGGGGCCTTTGGGGGCTCGGGGGCCTTTGGGGCGCCGGGGGCCCTTTTGGGGCCCGGGGGGACCTTTGGGAATCCCGGGTGACCTTTGGGGGCCGGGGCTTCCTTGGGGGTTGGGGTTGGGGTATCAGAGCCCTTTGGGGTTGGGGTAGGGGACCTCACGACACTGTTCAAATGGAACCTGTGTAATATAACGACCACAGAGTTTCACCTTCAAATCCTCTTCTAAAACATCTTCTAAAATCATCTTTTAAAATGTTTCTAACTGTTTCGCCGAAATAATTCCCTAAAATGTCTAAAACGCTTTCGCCCAAATAACCCCAAAACGTAATTTCTGCGTGTTCCTTTTGTTTCTGGCATCCCTGCGCTGTCACATTTGAAATTCCTAGGAAATCCTTTCCCGCGTTAATCTCTTCATCTCTAAGATCAAAACATTTGCCCGGAGTCAATTCTCCTGACATCATCTGTCAGACGCTAATGAACTTCGCCCGGAAACAATTAACCTTGACATCTTCTGTCAAACATTAATGAACTTCGCCCGGAAACAATTAACCTTGACATCATCTGTCAGACGTTAATTAACTTCGTCCGGAGACATTTCTCGGAAACATATTCTCCCTGGGGATTCCATGCCCATATTTGGTGTACTCGTGGAACTGACATTACCACGTGTTCTCCCTAGGGACTCTATGCCCATATTTGGTGTTCTCGTAGGACCGACAGCACAGGTGTTCTCCCTAGGGACTCTATGCCCATATTTGGTGTTCGGACGGAGTTAGACTATATTTTAGATGGCAGCAGGGGTGACTCGTGGGACTCAGTAAGGCCTTTCTACTCATATATGGTTCGTATAGAAGGGATGCTCGTATAAACTTCAAAGAGGGCTAGTTTGATTGGAAATTTAAAGTTGTAGTTCAATTTTTAAGAGTCAAAAGAGATCGGAGGGCCCCTAGCTCCCCAGCCCCCTACGCCCTTTACCCAAACCCATCCGATACAAATTTTGAGATAGCCAATTTTCTAAATTGTTCAAAGGTCAGATAACAAAAATTCTGGTGTCGACACAACCCCCCAGGGCCCGGGGGTAGGCATTGTAAGCCATGTCCTGGGGCCGTATATGGTTCTTATGAAAGGGATACTCGTAGAAACTTCAGAGAGGCATCTTGTGAATGGAAATTAAATGTCCTAGGTCTTTTTCTCGAAGTAAAAAAAAATTGGAGGGCAACTAGCCCCTTCCAACCTCCACACCTTTGGGTTTATCAGATGGATAAAACCAACCGATAAAAATTTGAGGTGACTATTTTGTTAAAAATAGTTCAAACACCAGATATTAAAACTCCGGAGTTGACACAACCAAGGGCCCAGGGACAGACGTTGTAACTTATACTCTGTGGATATATATGGTTCTTATAAAAGGGATGCTCTTTTAAACTTCAGAGAGGGCTCATTTGATTGAAAATAGAAAGCTCTAGTTCATTTTTAAAGAGTCAAAAGAGACTGAAGGGAAATGTTTTAATATTAGGAAAAACCTGTTACTTCCCGGAGAAATTTGATAGTATTAAGTAAAACTTTGTTATGATTAAGGTAAAATTTGTTACTTCTAAGAAAAAATTTGTTAGTATTAAGTAAAACTTTGGTAGTATTAAAGAAAACTTTTTACTTCTAAGAAAAAACTGTTGGTGTTAAGAAGGATATGCTACTTCTAACAGAAAACTTGTTAGCATAGACAGAAAATTGCTACTTCTAAGAAGTATTTTTTATATTTGACAGAAAACTTACTGCTATTAGAAAAATTTCTTACTATTAAGAAAATCCTGTTACTACCAAGATAAATCTGAAAGTATTAAGTAAAACTTTGTTGGTATTAATGAAAAATTTGTTACTTCTAACAACAAATTTTCTAGTATTAAGTAAGACTTTGTTAGTATCAAGGAAAAAGTTGTTACTTCTAAGAAAAAATTTTTCAGTGTTAAGAAAAACTTGGTAGTTCTAACAGAAAATTTGTTAGCATAAACAGAGAATTGTTACTTCTAAGAGAAATTTGTTATCTTTGACGGAAAACTCGCTGCTATTTGAATTTTTTTTTTACTATTAACATAAACCTAATACTTCCAAATGAAATTTGATAGTATTAAGTAAAACTTTGTTATTATCGAGGAAAAATTTGTTACATCTAAGAAAAAATTTGTTAAAATTAAGTAAAACCTGTTGGTATTACGGAAAAAAGTTGTTACTTGTAAGAAAAAATTTGTTAGTGATAAGGTTAAACTTGCTACTTCTTACAGAAAACTTGTTAGCATAAACAGAAAACTGTTACTTATAAGAGAAGTTTGTTTTCTTAGACAAAAAACTTGCTGCTATTAGAAAAAAAGGTCGTTACTATTAATAAAAACCTGTTACTTCCAAGAAAAATTTGATAGTACTAAGGAAGACCTTGTTATTATTGATGTAAAAGGTTGATACTCGTAAGAAAAAATATACTACTATTAAGTAAAAACTTTGTTAGTATTAAGGAAAAAAAGTTTTACTTACAATAAAAAAATTTGTTAGAGTTAAGAAAAGTTGCTACTTACAACAGAAAACTAGTAGCATAAAGAGAAAATTGCAACTTCTAATGGAGATTTGTTATCTTTCTTACTATTAAGAAAAACCTATTGCTTCCAAGAGAAATTTTTGATAGTATTAAGTAAAACTTTGTTAGCATTAAGGAAAAAACTTGTTACTTCTAAAAAAAATTTTCAGTATTAAGAAAGACAAGGTACTTCTAAGAAAAAAAATTGTTAGCATTAAGTAAAACTTTGTTACTATTAAGGGAAATTTTTTTATTTCTAAGACAAAAGTTTTTTAGTGCTAGGAAAAACTTGTTACTTCTAACAGAAAATGTGTTAGAGTAAACAGAAACTTGTTATTTCTAAGAAATTTTTTTAGCTTTGACGGAAAAATTACTGCTATTAGAAAAATTTCTTACTATTAAGAAAATACCTGTTACTTCCAAGAGAAATTTGATAGCATTAAGTAAAACTTTGTTGCTATTAAGAAAAACCTGTTACTTCTAAAAGAAAGTTGGTAGTATTAAGTAAAACTTTGTTATTAATGAGGAAGAAGTTGTTACTTCTAAGAAAAAATTTGTTAGTGTTAAGAAAAACTTACTGCTTCTAACAGAGAACTTGTTAGCACAAACCGAAAATTGTTACTTCTAAGAGAAATTTGTTATCTTTGGCGGAATGCTTGCTGCTATTGCTTGCTACTATGCTTGCTGCTATTGCTATTTTTTATCTTTGGTGGAATACTTGCTGCAATTAGAAAAAAAACTTGGTACTTCTAAGAAAATTTGTTAGTGTTCAGAAAAACTTGCTAGTTCTAACAGAAAAGCTGTAAGCGTAAACAGAAAATTGTTACTTCTAAGAGAAATTTGTTATCTTGGACTAAAAACTTGCTGCTATTATAACAAATTTCTTACTATTAAGAATAACCTGTTGCTTCAAAGATAAATCTGATAGTATTGAGTAAAACCTTTGTTTGTATTAAGGAAAAAGATGTTGCTTCTAAGAAAAAATTCTATAATATTAAGTAAAACTTTGTTAGTATAAAGGAAAAACTTGTTACTTCTAAGAAAAAATTTATTAATATAACAAAATCTTCTAGCAGAAAACTTGGTAGAATTAACAGACAATTGTTTACTTCTAGGAGAAATTTGTTATCTTTGAGTCAGAGGGTGCCATAGAGCATTAGCATTGTGGCTTGAATTGTTTGGAATATCATACTCTAGCATTGAAATGCCAAGTTCTGCTTCAAGTAAAAATAGTGTTTAACTTAGATTCATGAGCTTATTTTCGATGAGAAAAGGTTAAAAATGTCCTAGCGGGATGATGAGGGGTGGTACCACTGGGATGACGGAGGGGGAGGTGTGCACTGCCAAGTTGGTGTGGAATTTTTGGGAGGTTATTATGATAAGCTTGGCATGCAAAAACCTTAAGGAAAAAGTATTTCCTTCTAAGAAAATATTTGTTAGTATCAAGTCAAACTTCGTTAGTATTAAGTAAAAACTTGTTAATTCTAAAAGAATTATCAGTTTTAAAAAAGACATGCTTCTTCTAACAGAAAACTTGTTAGCATAAACAGAAAATTGTTACGTCTAAGAGAAATTTTTTATCTTTGACGGAAAAGTTGCTTCTATTAGAAAAATTTCTTACTGTTTAAGAAATAAACCTGCTACTTTTAAGAAAAATTTCATAGCATTAAGCAAAACTTTGTTAGTATTAAGGAAAAACTGTTACTTCTAAGAAATAAATTGTTAGTAATAGGAAAAACTTTATTACTATTAAGGGAAAACATGTTACTTCTAAGAAAAAAGATTGTTAGTTTTAAGAAAACTTGCTACTTCTAAGAGAAGATGTGTTAGCTTAAACAGAAAATTGCTACTTCTAAGATTTGTTTTTATATTTGACGGAAAACTTGCTGCTACTAGAAAAATTTCTTACCATTAAGAAAATGCCTGTTACTTCCAAGAGAAATTTAATAGTTTTAAGTAAAACTTTGCTACTATTAAGAAAAAACCTCTTACTCCCAAAAGAAATTTGAAATTATTAAATAAAACTTTGTTAGTATTAAGGAAAAAGTTGTTACTTCTAACAAAAAATTTGTTTGTGTCGAGAAAAACTTGCTACTTCTAACAGAAAACTTTTTAGCATAAACAAAAATTGGTACTTCTAAGGGAAATCTGTTATTTTTGGCGAAATGCTTGCTGCTATTAGAAAAAATTTGTTACTATTAAGAAAAAACCTGTTACTTCCAAAAGAGACTTGATAGTATTAAGTAAAACTATGTTATTAGTGAGGAGAAAACTGGTGCTTCTAAGATAAAAACGTGTTAGTACAAAAAGCACTAGAGCGTCTGATTACCAATCCAATGATCCCCATCCGAAGCTTAAATGGCCACGCTTTCTATAAAAACCTTATTGTCTCCAGGGCATAACTTAAAACCCTTACCCTGACGGCTGGGGGATTCGTTATCCTCAAAAAGATAATTTACAGACCGTTCTGATATGCTGAAAAAAATAGCTATCTCAAAATTTTTATTGAAGTGTTTGGGGAAATTATGGGCGTTGAGGGGGGGGGGGCATTTGCCCCTTGATTTTTTTTCTAATAATAAAAAAGGTACTAGTCTTCTCAATTCAATCAAATGAGCCCTTTTTGAAGCTTCTACGACAAAAATTTCTATATAAACCTTATATGCCCCAAGTACATAACTTACAACCCTTGTCCTGAGGGCTATGGTGGGAGGATTGTCATCTTCAAAGACTTAATTTCCAGATCCTTCAACTACGTTGAACAAAATGGCCATTTCAAAATGTTGATCGGAAATGTTTGGGGAAATTATGGGCGTGGAGGGGATTCTACCTCCGAGTACTTTCGACTGTTAAAAAGGGAAAAACCCCTTTCAATTTCCAATCGATTGAGCACGTTTCGAAATTTTCACGACAACGCTTCCTGTAAAAACATTATATGCCCCCTCGGCATAATTTACAACCTTAGGCCTGAGGGTTGTGAAGCGGTTGTCATCCTGTCATTCAAAGACCTCATTTCCAGAACTTTCAACTACGTTCAACAAAATGTCTATCTCAAAATTTTGATTGGATGTTTTTGGGGAAATGGTGGGCTTGAGAGGGGGGTTTGGTACCTTCAAATCAATTTCGACTATTAAAATGAGCACTAGCCCTCTCAGTTTCCAATTGAATGAGCTCTTTTTAAAGTTTCTACGACAACGCTATCTATTAAAACCTTATACGCCCCCAGGGCATAACTTACAACCTTTGCCCTGGGGGCTCTCGGGGATTTTTAATCCTGAAATACACAATTTCCAGAACTTTCAACTGCGTTTAACAAAATTACTATCTCAAAACTTTCATTGAATGTGTTTGGGGAAATGGTGGGCGTGAGAGGGGGGTTAGTTGCTCTTCATTCACTTTCAACTATTAAAAAGGGAATTAGCCCTTTCAATTTTCAGTCAAATGAGCCCTGTTTGAAGTTTCTACGACAGAAATTTCTACAAAAACCTTATATGCTCCCAGGGAATAACTTACAACCCTTGTTTTGAGGGCTCTGAGAGGGTTATCATCCTCGAAGACCTAATTTCCAGAACTTTCAACTACGTTGAACAAAATGGCTATCTCAAAATTTCGATTGGAT
Source organism: Artemia sp. Qi Xiang Cuo (assembly GCF_049724085.1). NCBI lineage: Eukaryota > Metazoa > Arthropoda > Branchiopoda > Anostraca > Artemiidae > Artemia > Artemia sp. Qi Xiang Cuo. The sequence continues at coordinate 53,706,352 of NC_142797.1, read as the reverse complement.
GTGTTTGAGGAAATGGTGGTCGAGAGAGTTGCCCCTCAATCGCTTTCGATTATTAAAATAGGCACTAGCCTTTTAATTTCCAATCCAATGAGCTCTTTTTGAAGTTTCTTCAACATCACTTTCAATAAAAACCTTATATACCCCCAGGGCATAACTTAGAACCCTTGCCCTGGGGGCTTTCAGAGGGTTATTATCCTCAAAGAGGATGCTAACCGTAGAAGCTTTTTGACGCTTCTACGACAAAACTGTAGCGATGGATTTTTATTTGTTTGTGGCTATACAAATGTGGCTATAAAAGAAAGGGACTTTGTAGCGATGGAATTTTATTTGCTTGTCTATATAAATGTGGCTGTAAAAGAAATGTGGCTATAAAGGGAAAGACTGGGCTTAATTGTGGTCATAAATATTGACCTCGTCAAATCTAATATCGTACTTAAAAACTGTGAACGTACACCTTATAAGTTCTCCGATAGCGCCGCTTATAGCGCCAAAGATTGTGCCATCGAGCCCTGCGCCACAACGATGGGGAGTGAAGTAAATTTATAACCGCGCCACCCTCAATCATTGAGAGAAAATAATAAGTGTAGCCATATAAATGTGACCTCTTTTCTTCGAGCGATCTGAAGATCAGATTCCCTGGGAACGTACCTTTGGAGACATACGAACTAATTAGCTATCATTAGGCTAGACACGGACATATAAAATGAAATAAATACAGGTAAAAAGCAATGGATTTATTGTGACTTAAATATTTAGGTGAGCAGCAACGAGTCACTTCAAATGACAATAACGGTGACTGAGATACAACAATCAAAGAATTGCAAAGATCGTACGCTGAAATAATTCTATCTAAGAGGTCCTGATTCTGAATTACGAATCTTCTCAAAAAGCACTTTTACCCCACTATCAAACGCAGTTCTTTCGTCCTGCACTGTAAAGACTGGCTCGCAATTGGCTCAAGTGGCCCAAGGATGCGAACCCTTCGTCCAATAATACGTCTTAAATATTTTTGATGATTTAGACGTTCACACGGTTCTTATCGTTTAAACATCCTGCGAACGTGACTGCACTTTTTCTCTTTGCTGATTAAGGACTTTTCATTTTTGAAACTAGATTTAGCTTAATTATAGGAAGTCGGAATTATCTTTAGAAGGAAGGAACTTTATTTTGGTATTTTAAATACATCGCATTTTACTCACGGTACATATTACCCTTCCCATCAATTAATAACGTCCCGTCATTAGTATTTGCTTGCCTTTGGGCTTTTAAAATGTTCGCAATTTATTAACTATTTTTTTCTACATAATTATTTTATATTTATGTTATGGCTTAATCAGGAGTGCTAAAAATATTCTCTATTACTTTTCTTATTTTATTTTACATCCCTATCTAAAATTCATCTACCGGACTAAGATTATTCATGGTCCTAGCCTAACTGCTATACTAAAGATTTTTTTTCTACGCTTATCACTGATTACTTTTACATTTCCAACAATGTTAGGGCTATTCAACCTTCACATAAGTTTTTTTTGAATTCAGGTTTTACAAGGCCTTTTTTTTCTGTCTATATGGCACACTACTTTCTGTCTACGCTACATTAATTCAATAGCTCTACAATGCTACACATAACTCTATCAGTACGTCTAACACTACATACAAGAATGATCTAAAACAAACAATATTTGGTTTACCATATTCACTGGTAAAATTAAAACACTTTCACTGGGGATGTTTTGCTACGCAACGTTAATGATGGGATATTGGGATTTTTGAGTTATCAAAGTTATTAAGAGGTAACATATGTAAATTCACATCTATTTCAGCACCTTCGAGTCTTTTTAGCGTACTCAATCCTTCTGTTGTAAATTATTTTCCTTCACTGTTTTCGTCTTGGCAAAATTTTTGAAGCGCCTACGTTATGGTTTCTTCATGGGACAGTTCAAGCACGATTCTGTTCACACGACAGGCTTTCTCTAATTTCCAACTGGGAAATGATGCTTCCAACTACAGATTTGGGAATATGTAATCAGAGTTCATTCTCGCCTGCTGTTTGATAGTTCATGAGTTGCCATCTCGTTTGCGATATTTTGAGGCACATAAAAAATTTATTCTCGCATAAAATTGTTCTTATGTGTCTCTCATAAACTTGTTAGCTCATGGCTGGCGTTTATTAACCTTTGTGGTGATTCCTAGGTTAATCACGGGGGAATTGAAGTTTGGATTTGGACGGGTTGACATAAAACTATAGTGACTCCTTCAACATATTGTCTTTAACTTGTGGGAGGGGCATATTGTCACTGGCTTGGTCACTGGGGTTAATTTTGGTTTCTAGGTTCTTTTTTCAGAAATTATCTCGTACATTTATGGCATAACAGAGATATGAACTTTCCACACAGAGGGGATAGGATGGATTCTGAGAGATGGTCGAAAGGGATTCAACGCATGAATCTGCGTTGTATAAATAATTTTCGGGATCATCAAATATCATCACTATACAGTCAAATGGCGATATTTATGTATTTATATCTTGTACTGATCGATGGGGTTCTCAGCATTTATGTGATTATATAGTTCGATATAGCACTGGATACTGAGATTCAAATATAATGTTACCTGATACGTAATATGTTTTGTGGTCGAAGAAACAATGATCAAAGGTAACTGTTGTTTTCGTAGACGAAGCTGGGATGAAAATTGCCTGGAGTGTATGGTGAGTACTCTTCGTTGGTTGAGGTATAATGAAAATAGATGCTACTAGGTTGTATCTGCACTGGGCAACTCATTGTAATGCTCAATATCCAATGTGTCAATCCACTTCCTGTAATAAAAATAACGAGGCAGAATCACACGTTCTTTAAAGTAAATACTTATAGTACAAATAAGTCACGTATTGATCGGGTACATGAATTTTACGCTATGAGACAGAGTAAAATAAATACACTAATGTTAGTACAGAAAACTAAATTTTTATCGTGTTTAACACTCTTTCAACACTCAGTTAATTTTAAATTAGATTTAAAATAATCATTTAAACAGAGTTTATGCTACATGATTAATTTTTGAGGTCTAATTTTACAAAATATTTCATGCCTGCATTGTTGACGCCCGTCCTGGCTGTACAAGATACAAATGTTGTAGTGGTGTAACCACACAGTTTTACGAAAATAACACCACAATGAGAGACAGAGACAGCAAGGGCGAGTGGAGGTCTCTCTACCCACTCGTTTTTTAAGTTTGTTCCTACTTTTTGGTCTAGATCTTATCAGGGAGCTCCGGGTTTAACCTCTGCATTTCAGCTGTTTCCCCGTGTTTTTCTCTTGGTTTTCGTCGTCTTAGTCTTAGGATTTTTCCGTAATTAAAAGTCAATAGGGTTCTTATGGTCAGGGAAGTTGCGAATAAGAAACATACGGCCAATAGTATGTTCCACCAGAAATTGGTTGAGAACAATCCGTACTTATTATCCACATACGTTAATCTCTGGTCTTCATTTGTAAATAGGGGAATCTGTGAATCTAATACTTCTCTTATTTTTGTAAGCCTTATTTTCCCTTTATTCTTTTCTATTTTTGACCATATCGACGATTTTATTTCCTCGTTTTCTATATTGGGAAGAGTGTACGACAGGTTGATCGCCTTGAAGTTAGTTATTTTGGGACTTAATATCTTTGTGCTCGTGGTAATTAACGGCGTTCGGACGGTTGACTCTTTAGTTACGAGTCGACACCATTGTTTTATGGCTATCGTACCCACATTTTGTAACAGTAATTCTGTTTTGTAACTTGGGTCTATTCTTTCTGTATTATTATAACAAGACAAAGTTCCAACAGTTTCCCTTCGAACATAAATCATGATAGTGTTTATAAATACGAAAAGGATCAGCTAATAATTATACGCTTCTGTATTGGTATTTTTTTTTTTTTTTTTTACTTCAATCTTTGTTAGGACATGGGTCGATTTTTAATAGAAAATCCGAGGGAACCGCCAAAACCCACCAAATTAATTGCCACGTGGGCCTTGAGTTCCTCCCCAGGCTTCCAACAAAACGTGGTCCAACGCCACTTGTCGTTCTCAGTCGACCATGAGCTTCCTACCTTTGGTTATTTTCTGTACCCATCTTTCTCTCTGATCACCAATGTTTTGACATCACTCGTACTATTATTATTTTTTTATATATATATAACCTTTTTGTGGCATTGGCCAAAGAATACTGGTTTGTAGGCATAAAACAGAATAGACATATTAGGATTAGGTAGGTTATGGAAGTAAAGTTTGGACTTCCAAGCTTTATTTTGGTTGTTATATGCCTTTATGACCGATTGAGATATACTTTTAAAGCTTAGTTAATAATCGCTATACAATCTAATTTTGCATTGTATTTTTCGAGTAAGCAGCAAATAAATAAGTAAGCTATCAGCACATAATTATACTGTTATCCTATTTTTTTTTTTTTTTTAAATTATTCCCCCAAATTATATTTTTTTCAATATAAGTATCAAAAGAATTGCCTTTTAGTGCTGATTATAAATATTTATAATATAGTTAGTTTCACTGTACTAATTTAAAAGTTGCATGTCGCCTATTAACGCCCTGTATAATTAATCCTGTGATAAGCTTTCTGTTGGTTTTCTAGGCACAATCTATTTGTCGACTAATTGGGATATAAGGGTCTATTGGCTTCACTCTATTTGATTTCTACTATCAGATCGTATTTATCTGATATAAAATCTATCTGATATTCGACTAAACTCTACTGATTTATAATCAGACTAGACTTGAGGATGATTCGTCATTGAGTAACTGTAAGAGCAGACCAGAATTAACAATATTAGCTATCCCAAAAAGATACATTGCCTTCTGTGTTTTTGTTATTGTGGGCTTAGAGTCTTTGTAAACAAGCAAGGACACTTTCTTATTGTGTCTATACATGGCTCACACGTACCCATGGTAAAAAATCCAAAGTCGAACCTTTTCGTTACTCATTTTGCGGAGCTAATTCAGAATTTAAATTTTTTCTAACACCATCATTCAGATGAAGGTCATCTGTGTAGATAATGGAGACCCTTTTAAGACATATCCCTATGCCTCCTTTTTCTGTGATTAACTGTTCTTTTCGCCGAATTTCTCACCTTATGCAGAGTTCCAGTCACAGCTGGGTAACAACTCTTTTTTTTTTGCTTCCTTCGGCGACTTTTTCTAAGCTTCCACTTTTGTTTTCTTGCTTATAAGGTTACTTTTCTCGTTTTTTTTTCATCCCTTTCCTCAAGTAATTTAATTATATATTTAGATATCTTTTCCTTCCCTTTGCTTGTGAAACTACATAACTAACTTAGTATTTTTTAGCTTTAACAAAGGTAATTCTAATCCTTATTATATCATAGAATGTCATTTTCGAAACGCCTTTATTTCTAAAAAACTCTTAAATGGCAGCTTCTAACCTATGACTAGTCGGACCATAATTTATAGGTTCCCTTTGCTAAATTGTAGCAGTGTTATCCTTGAACAATAAGTTTATAGCCTGTACCTGTAGTAAGGCTGAGTTAGGACCCCATTTGCTACTATTATGCATAAAATTCTTCTGTTTCTACTAACGTTTTATCGGTACAGCTAGATTTTGTTTTTCTTTACGTATTATCTTTTATTTAATTCTTTCAATTCACGGTACAAATGCTTTATTATTTAGTAATATACGGCACTACTACATTGCATTTATTACTAACACTAAAAGAACTACTAATTATACACTTGCTTCTACTTGTTAAAAACTGAATACTATTTTTTTTTTCATTTTACAATTCTTCACTGAGCCTTTTCTCCATTTTTTCTATTGTACCCAACTCTTTGAGGGGATACAAATTTATTTCTAATAGCCAAAGTTCAACCAAAGCTGCTCGAAATTTTGCTAATTCGAGCGACGCTAAAAGCGAAGTCCATTTATCTTCCACTTTTGACAAAGCCATTTGTGTTTCAATATACAATTTTTATTTAGTCAACTCGACTAAGTTTTCCCAACTTCCACCAATTAGAACTTAAAAAAAATAAAAATATAGTAGATATGTATACAAGAATTGAATCAGATTAAAATAAATTTATTTTTTCACTTAACTTATCTGTGGGGAAGCTATTATCTCCTATGAGATATCTAAATGGTTTCCCTGTAGTAGCTTAGCGGCAATAGGCCTAATCGCTTTACTTATATGTCTGTATCTCTCCAATAATTAAATTTAAATTAGAAAGTTTTATAGCCTAATTATTTCGCAAGTTTTCCTCCAATTTCCGACTCGCGCCTTTTGTAGCGATGGATTTTTATTTTGTGTCTGTCTATAAGTTCTCCGATAGCACCGCTTATAGCGCCAAAGATTGTGCCATCGAGCCCTGCGCCAAAACAATAGGGAGTGAAGAAAATTTGTAACCACGCCATCCTGAATTATTGAGGGAAAATAATAAGTGTAGCCATATAAATTTGACCTCTTTTCTTCGAGCGATCTGAAGATCATATTCCCTGGGAACGTGCCTTTGGAGACATACGAACTAATTAGCTATCATTAGGCTAGATACGGACACATAAAATGAAATAAACACAGGTAAAAAGCAATGGATTTATTGAGACTTACATATTAAGGTGAGCAGCAACGAGTCACTTCAAATGACAATAACGGTGACTGAGATACAACAATCAAAGAATTGCAAAGATCGTACGCCGAAATAATTCTATCTAAGTGGTCCTGATTCTGAATTACGAATCTTTTCAAAAAGCACTTTTACCCCACTATCAAACGCAGTTTTTTTGTCCTGCGCTGTAAGGAATGGCTCACAATTGGCTCACGTGGCCCAAGGAGGCGAACCCTCGTCCAATAATACGTCTTAAATATTTTTGATGAATTAGACGTTCACACGGTTCTTATTGTTTGAGCGTCCTGCGAAAAAGCCTGCACTTTTTCTCTTTACTGAATAAGGACTTTTCATTTTTGAAACTAGATTTAACTTAATTATAGGAAGTCGGAATTATCTTTAGAAGGAAAGAACTTTATTTTGGTATTTTAAATATATCGCAAATTTGCTCACAGTACAAAACTTTCTATAAAAACCTTATGTGGCCCCAGGGCATAACTTATAACCCTTGCCCTGAAGACTGTTGGGGGGGGGGGGGTGTCCTGCTCAAAGATATAATTTCCAGAACTTTCAACTGCGTTGAACAAAATGTCTGTCTAAAAATTTTGATTGGATGTGTTTGGATAAATGGTGGACGTGAGAGGGGTGTATGTTGCCCTCCAGTTACTTTACCAGTCCAGGGCCCTAGGCATTTCAATTTCCAATCAAACGAGCCCCTTTGGAAGTTTCTACGACAACGCTTTCTATAAAAAACCTTATTTTCCCCCAGGGCATAAATTACAACCCTTGCCCTGAGGGCTGTGGGGAGAGTATCATCCTCAAAGACCTAATTTTCAGGACCTACAATTACGTTGAACAAAACTTCTCTCTCAAAATTTTGATTAGATGTTTTAGGGGACATGGTAGTCGTCAGAGAGGGGTTAGTTGCCCTCCAATCACTTTCAACTATTAAAAAGGCCACTAGCCCTTTGAAATTCCAATCGAATGAGGCTTTTTTGAAGTTTATACGACAACTTTTTATATAAAATCCTGTATGCCCCCAGGGCATAACTTACAACCCTTACCCTGAGGACTGTGAGAGGAGTGTTCTCCTCAAAAACATAATTTCCATTCGGAAATCAACTACGTTGAACATAATGGCTATCTCAAAATTTTGATCGAATTTGTTTAATGAAATAGTGGGTGTGGAAGGGGTGTTCGTTGCCTTCCAATCACTTTTGGCAATTAAAAAGGGCACTAGCCATTCCAATTTCCAATTGAATGAGCACGTTTCGAAGTTTCTACGACAACTCCTTCGATACGAAGTACCCTGGTCTAAAGGGGAAAAAAAATAATACGTTGTGCCAGGATCGTTCTTTAGTTAGAGCGCTGCCTATGATTAATTAAAAAAAAACTTTCCTAAAAAGAAGTTTTTCAATGAAAGTTATAGGCCATTTTAAACTTAAGATCAGCAGATACAAATACCTGTTAAAATTCAAACTCAAAACGACCATAAATTACTATAAAAGAATGAATGAAACCCAAAACGAACAGAAATTAAGTAAATAATCATAGCAAACAAAACATACAAGTAATAATATAAATGAATAAATAAATCCTAAAGCGAGTAATGCTTAAATGGAATTTGCATATCAAGCTAAAATCGAAAAAAATATTTTGTTATTGAAGTATGCTATTCGAAGTAAAGACGAAGTGCCCTGGTCTAAAGAGAAAAAAAATAAGTAACATATTGTGCCAGCATCATGCAATAGATAAGAATGTAAATGAACAAAAAAATCTTAAACGGAGTGGAACTTAAACTGAATATGCAAATCAAGCTTGCAACGAACACAAATCACTACAAACAAAAGTTTGAGTATCGCCTCCTTCTCTCACTGTAAAAATCCTAAAACCTACTGCGTCATTGGCGCATTACTGAAAATGAAATTTATTACAAATATTTTCTTTGGTGCTTAATATTGAAAATAAACATTAAAAGTTTTGAACTGATGAGCTTTCAGCAATTAATATCATTATATATAAGAATATTCAGCTTTTTCAACTATAATTTTTTTGTTTAACTATAACTGGGGTAGAAGCGGTGCGACTTTTCATTTCATATATCTAGTAATTTATGTTCGTTTTGATTTTGAGCTGAGTATCAGTTTTATTTTTGTTATATTACAAGTTCATTATTGTTTTTTTTTCATTTGGTTTCATTCTTTTAACTTTTATTTAATTCTTCATTGTAATTTCTATTATTTTTTGCACTGCTCAAGGCATAGCTCCGCACTTTACTTTTGTTAACCAAAAACTTGTATTTTAATTTTTACAATAAAATGGGGTAGGCAACTATTATTTGCTGTCAAAAATGGTAATCACAAATATAATTTATTTGTGCCATTGTTTGCAAAAACACATGCATTTTAGGCAAATTACACAAGATAAGAACAAAAAAGATTTTTTTTTTAAATTGGGTATTTAATCATTATTTACTTTAAAAAAATTCCTTTGTCAAGGAAACAATCCCTGAAAGTTTCTATCTTATCAGAAAAAAAACACAATTTTGGCGTAATTTATTTTACAGGTCCTAGACTTAGTAAAATTTGATTCTACATGAGGACTCCCTCTGTCCTGGGAAGCGAGCATTTAGTTTTCAAGCTATTCTTCAACAGGCTGTTGGTGCTTTTTGGGGCTACTTTTTGGGGGAGTAATATTTGTTTCTTTTTCTTTGCATTTGAGTCTTCATGACTCAGAGTCATGAAGACTTTAGCTTTTCAGGTTTAATCTGTTAAAGAAAGATCTTTGGCCATTTTTTTGTTGGACCCATGTTTCGACCTAGTTGTTTTGTGTATTAATTTAAAAAACTTTTTCCACAAAATAAGTTTTTCAAAGAAAAGTAAAGTACTCCATTAAACAAAAAATAAGCAAAAATAAAATCAAATAATCTACCAAGCGTGAAACTACCACAAATCAGCATCGATAGATAAATGACACCCGAAACAAACAGAAATTACAAAAATTAACCGAGTCAAACTCAAAACTAGCCAAAATTAACATAAGTTGTGCGCAAAACCCCTATGCCTTCCCAAGGCCAGAAAAAAATTTGCACTTTACTGAAAAAATATAAATGTATTTACTTTTATAAATTTAATAAATCAAATAATATTAACATTTTGATCTCTAAATATCAGTATATGTATATTAAACTGACAATGCACATTCATTTGTATTTTCCCCGTTCCTCCAACACCTTATATGCCCCCAGGGCATAATTTAAAACCCTTGCCCTGAGGGTTGTGAAGGAGTGTCCTCCTCTACTTAATCCAAGTTTCTTGTCTTGTTCTCGAGTGTCCCCGTTCTTTACTTAAGCAGCGCGATCCTGCTAGTAGAGAGGGGTCATGAGGCGCCACCCCTCACCCCTGTTGCCACCTATAACTTTTTTGCACACCATATATGGGCATAGCCTCCCTAGGGAGAACACGTGGTTAATGGGGTCAATGACCTCTTTTTCCAAGGTCGATTTATTTGATGTTTCTATGTGTAATAACTCCGGGGCGAAGGTTGCACATGCGCATTGAATTCTAACGGGAACAATGTTATTGATCTAGGACTCGAGGGGGAAGTGAATTTCCGAAAACTTGATTGCGTAATCGATCGCGAATGTCATGGTGTCCAGAAATAGTATTTGTTGTTGTTGTAAGTGCACGCTCTCAGCGAATGTTATGATCCAGAAATAGTATTTGTTGTTGTTTTGGTCATGTACAGGCTCGAGGCGAATGTCATGGTGTCCAGAAATAGTATTTGTTGTTGTTGCTCTCACCAATGTTATGACTTTCCCGGAAACAGTTAGATCACGTGTTTCCTTCTCAGCCAATCAGCGAGTCGGATACATCCTCCTTCTCAGCCAATCAGAGGGCTGGTTACATAGGATTTCCCCGTTACATAACAATTCGCCCTTGAGATTTCGTATATAACGGGCATGCAATGTGATTAAATTATCAGAAAGTATTTTGACGCTGTGTAAACAACAATGGATAATATTGATGAATTAGAACCCGTGGCAAATTAAATTTACCTTTTTAGTACATTTTTTTTTTTCAAACGAATTTTCCTTGTACATCCTCCATTTTTTTAAGCTAAAACTTAAATATATTCCTTTACCCCAAACCCCCCCCCCCCCCCAAATACAATACAAACATCACTTTACAATCTTTATACTCACTAGGAAAACATAAAATATATTCTTTTTACCCTAACCCCATCCCTAACCCCATCCCCCATTGTTTTACAATCAAATTCTCGCAAAAAGAAATAATTTTCTTTTCGTTAAAGTTTGACTTTTCTCTATTGTGATTTAGTGTCTACTGACTTCTGTCAATTTTTAATGTAAATGCCGTTCTGTTTTGACACAAGGCTCTCCGGTGCGAGGCATATAATTAGCTCTGACCCTTTTTAGAGCATTTCCTGCTCATTAGCAGTTTAGTTTCCAAAGATTTCACAGATTCAAAAGGACACGACTAAAAACATGTTTTTATTTATTGGATAACTGAAAAAGAATCATAGCTCAGATCAATGCTTCGATGTTTGACTAAATATACACATTTTCAACGTTTAGTATTAGGAGGGGGGATTTTCTTCAAAGAAACTAGACCGGCTTTTGAACGGCTCAGTGAGCTGTAATTCTCAGATTCAAAAGGATGCGATATCATTCGCTGTGGGGAGGGGGTATTTTTCCAGGTCTGTTCTCAGGGGTTATTTGCCGTGTGGGTTATTTTCCATGGGCTGTTTTTTCTGGGGGTAGGGTAAATACCAGCTATCGTAAAAGGATATGGAAAGATAAAAAATAGCGTTAATACTTTAAATGCATCAAACAAGACATTCTCAATACAGATTAAAACCAGAAAAGAACAGAAATGCCTAAAAATAAGAAATTAGGCTGACTTATATAGGCCGGCTTTTGAACGGCTCAGTGAGCTGTAATTCTCAGATTCAAAAGGATGCGATATCATTCGCTGTGGGGAGGGGGTATTTTTCCATGTCTTTTCTCAGGGGTTATTTTCCGTGGGGGTTTTTTTCCGTGGGCTGTTTTTTCTGGGGGTAGGGTAAATACCAGCTATCGTAAAAGGATATGGAAAGATAAAAAATAGCGTTAATACTTTAAATGCGTCAAACAAGGCATGCTCAATACAGATTAAAACCAGAAAAGAACAGAAATGCCTAAAAATAAGAAACTAGGCTGACTTATATAGGCCGGCTTTTGAACGGCTCAGTGAGATGTAATTCTCAGATTCACAAGGATGCGATATCTATCGCTGGGGGGAGGGGGTATTTTTACATGTCTTTTCTCAGGGATTATTTTCCTCGGGGTGTTTTTTCTGGGGGTAGGGTAAATACCAGCTATCGTAAAAGGATATGGAAAGATAAAAAATAGCGTTAATACATTAAATGCGTCAAACAAGGCATGCTCAATACAGATTAAAACCAGAAAAGAACAGAAATGCCTAAAAATAAGAAACTAGGCTGACTAATATAGGCCGGCTTTTGAACGGCTCAGTGAGCTGTAATTCTCAGATTCAAAAGGATGCGATATCTTTCGCTGTGGGGAGGGGGTATTTTTCCATGTCTTTTCTCAGGGATTATTTTCCTCGGGGTTTTTTTTCAGGGGGTAGGGTAAATACCAGCTATCGTAAATGGATATGGAAAGATAAAAAATAGCGTTAATACTTTAAATGCGTCAAACAAGGCATGCTCAATACAGATTAAAACCAGAAAAGAACAGAAATGCCTAAAAATAAGAAACTAGGCTGACTTATATAGGCCGGCTTTTGAACGGCTCAGTGAGCTGTAATTCTCAGATTCAAAAGGATGCGATATCTTTCGCTGTGGGGAGGGGGTATTTTTCCATGTCTTTTCTCATGGTTTATTTTCCTCGGGGTGTTTTTTATGTGCGTAGGGTAAATACCAGCTATCGTAAATGGACATTGACAGATAAAAAAGATCTTTACTACTTTAAATGCATCAAACAAGGCATGCTCAATACAGATTAAAACCAGAAAAGAACAGAAATGCCTAAAAATAAGAAACAAGGCTGACTTATATCGGCCGGCTTTTGAATGGCTCAGTGAGCTGTAATTCTCAGATTCAAAAGGATGCGATCTCTTTCGCTGTGGGGAGGGGGTATTTTTCCATGTCTTTTCTCAGGGGTTATTTTCCGTGGGGTTTTTTTTCCGTTGGCTGTTTTTTCTGGGGGTAGGGTAAATACCAGCTATCGTAAAAGGATATGGAAAGATAAAAAATAGCGTTAATACTTTAAATGCGTCAAACAAGGCATGCTCAATACAGATTAAAACCAGAACGCTCACCATTTGAAACTCAAAATCCCCCTATTTTTCAAAATTGAATATCACAAAGTTTCAAGAGAAAGGAACTGCGAGATTATTCACTTTTATCTATCTGTCACATATAGATCCTGTAATTTGCGCAAGGATATTTTAAAATAGCTTCCAATCTTAAAAAACCTTGCCAATATTTTAGTGATGGGAAAATATTGTTGACGATGTACTGATTTAACGGTTTACAGCATTTAATTGTACTGTTTCCATGTCTGAAGTTCAGGCTTGGAAATCGGAACACTAGCGCGGTGGTCTACAATAATTGTGAGCTAATGAAGAGTTCACCGAACCTTTAGAACGTACTTAGATAGAAACTTGGACTGATGCAGTCTAACAATATGGTTTAGGGCACACAGTTGGTACACGGCTGGGAGCCGCGGAGTTCGGAATGTGCCGAGGGGTCCGCGGAGTGCTGTGGGGCAAGGTTAGGGAAGCGCCGGGGGAAGTGCCACGGGTCAGGGAAGCGCCACGGACTCGAGAAGCATCGCGGGAAGCGATGCGGGCCCCGAGAAGCGCCACGGGGATGCGCTGTGGCTCCGAAAAGCGCCGAAATTAGGGGGGGGGGGGGAGTTAGCACTTTTAATAGTGACAAAATAGAAATGAAAAGATAATTGTTTCTTGCTTCCGTGTCTAACCATTTCTCTTCGAAATTTAGCGATTTTAGCTATAACAATTTTCCTAAATTTAGGGGAGGGGGCATGAACCCGTGATTTTTGTTGGGGAGGGGTTAGCACTTTTAATAGTGACAAAATAGAAATGAAATTTAATTTAAACACTTTTTTTTTCAGATATAATAATGTTTGGTGTGATTGACACAGAATATATTGGTCTGAAATATTCCGCAACTGGCATTATATTCGAAGCAGCTTTCTTACTCCTAGACAATCAACGACGTGAAATTCATTGCTATAAATGGAACATCAGATACAATATGTATAAGTACAAGAAAAACAGATGGAGTCCAACACTAAATTTTATAAATCGAAATGGCTTTTACGCTAAAACCATACGACCACATAATGAAAATGGCTATGAAATAAAACATGTACAAGATGAAATTCAGGAAATATGCAGTTATTTCGGTGTGCAAGCTGTTTATGTTAAGGGAAACGTGCCAACTGATAAACTCTTACTAGAAAAATGTGATAAAAACATAGCATTATTCAATTTAGAAGACTTCAAATGTGAGAAATACCTGCATTCAGTCCATGACCCAGAAGATGAAGTTAGATATTTCGTTAAATGGATACCGGAAAAGATACCTGACATGGAAAAATGCATCAGATATCCAAAGTCCTAAACTTGCTCCTCCTCATATAAAATGGATTAAGCTTCTTTTTTTTTTTAAATATGTAATTTTTTTTTTAAATTGTTTTAAATATTTTTAAGAAATAAATATATTAATAATAAACCGTTTTTATTATTTAGAATATTCCATCACCATTAAAATTAGACTTTAATATTAAAAAATACAGGGAACACACTTTCAAGTTCAGCATGTTGGAGAACACTAAATAGTCACCCATAAAAGGTAAGATAACACTAAAAGGTTAAAGAATTTTTCTGAAATTATCTTTAGCCTGAGGCGTTTTTATTATTTAGAATAGACCTTCGCCACGAAAATTAGACTTTCACATTAAACATGCCAGGGAACACACTTTCAAGTTCAGCATGTTGGAGAACCCTAAATAGTTATCCATAAATAGGTAAGTTAACTCTAAAAGGTTAAAGAATTTTTCTGAAATTATCTTAATCCTGAGACGTTTTTATTCTTTAGAATAGTCCATCGCCACGAAAATTAGACTTTCAGATTCAACATGCCAGGGAACACACTTTCAAGTTCAGCATGTTGGAGAACCCTAAATAGTCACCCCTAAAAAGGTAAGTTAACCCTAAAAGGTTAAAGAATTTTTCTGAAATTATCTTAAGCCTGAGACGTTTTTATTCTTTAGAATAGTCCTTCGCCACGAAAATTAGACTTTCAAATTAAACATGACAGGGAACACACTTTCAAGTTCAACATGTTTGAGAACCCTAAATATTCATCCATAAAAAAGCAAGTGAACCCTAAAAGGTTAAAGAATTTTTCTGAAATGACACTTTCAGATCCAGTATGTCAGGGAACACACTTTCAGGTTCAGCATGTAGGAGAACCCTAAATGCTCATCCCTAAAAAGGGAAGTTAACCCTAAATGGTTAAAGAATTTCTCTATTTATGTAGAGTTTCAACTAGCTATGGCTAAGTTTGTTAAAGACAAGCTATTTTCTTGCGAAAAAAAACAAAAACAGAAAAAAGTACAATGTTCCTGTTGTACCTACGCAACTAGACTAAAAATTAAGATATTTATGCAGATCTTCAACTAGCTATGGCTAAGTTTGCTAAAGACAAGCTATTTTCTTGCAAAAACACACAAAATCAGAAAAAATGTTCAATGTTACTTTAGTACCTACGCAATTAGGATTAAATGAAGATATTTATGCAGAGTTTCAACTAGCTATGGCTAAGTTTGCTAAAGACAAGCTATTTTCTTGCGAAAACACACAAAATCAGAAAAAAAAATGTTCAATGTTCCTTTAGTACCTACGCAATTAGGCTGAAATGAAGATATTTATGCAGAGTTTCAACTATCTATGGCTAAGTTTGATAAAGACAAGCTATTTTCTTGTGAAAACACGCAAAATCATAAAAAATTTTCAATGTTCCTTTAGTACCTATGCAATTAGACTTAAAATGAAGATATCTATGCAGAGTTTCAACTATCTATGGCTAAGTTTGATAAAGACAAGCTATTTTCTTGAGAAAACACACAAAATCAGAAAAAATGTACAATGTTCCCTTAGTACCTACTCAATTAGACTAAAAATGAAGATATTTATGCAGAGTTTCAACTAGCTATGGCTAAGTTTGCTAAAGACAAGCTATTTTCTTATGAAAACACACAAAATCAGAAAAAATTTTCAATGTACCTTTAGTACCTACACAATTAGACTAAAAATGAAGATATTTATGCAGAGTTTCAACTAGCTATGGCTAAGTTTGATAAAGACAAGCTATTTTCTTGTGAAAACACACAAAATAAGAAAAAAATGTTCAATGTTCCCATTAGTACCTACGCAATTAGTCTAAATATGAAGATATCTATGTAGATTTTCAACTATACATGGATAAGTTTTATAAATACATGCTATTTTCTTGTGCAAACACACATACTCAGAAAAAATGTTCAGTTTTCCTTTAGTACATACGCAATTATACTCAAAATGAAGATATTTATTCAGAGATTCAAATAAATATGTCTAAGTTTGAGAAAGACAAGCTATTTACTTGTGAAAACACACAAAATCATAAAAAATGTTCACTGTTCATTTAGTACCGACACAATGAGACTAAAAATGAAGATATTTATGCAGAGTTTCAACTAGCTATGGCTAAGTTTGCTAAAGACAAGCTATTTTCTTGAGAGAAAACCCACAAACTCAGAAAAAATGTTCAATGTTCCTTTAGTACCTACGCAATTAGACTAAAAATGAAGATATTTATGCAGAGTTTCAAATAGCTATGGCTAAGTTTGTTAAAGACAAGCTATTTTCTTGCGAAAACCCACAAAATCAGAAAAATATTCAATGTTCCTTTAGTACCTACGCAATTAGACTAAAAATCAAGATATTTATTCAGAGTTTCAACTAGCTATGGCTAAGTTTGCTACAGACAAGCTATTTTCGTGCGAAAACACACAAAATAAAAAAAAATGTTCAATATTGCTTTAGTACCTACGCAGTTAGGCTGAAATGAAGATATTTATACAGAGTTTCAACTAGCTATGGCTAAGTTTGCTAAAGACAAGCTATTTTCTTGCGAAAACACACAAAATCAGAAAAAATGTTCAATGTTCCTTTAGTACCTACGCAATTAGACTAAAAATGAAGATATTTATGCAGAGTTTCAAGTAGCTGTGTCTAAGTTTGCTAAAGAAAAGCTATTTTCTTGCGAAAACACACAAAATCAGAAAAAATGTTCAATGTTCCTTTAGTACCCTCACAATTATACTAAAAATGAAGATATTTATGCAGAGTTTCAACTAGCTATGTCTAAGTTTGCTAAAGACAAGCTATTTTCTTCTGAAAACACACAAAATCAGAAAAAATTTTCATTGTTCCTTTAGTACATACTCACTTTGTATATATAATAATATAATTTTTCAGAGTTTAAACTATCTATGGCTAAGTTTGCTAAAAACAAGCTATTTTCGTGCAAAACCACAAAAAATCAAAAAAAATGTTCAGTGTTCCTTTATTAAATAAGCACTTATACTAAAAATTACTATATTTATGATGAGTTTAAACTAGCTATGGCTAAGTTTGCTAAAGACAAGCTATTTTCTTGCGAAAACACACAAAATCAGAAAAAATGTTCAATGTTCTTTTAGTATCTACGCAATTAGGCTGAAATGAAGATATTTATGCAGAGTTTCAACTATCTATGGCTAAGTTTGCTAAAGACAAGCTATTTTCTTGCGAAAACACACAAACTCAGAAAAAATGTTCAATGTTCCTTTAGTACCTACGCAATTAGGCTTAAATGAAGAAATTTATGCAGAGTTTCACCAAGCTATGGATAAGTTTGCTAAAGACAAGCTATTTTCTTGCGAAAACACACAAAATCAGAAAAAAAATGTTCAATTTTCCTCTAGTACCTACGCAATTAGGCTGAAATGAAGATATTTATGCAGAGTTTCAACTAGCTTTGGCTGAGTTTGCTAAAGACAAGCTATTTTCTTGCGAAAACACACAAACTCAAAAAAAATGTTCAATGTTACTGTAGTACCTAAACACTTAGTCTTAAATGAATATATTTTTGCAGAATTTCAACTAGCTATGGCTACGTTTAATAAACACAAGCTATTTTCTTGCAAAAACACACAAACTTAGAAAAAAAAAATGTCTAATGTTCCTCTAGTACCTATGCAATTAGGCTGAAATGAAAATATATATGCAGAGTTTCAACTAGCTATGGCTAAGTTTGCTAAAGACAAGCTATTTTCTTGCGAAAACACACAAAATCAGAAAAAATATTGTTAGGTTAGATTAAGTTAGATTAGTTTAGGTTAGCCTCCGTACGCGCGCAGAGAGGTTAGGTTATGTTAGGTTGGATTAAGTTAGGTTAGGTTAGGTTAGATTAAGTTAGGTTAGGTTAAGTTAGGTTAGGTTAGGTTAGATTAAGTTAGGTTCGGATAAGTTAGGTGAGGATAGTTTCGCCTAGTAACGCACGCTTCGGTAGGCAAACCTAGCCTAACCTAACTTAGCCTAACCTAACTTAATCTAACCTATCCTAACCTAACTTAACCTAACCTAACTTAATGTAACCTAACCTAACTTAACCTAACCTAACTTAATCCAACCTAACCTAACCTAACCTCTATGCGCGCGTACGTAGGCTAACCTAACCTAATCTAACTTAACCTAACCTAACAATATTTTTTCTGATTTTGTGTGTTTTCGCAAGAAAATAGCTTGTGTTTAGCAAAATTAGCAAGAGATATATTATACTCGTCATTTAGATCGTAAGGAAAGCATAAGTTCGAATGTTAGAATTGAACAATGAACATTTTTTTTTCTGAGATTGTGTTTTCGAGAGAAAATTGAGTATCTTTATAAAGATTGGCCAAAGAAAGTTGCTACACGGAATACGAAACTTAATTTATGCATAATGTTGTATTTAAATAAGGACCCTAGACATTAATTAATTATTGTCTGTTTTTTAACAAGAACATTGCTTTTCTGTAGCAAACTTAACCATAGATAGCAGAATCTCTGCATAAATAACTTCATTTCAGCCTTATTGAGTAGGTACGACTGGAAAATTGAACATTGTTTCTGATTTTGTGTGTTTTCTCAAGAAAATAGCTTGTCTTTAGCAAACTTAGCCATAGCTAGTTGAAACTCTGAATAAATAACTTCATTTTTTAGCCTAATTGCGTAGGTACTAAAGGAACATTGAACATTTTTTTCTGATTTTTTGTGTTTTTGCAAGAAAATAGCTTGTCTTTAGCAAACTTAGCCATAGATAGTTGAAACTCTGCATAAATAAATTAATATTTAGAATAATTGCGTATTTAATCAAGTAACATTGAAAATATTTTCTGATTTTGTGTGTTTTCGCAAGAAAATAGCTTGTCTTTAGCAAACTTAGCCATAGCTAGTTGAAACTCTGCATAAATATCTTCATTTTTAGTCTAATTGTGAGGGTACTAATGGAACATTGAACATTTTTTCTGATTTTTTGTGTTTTCGCAAGAAAATAGCTTGTCTTTAGCAAACTTAGCCACAGCTACTTGAAACTCTGCATAAATATCTTCATTTTTAGTCTAATTGCGTAGGTACTAAAGGAACATTGAACATTTTTTCTGATTATGTGTGTTTTCGCAAGAAAATAGCTTGTCTTTAGCAAACTTAGCCATAGCTAGTTGAAACTCTGTATAAATATCTTCATTTCAGCCTAATTGCGTAGGTACTAAAGTAATATTGAACATTTTTTTTGATTTTGTGTGTTTTCGCACGAAAATAGCTTGTCTTTAGCAAACTTAGCCATAGCTAGTTGAAACTCTGTATAAATATCTTCATTTTTAGTCTCATTTCGTAGGTACTAAAGTAACATTTAACATTTTTCTGATTTTTTGGGTTTTCTCAAGAAAATAGCTTGTCTTAAGCAAACATAGCCATAGCTAGTTGAAACTCTGCATAAATATCTTCATTTTTAGTCTAATTGCGTAGGTACTAAAGGAACAATGAACATTTTTTCTGATTTTGTGTGTTTTCGCAAGAAAATAGCTTGTCTTTAGCAAACTTAGTCATAGATAGTTGAAACTCTGCATAAATATCTTCATTTTTAGTCTAATTGCGTTGGTACTAAAGGAACATTGATCATTTTTTCTGATTTTGTGTGTTTGCACAAGAAAATAGCATGTCTTTAGAAAACTTAGCCATAGCTAGTTGAAACTCTTCATATATATCTTCATTTTTAGTCTAATTGCGTAGGTACTAAAGGAACATTGATCATTTTTTCTGATTTTTTGTGTTTTCTCAAGAAAATAGCTTGTCTTTAGCAAACTTAGCCATAGCTAGTTGAAACTCTGCATAGATATCTTCATTTTTAGTCTAATTGCGTAGGTACTAATGGGAACATTGAACATTTTTTTCTTATTTTGTGTGTTTTCACAATAAAATAGCTTGTCTTTATCAAACTTAGCCATAGCTAGTTGAAACTCTGCATATATATATTCATTTTTAGTCTAATTGTGTAGGTACTAAAGGAACATTGAACATTTTTTCTGATTTTGTGTGTTTTCATAAGAAAATAGCTTGTCTTTATCAAACTTAGCCATAGCTATTTGAAACTCTGCATAGATATCTTCATTTTTAGTCTAATTGTGTATTTACTAAAGGAACTTTTATAAATTTATATGATTTTGTGTGTTTTCAAAAGAAAATAGCTTGTCTTTATCAAACTTAGCCATAGATAGTTGAAACTCTGCATATATATCTTCATTTTTAGTCTAATTGCGTAGGTACTAAAGGAACATTTAACATTTTTTCTGATTTTGTGTGTTTTCACAAGAAAATAGCTTGTCTTTATCAAACTTAGCCATAGCTAGTTGAAACTCTGCATAAATATCTTCATTTCAGCCTAATTGCGTAGGTACTAAAGGAACATTGAACATTTTTTTCTGATTTTGTGTGTTTTCGCAAGAAAATACCTTGTACTTAGCAAAATTAGCCATAGCTAGTTGAAACTCTGCATAAATATCTTCATTTAAGCCCACTTGCGTAGGTACTAAAGGAACATTGAACATTTTTTCTGAGTTTGTGTGTTTTCGCAAGAAAATAGCTTGTCTTTAGCAAACTTAGCCATAGCTAGTTGAAACTCTGCATAAATATCTTCATTTTTAGTCTAATTGTGTAGGTACTAAAGGAACATTGAACATTTTTTCTGAGTTTGTGTGTTTTCGCAAGAAAATAGTTTGTCTTTAACAAACTTAGCCATAGCTAGTTGAAACTCTACATAAATAGAGAAATTCTTTAACCATTTAGGGTTAACTTACCTTTTTAGGGATGAGCATTTAGGGTTCTCCTACATGCTGAACCTGAAAGTGTGTTCCCTGACATACTGGATCTGAAAGTGTAATTTCAGAAAAATTCTTTAACCTTTTAGGGTTAACTTGCTTTTTTATGGATGACTATTTAGGGTTCTCCAACATGTTGAACTTGAAAGTGTGTTCCCTGGCATGTTGAATTTGAAAGTCTAATTTTCGTGGCGATGGACTATTCTAAAGAATAAAAAAGTCTCAGGCTTAAGATAATTTCAGAAAAATTCTTTAACCTTTTAGGGTTAACTTACCTTTTTAGGGGTGACTATTGAAGGTTCTCCAACATGCTGAACTTGAAAGTGTGTTCCCTGGCATTTTGAATTTGAAAGTCTAATTTTCGTGGCGATGGACTATTCTAAAGAATAAACACGTCTCAGGATCAAGATAATTTCAGAAAAATTCTTTAACCTTTTAGTGTTAACTTACCTATTTATGGATTACTATTTAGGGTTCTCCAACATGCTGAACTTGAAAGTGTGTTCCCTGGCATGTTGAATCTGAAAGTATAATTTTCGTGGCGAAGGACTATTCTAAAGAATAAAAACATATCAGGCTTAAGATAATTTCAGAAAAATTCTTTAACCTTTTAGTGTTAACTTACCTTTTTTAGGGTTGACTATTTAGGGTTCTCCAACATGCTGAACTTGAAAGTGTGTTCCCTGGCATGTTTAATCTGGAAGTCTAATTTTCATGGCTATGTAATATTCTAAGGAATAAAAACGGTTGAGGATTAAGATATTTATTGCTTAAACATATTTAAAACATTTGAAAAAAAATAATGACATATTTAAAAAAAAAAAAGAAGCTTAATCCATTTCATATGAGGAGGAGCAAGTTTAGGACTTTGGATATCTGATGCATTTTTCCATGTCAGGTATCTTTTCCGGTATCCATTTAGCGAAATATCTAACTTCATCTTCTGGGTCATGGACTGAATGCAGGTATTTCTCACATTTGAAGTCTTCTAAATTGAATAATGCTATGTTTTTATCACATTTTTCTAGTAAGAGTTTATTAGTTGGCACGTTTCCCTTAACATAAACAGCTTGCACACCGAAAAAACTGTATATTTCCTGAATTTCCTCTTGTACATGTTTTATTTCATAGCCATTTTCATTATGTGGTCGTATGGTTTTAGCGTAAAAGCCATTTCGATTTATAAAATTTAGTGTTGGACTCCATCTGTTTTTCTCGTACTTATACATATTGTATCTGATGTTCCATTTATAGCAATGAATTTCACGTCGTTGATTGTCTAGGAGTAAGAAAGCTGCTTCGAATATAATGCCAGTTGCGGAATATTTCAGACCAATATATTCTGTTTCAATCACACCAAACATTATTATATCTGAAAAAAAAAGTGTTTAAATTAAATTTCATTTCTATTTTGTCACTATTAAAAGTGCTAACCCCCTCCCTAACAAAAATCATGGATTCACGCCCACTCCACTAAATTTAGTAAAATTTTTATAGATAAAATCTCTAAATTTATAATAGATATTTTTATACAATGAAGTAATAAAAAATTATATTTTAATTTCTATTTTGTCACTATTAAAAGTGCTAACTCCCCCCCCTAAATTTTTTTTTTTTTTCGGCGCTTTTTGGAGCCACAGCGCATCCCCGTGGCACTTCTCGGGGCCCGCATCGCTTCCCGCGATGCTTCTCTCGTCCGTGGCGCTTCCCTGACCCGTGGCACTTCCCCTGGCACTTCCCTAACCTTGCTCCACAGCACTCCGCGGACCCATCGGCACATTCCGAACTCCGCGGCTCCCAGCAGTGTACATTAGTTGTGCCAAACGCCCAATTGTTAGACAGAATCATACCCAGCTTATCTCTAAGTACGTTATAAAGGCTAGGTGAACACTTCATTAGCTAACAAATATTGTAAGCCACCGCGCGAGTATTCCGATTTCCAAGCCTGAACTTCAGACAAGGAAACAGTACAATTAAATGCTGTAAACCGTTAACTCAGTACATCGTCAACAATGTTTACCCATCACTAAAATATTGGCAAGGGTTTTTAAGATTGAAGGCTATTTTAAAATATCCTTGCGCAAATTACGGGATCCATATGTGACAAATAGATAAATGTGAATAATCTCTCAGTTCCTTTTTTCTTGAAACTTTGTGATATTCAATTGTGAAAAATATGGGGATTTTGAGTTTCAAATGGTGAGCGTTCTGGTTTTAATCTGTATTGAGCATGCCTTGTTTGACGCATTTAAAGTATTAACGCTATTTTTTATCTTTCCATATTCTTTTACGATAGCTGGTATTTACCCTCCCCCATAAAAAACAGCCCACTTAAAATAACCCCCACGGAAAATAAACCCTGAGAAATGCCATTTGAAAGTTCCCCCTCCCCCCCGCTATTCATTTTGCTTCGTTGTATCGCTGTGACATACCGCAAACAGAGCCATTCCCCCTCCGGTAGGAATAAGTCAGCCGCAGGACTTATTTTTAGACATTTCAGTTCTTGTCTGGTTTTAATCTGTCTTGAGCATGCCTTGTTTGACACATTTAAAGTATTAACACTATTTTTTATCTTTCCATATCCTTTTACGATAGCTGGTATTTACCCTACCCCCAGAAAAAACACCCCGAGGAAAATAATCCCTGAGAAAAGACATGTAAAAATACCCCCTCCCCACAGCGAAAGATATCGCATCCTTTTGAATCTGAGAATTACAGCTCACTGAGCCGTTCAAAAGCCGGCCTATATAAGTCAGCCTAATTTCTTATTTTTAGGCATTTCTGTTCTTTTCTGGTTTTAATCTGTATTGAGCATGCCGTGTTTGACGCATTTAAAGTATTAACGGTATTTTTTATCTTTCCATATCCTTTTACGATAGCTGGTATTTACCCTACCCCCAGAAAAAACAGCCCACGGAAAATAACCCCCACGGAAAATAACCCCTGAGAAAAGACATGGGAAAATACCCCCTCCCCACAGCGAATGATATCGCATCCTTTTGAATCTGAGAATTACAGCTCACTGAGCCGTTCAAAAGCCGGCCTATATAAGTCAGCCTAATTTCTTATTTTTAGGCATTTCTGTTCTTTTCTGGTTTTAATCTGTATTGAGCATGCCTTGTTTGATGCATTTAAAGTATTAACGGTATTTTTTATCTTTCCATATCCTTTTACGATAGCTGGTATTTACCCTACCCCCAGAAAAAACAGCCCACGGAAAATAACCCCCACGGAAAATAACCCCTGAGAAAAGACATGGGAAAATACCCCCTCCCCACAGCGAAAGATATCGCATCCTTTTGAATCTGAGAATTACAGCTCACTGAGCCGTTCAAAAGCCGGCCTAGTTTGTTTGAAGAAAATCCCCCCCCCCTAATACTAAACGTTGAAAATGTGTATATTTAGTCAAACATCGAAGCATTGATCTGAGCTATGATTCTTTTTCAGTTATCCAATAAATAAAAACATGTTTTTAGTCGTGTCCTTTTGAATCTGTGAAATCTTTGGAAACTAAACTGCTAATGAGCAGGAAATGCTTTAAAAAGGGTCAGAGCTAATTATATGCCTCGCACCGGAGAGCCTTGTGTCAAAACAGAACGGTATTTACAATAAAAATTGACAGAAGTCAGTAGACACTAAATCACAATAGAGACAAGTCAAACTTTAACGAAAAGAAAATTATTTCTTTTTGCGAGAATTTGATTGTAAAACAATGGGGGATGGGGTTAGGGATGGGGTTAGGGTAAAAAGAATATATTTTATGTTTTCCTAGTGAGTATAAAGATTGTAAAGTGATGTTTGTATTGTATGTGGGGGGGGGGGGTTTGGGGTAAAGGAATATATTTACGTTTTAGCTGAATATACTGGAGGATGTCCAAGGAAAATTCGTTTGAAAATAAAAAATGTACTTACATGGTAAATTGAAGTTGCCACGGCTTCTAATTCATCAATATTATCCATTGTTGTTTACACAGCGTCAAAATACTTTCTGATAATTTAATCACATTGCATGCCCGTTATATACGAAATCTCAAGGGCGAATTGTTATGCAACGGGGAAATCATATGTAACCAGCCCTCTGATTGGCTGAGAAGGAGGATGTATCCGACTTGCTGATTGGCTGAGAAGGAAACACGTGATCTAACTGTTTCCGGGAAAGTCATAACATTGGCGAGAGCAACAACAACAAATACTATTTCTGGACACCATGAAATTCGCCTCGAGCATGTACATGACCAAAACAACAACAAATACTATTTCTAGATCATAACATTCGCTGAGAGCGTGCACTTACAACAACAACAAATACTATTTCTGGACACCATGACATTCACGATCGATTACGCAATCAAGTTCTCGGAAATTCACTTCCCCCTCGAGTCCCAGATCAATAACATTGTTCCCGTTAGAATTCATTGCGCATGTGCAACCTTCGCCCCGGAGTTATTACACATAGAAACATCAAATAACTCGACCTTGGAAAAAGAGGTCATTGACCCCATTAACCACGTGTTCTCCCTAGGGAGGCTATGCCCATATATGGGGTGCAAAAAAGTTATAGGTGGCAGCAGGGGTGAGGGGTGGCGCCTCATGACCCCTCTCTACTCCTGCTGCCTATGATTTATACATTAACTTGCTATATAAACCTTATATGCCCCCAGGACATAACTTAAAACCCTTGCACTGAGGGTTCTGAGGGGGTTATCATCCTAAAAGACCTAATTTCCAGAACGTTCAACTACGTTGAACAAAATGGATATCTAAAAATTTTGATTGGATGTGTTTTGGAAAATGGCGGAGGTGAGAGGAGCATTAGTCACTATCCAATCACTTTCAACTATTAAAAAAGCAAGCAGTCCTTTCAATTTCCAATTGAATTAAACCTTTTGAAGTTTCTATGACAATGGTTTCAATGAAAACTTTGCATGCCCCAGGGCATAATTTACAACCCTTGCCCTGAGGGCTGTGGGAGGAGGGGTTTTCATCCTTAAAGACCTAATTTCAAAACCTTTAACTACGTTGAATAAAATGGCCATTTAAAAATTTTGATTGGATATGTTTTGGGAAAAGGTGGGCGTGAGAGGGGGGGTAGTTGCCCTCAAATCACTTTCGACTATTAAAAAGGATACTATCCTTTTGAATTTCAAGTCGAATAAGCCCTTTTCCAAGTTTTCAACGACAAAGATTTCAATAAAAACCTTATATACCCCAGGGTATAACTTATAATCCTTGCCCTGAGGGTTGTGGGGGAGTATACTCCTCAAAAATATATTTTCTATCTGGAAATCAACTACGCTGAACAAAATGGCAATCTCAAAATTTTTATTGGTTGTGTCTGGGGGAATTATGGGCGTGAGGGGGGGGGGGGGCTAGTTGCCCTCCATTCACTTTCGACTACTAAAAAGGGCACTAGCCCTTAAAAATTTCAATCTAATGAGCTTTTTTTGAAGTTTCTACGACAAGGCCTTCTTTAAAAACCCTATATGACCCCAGGGCATAACTTAAAACCCTTGCCCTGAGGGCTGTGGGGGTGTGTACTCCTCAAAAACATATTTTCTATCTGAAAATCAACTACGCTGAACAAAATGGCTATCTCAAAATTTTGATTGGATGTGTTTGGAGAAATGATGGGCGTGGGGGGGGCTAGTTCCTCCCCAATCACTTTCAACTATTAAAAAGGGCACTAGCCCTTTGAATTTCCAATCGAATAAGCCTTTTTTGAAGTTTCTACGACAACACCTTCTTTAAAAACCTTATATGCCCCTAGGGTATAACTTAAAACCCTTTCCCCAAGGGTTGTGGGGGAGTGTCCACCTCAAAAATATATTTTCTATCCGGAAAAGAACTACGCTGAACAAAATAGCTATCTCAAAATTTTGATTGTATGTCTTTGGGGTAATGATGGGCATGGGGGGGGCTAATTGCCCTCCAATCATTTCGACTATTAAAAGGGCACTAGCCCTTTGAATTTCCAATCGAACGAGCCTTTTTTGAAGTTAACACCTTCTATAAAACCTTATATGCCCCTAGGGCATAACTTAAAACCCTTTTCCTGAGGTTTGTGGGGGAGTGTCCTCCTCAAAAACATATTTTATATCTGGAAATCAACTACGCTGAACAAAATGGCTATCTCAAAATTTTGATTGGATGTGTCTGGGGGAATGATAGAGGCGTGGGGGTGGGCAAGTTGCCCTCAAATCACTTTTGACTATTAAAAAGGGTACTAGCCCTTCAAATTTCCAATCGAATGAGCCTGTTTTGAAGTTTCTACGACAACGCCTTCTATAAAACCTTATATGCCCCCAAGGCATAACTTAAAACCCTTGTCCTGAAGGTTGTGGGTGAATGTCCTCCTCAAAAACATATTTTATATCTGGAAATCAACAACGCTAAACCAAACTGGCTATCTAAAAATTTTGATTAGATGTGTTTGGGAGAATGATGGGCGTGGGAGGGGGAGGGCTAGTTGCCCTCTAATCCCTTTCGACTATTAAAAAGGGCACTAGAACTCTCAATTTTCAATCGAATGAGCCCCTTTTGAAGTTTCTATGACGACCCCTTCCATATGAAGTGAGTAGTAATCTATATGCTGATTTGAAACCTACATGGAAACTTACACCTGCGGCATGAATATACAGTGTAGTTTCACGATTATATTGCAAAAAGCGACCAAATCTTTTATATTGTAGACTTATAAAGTGATCAAACACGTTTTGAGAGTATAATTAAGATTATACAATACAAGTAGACAAGCTTTTGAGGCAGCACCCATTTTTTAGGGCCAATCAGAGAGAGCGGAGGCTACTCCATATACGATAACTTGATTAGTAATTGGATTCGAATAAAAGGAGTGATTTTCATTGCAATTCATATTAATAAGAGAATTAAATTCAGAGACAATAGTTTATTTGAGACGGTATTAGTAGAGAAAATAAGTGGAGCATTTAAACTATTGGAGCTTGATGGTGGAGCCAGCAGCAAAGATATACGAGTACAAAACGTGGCTGTGGAAATAACAAGAGGCTGTAGACTGTGCCTTGAATGGGATGATATGTATGCTAGATATGTGATATCATTGAGCAAATTTGAAATGGAGGAGCAATTATGTTTTGCTGAGAAACTGAATATTGTGTATATAAATAGACTTCAGTCAGCATTAGATGTACTAGTGAAATATATTGATGAAAACAAATTG
Source organism: Artemia sp. Qi Xiang Cuo (assembly GCF_049724085.1). NCBI lineage: Eukaryota > Metazoa > Arthropoda > Branchiopoda > Anostraca > Artemiidae > Artemia > Artemia sp. Qi Xiang Cuo. The sequence continues at coordinate 53,678,054 of NC_142797.1, read as the reverse complement.
AATCAGTGATTATTATTATTGTAATTATGCTCAATAAAATTGTTTCTAAATCAAAGATATTTTTCTATAGTAGGCCAGCGTATATTTTTAGAGTAGAAAAAAATCTGGTTAGTCTGAAGTTGGTTGTGAGAGTGTTAGGACTCTAAAAAATGGAGAATCTTATGGGGAATCTCATGGAGAATCTTATGTTTATAGAAAAACGTTTCATTCTAGATGATGATTTTCTAGAGCTGTCTATTCAAAGGAAGATATTTTCTCAGGGAATGCTTGTCGATATAATAAAAACTGATTCTCCATCATTAGACTATTGCATGAAGCTTTGACGTCGTGGTCCAAAGGCATTCACACAATTTATTGACATATTAATCACGACACGGCAAAATCATATTGTGGATTTGCTTTTAAACACTAGTTTAGAAATTTAGGACTTTTTTTCACGAGAAAGATGGTGTTCAAGGATGATTTACTCCTCTCTCTCTCTCTCTATCCCACTCAATTTTTGTTGGTAGCTCAGTTTTATTGTGGCAGTAAGAGTGTCAACACATGAAAAATGCTCCATACATGTCCACTAAGCATGTACAGACTGGGCAGCTGGTCATCATGTGAGATTTGCACAATGATTGATGAGTATGATGAAAAGTTCAGATTATTCAACCCGTGTAAATTACATAGAGGATATGCTGTACAAATTATATGTTGTAATTCCTGTCTTGAAGAGATTGTGTGACTCTCATCCTAGAGGGCACCTATGCTACAATTGCCACTATGATAAATGTAAGCAGTAGGATAAGACGTATCTCGGTATGAATGAAAACAATCCTAAGCGTGATTTTAGTTTATTGCTAAGAAATTTGTATTTTCATGGCCTTAGATTTTTTTGGAAGGGGGAATTTGGTCAGCAATCCAACTATTGGAAAAAAAAAGAATTCGATTCGTGCGTCATCGTTTTGAAGTCAATGGGTGTTACATTAATAAGCCCACTGATTTTTATTTGGCTGTGACTGAATGTGATTCGCCACTTGAGGACACTGTTTGTGACATTGCTTCAAATAAGCAAATTGAAACATGTGAATTCTATAAAATGAATGAGAATAGTATCATTGACTATACAAAGAGATATGACAAGAGTGAAGTTACACTCTACTGTAGAAAATGCGACCCTGACATTGCAGCACATCAGGATCAGTATACTGTGAATTCAGATAATCTACGCGAATTAGTTGTTCTCGAAAAATACCTATACCTAGTAGAAGATGAAATCTAGAGAGCAGAAAAGTCGTTTTTATCATGTATATACATTTTTCATTTATTAATAAACAATTTCACATACATTTTTAGAACATTTTATTTGTAGGGCACTAAAATCAATATTAAACACGTTTGTAAGTATATTTTCCACTAGAAAGTCGTTCAATTGATGTAAGTCAACGTAGATGTCGAGAAACTGCTTGTAGGTATAGCCACGACATCTGAACATGAAAAAGAGTAGTGCATGAAAGCCACATGTCTTAGTCGTTAAATCCTGTACTCTTCGTTGATTTTGAATAATACTTTTCTCACTGCTTTCAATAAAGTTGCTGATGTATGGAGTTTAGAATTTATACGATAAACCAAGAGGATCAAAAAATTCAATATTCTTCGCTGTTTGAAAGATGCATAGCCAATGGCCTGTCTTCAAAGTCGATGGACTGCTATTAACAATGATTAGGGTATTGTTAAAGCTTTGAATTTTTTCAATGAAGTCTGATGGTACATAATAGGACTTGTACTGAGATATGCATGGATCTATATTATTCAAGCTGATTATTAAGTTTGCGTTCATAGTGCTAGGTCTAGTAGAACACTGCCGTTTGGTGTGATTTCCCAATAGACTTCAAATTGACTCAATGATATTAGCGTGATACTCTCAGTCAAAGCATCGGCAAATGTGCACTCTAAACGTACATTCCCTGCTCGTACTATGCTCATATCCTGGGTTCCCGACAAGTCCAAAACAATTGCACCATGATTTCTTGAAAACATTGAATCGGTTATTCCATTTTCAAATAGTTGGAAATCATGATCTAAGGATTGCATGGTCAACTCGTACAGAGTTCTATAGGATTTTTTGTGAAATAATAGAGTGTATAGTGGAATTCCATTCACTTTGCACACAAGGCTAGATAGACCGAAAAAATTTAAAATCATGGGGGGATTCAGTCCAGGATTCAACGGCACTGCCACTCTTCACAAAGGCCAAAGCCAATTTTGATATGATTTCTCCATTGATAAATGATGAATCGCTATAGCTACAAGAGCCGGTGGCAATGTGACGTTGATTGGTTATCGTATGGGGGACAAGAAGTCTAATGTTGTTGTCATTGGCTCTTAGCTTTTCCACTGCCAATGCAACAAAGCTCATAACCTGTTGTTTTCGGAAGTGGAGAATTTCCGATGTGATAATGACATTTACATCGGGTGCTGCAGGAAGGGTTTTTCTCAAAATGAAATTCGATGGGGCAAGTTGCAACTTTATGTTAATCTTGACATTGGGGAGTAACCATTGGGGTATATTGAATATCTCATGATTTAATTTTCCAACAAAGTGATACTCCTGTGTCACTGCAGTAGTCAACTCGCCGTCAGTATCAACACCTGATCGATATTCATAGCCCAATGCCAGTCCTCTCAACTCCTTATATGCCTTTGTTCTCATCATCATAAATTGTATTTAGCTTGCATAGTTGGATAAATTATTGCTAGTGCTCACCAATGTTCTATTAATTAATACTATAATTTGTTTGAACAGGTTGTGTAGAATACAGTTTTCGTAGGAGAGACCATCGGCAGCAGTTGGAGTTGTATTATCTGACTTTTTCTTCACCGCAACATTTAAATCAATAAATGTTGATGACAAATCAATGAAATAGTCTTCATTGGAAAATATTTGAAAGTGTATATTTTCCGAGAGGGGTTGCTGGGGGTGAAATTGGTCATAGTAGCCATACTTGACACTGACATCAACATTTTCAGCATTGAACAGATTCAATGAGGAACTGATTGATGGATGTGATTCCTTGTGGGGGAGATAAGTCATCTTAAGAGAAGAAATCCTTCTTTGATCTAACAATCTTTTTCTTCTTCTTCCTCTTATTGGTCTTCCTTGTTTTATTCCTCAAAGTCCTTGTTTTTGTGCTTCGCTTCCCGTCTGGGTAGAAACTGATGAGTGATTGACGCGCACGCATCTTTTTCAATCGCTTCCCATTTTGCTGAGATTTTAATTCCTCACCAACTGCTCTTGCTGAAGATCTAATATTTTCCTTAACACTCTCCTTGAAATTCTTACCTGACCCCCAGTCCTGTAGTGTTGATGCAGAAAAATTTGATGCAGCGGTTACAAGATATTTTCTGGTCAGGGGCAGTGTAGGATTAAAGAGCCCAGTATACAAGCTACCAAGACCATACTCAGACATTGTAGTACGCCCCTTGTGGTAGTCCAATCCATTTCCTATTTCAAGTGGACTCAGAGCACCAAAATAGTAATCGATATCGGGACAGACAAATGGAATTCTTCTATTGTTCATTTTAGGTGATGGTGCTTTCGCCAACGATAGGTCGAAAATGACAATGAATCACAGCTAAACTTTTTGTTATTGCTAGAGGATCACCCAATTCACTTCTTAGTGTTAATTGGCAGAGTTCCAAATACGAAGTGCTTAAGGGAACATACTGAAGATGCTTTATATTATAGTGATGAAGAAGTTCATGGTATGTTTCGTTCAAGTTGTTTCGTTTTTCGTTCAAGAACATGTAGGAGGGGGACATTTGATTTGCCAACTCTCTATGTTTCCACAAAAGATGTATAGAAAAATATGCAAGAGTTCGAGGCCAAACCAGGTGGATATTCGGCGAAAATAAATGGATGCATCCCGTAAACGGTGCCAGCATTTTCCCCATTGATCAAATTCTGTTTAAAGCCAAGAACATCTCTCAAAATATCATTGAGAATAATTATTTCAGTGTCAACAGGGGAGGTAATGTAAATCCTATCGTGTTCCATTGAATAATTAAATTGGAATGTACCATTCCTACGATATGAGATTTTTCTATTGATTGTACGACACAAATCTGTCATGCCATCATATTAAATATATTTGAATTTGACATGTGGATATTCACTAGATTTAAGTGCTTCAACCCATTCATACTCGACAAAGAGTGACCAATCGAATGGTATAACCTTTATATCATACACACGATCCTTTCTCAGGATGTCATAGGTATTTTTGAGAATACAATCGACAAGAGCCGCTTCATACACACCGTCAAATTTGATGGCGGGGGAGAGTTTCGTCCAAAAATCACTTGCCCTATTCAAATCACTGTAGAGAGGATCGGAAACGTTGGACATAAATGTTAAATAGAAATCATTGGGCATTGTTAATGTCTTCAACACCGATCCAAGAATCAAAATCAGAGTTGTATTCTAGCCACCGAACAAGTAACTGTTTCTTGCCCCTGCGAGTACGAGTCTTTAATATCTTTTCAATTTGATAGATTTCACTATTATTTTCAACTTTTTGGAGTTCATAGTAATAAAAGCCGCCGAGAATCCCTTCATCTTTGGTATCGCGCAAACGATAAGTTATGGGTTTAGTGTCTAGAATTTTTGCCACTTTAAAAAGTTCTGTGGACCACAAGTAATTACTCTTTTTAATAACATTAGTTGTTCTATTAATTCGAACAGTATCACCAACATTGAATTTTTTTATTGACAAACGTTTAATTGGAATATTGTTTAAGAAAGGTGTCAATTGTATCTTGATCAGAATGATGAACTTCCATTGGGGTTGAGTTGGACAATGATCCATGAGGTCGTTGATTATAAATCAACATGATTTTATCTAAATCATGAATATAAGCAGATGTATTTTTCAATGTACAATATCTTGAAATTAAAAGTCTAATAGTTCTTATCAGTTGTTCGGCCAATGCAGCCTTTATAAGACTATGACTATGATAGAGCAGTGTATTATATTTCACTATTACTTTTGCAACATGAGGATTAACAAATTCACTACCGCGATCCGTTTGAATTTTTTTATACGAATCCTTATCGAGAATACTTTCTATAGCCTGAGCAACTTAAACGCCTCTCTTTGACCGCAATGGATTTGCATATGCATAACGACTATAAACACTGATTTCAAGTAGAATGTACTTGTATGGTGTATTGTGACATATTTGCACCACATCCAGATTTAAGAGATCTGCTGTCAGTATATACAGAGGGAAAAAGGCTTCAGTTTTTCAATAGCAGTTAGCAGGAAGTCTGAGATTTAGATGTAGAATGTAGCTTGTTTCATTTTGTAGATGGTCTTGAAAATTTTTAGTGTGAACACCAGTGACTTTGGAAAGAGTGGTTGAGGAACCTAAACTCCCCGCTTCACCAATATTTTCATAAACACCTTTCAGAACTTCAACCATTTTGAACGTAAACACGTAGTGTAAAGTCCGCTACCCTTTTGTATACTAGTGGTTGGCGATGGGAGTAATGGCAACAATGACTTGATACGTTTTCGCTTTTGTCTAGCTATCAATGGTGTGTTCCTCCTCCTCAGTGTCAAGTTTCCACTAGGTGTGCTAGTATTTTCCAAGATTGATTTAAAATCATCTTTTTCTGCTTCTTCATGTTCATATTTTAATGGTGTTGACGATGGTGTATGTTCATTTAATTTTTTTAGAATTTTTCTATTGCTTTTGGGGAAGTTTAATATATTTAGGCTTTTGGGGAAGTTTAATGTATTTAGAAAGTTGTATAGATGAGCGTCAAATTATAATAGTCTCCTATAATTTGTAGCCATAGAGTAGACTCAATCCAATTTGGTTCAGTTCTTGCCTTGAATTAACATCCCTTTCCCACTTTCAGAACTATAAATATGGTCTTGATCGATGTCAATTAGGTTTGCTAGGGGCCGTGAGAAATGTTCACGAAATGAGTAGAATCTTATATTTCCAAAGTTCAACACTAATGAATCGAATTCCTCCTTCTTTAATTGTGTTCCAGCAGCAGCAGCAGCAGCAGAATCCTGAGGAGATGGTTCTTTTTTGTGATCAATACCACTGGCCTTCGCACGATATGGCTTATGTTTGTCCACTCGGCGAAGTGCATCTTGAAGTAAAAGCAGTTTTTTATCATCCTCAATATTCTCATTGTCAATGAATTTACTCAGATTGTTCTCAAAGTGTTCCACGGGTGAGAGAACGAGTTCTATTGGAGTCAATTAATAGGGGTTTGCCATTCTCTAGAAAAAATTGTTTACAAATCCTGCAATTATTGGCAGTAAAACTGTGAAAAAGCTACTACGCACTAGAAAATGGTACTTCCTTTTGAAATTCCGTCATTTCTTGTTACAGACTACGACATGTACAATGGAGAATTGCCACTTTGCCTGTTTTTTAGCAACTTGTGGCAGTTGAACATTATCCTAGTTTAAATTTAAAATAACTTCGTGTAAAAACAAAATGAAATCGAGGTCAATACCATGTTTGAGCATGACTTTCCTAAGCGAGGGTTTTGAAGTGCTTAGAACTGAAAATAAATGTATATTTTCATGTAGTTTCTTCAGTGTCATGATAGCAACTAATAGCCTTTTTTACTGTTCACGGAGAGATATACTGTAATTTCATTATCAAAAATATCTGTGACTACACGTAGATCCTCGGGTGTATTTTGATTAAGATCCAATAACATATAGCCTTAAGGTTTATTAGTTGCCTTATTGTATGCTGAGAGCAGAAATTTAGGGGCGCCTGGTTATATTTGTTTATTGAGAGTTATTAGCGAGCTAGAATCACGAACAACTCTGTAGATGATATAGTAGGTGCAGTTCAATGCAAGTGTTCGCATACATTTGCTCTGGTGAAAGAGATTGTGTAGAACCAGCGTAATGGAAATCTGTTAATGATGAGAGCGAACAACGAACAGTTGTATCATTTACTGGGACCATTGTTCAATAGATTCAGCCAGATCGTCAATAATCAGCGAAGAGTTTGGTTCAATAATGCTGAAAACATCAAGTCCCTGTATGAACTGTATCTGCACCAACCCCGATATGCCAATTGCTTTTATTTTATCGTATGACTCCTGCCAAATACTGTAACAATAGTAGATTTTCTTCGGTCTTTCCACAAACATTTAATCGCAATTTTTAATTAAGTTAATTAAGAGTGTTGTTTGGCCTGACATTGATGGCCCACACAGAAACGATCAGAATGGTGTTTTAAATTGGTACATTGACCTACAACTAACTGTAGACTATAGTTGTCTAATGACTAAATAATTTCCCTACAAGTCCGTTCAAGAATAATCAAAAGATGAAGGAAAACAAAATCAATAAAGAATCATATTTTCTTTTATTATACATAAAAGTAATAGCACTTTATAAATACTACATTGAACGTGAAAAAAAATTAAACATACAAAAATACCCTTTTTTTAAATTTATTTTCTATTAAAAAATACAGCATTTATTTTACATGAGCACTAGAAAAAAAACACTTTAATAAATATACTTTAAAAAAAATTTATTTATAAAAAAAATACAACATTTATAAGAATATACACACTTAAAATAAAATCAAACTTTTATTTACAACATTTTAAATTTTAAATTGGGTCCCCCCCCCAGGGGTGGCCGCTGCGGTGGCCGAAGGCCGAGGGCGGCCGCTGACGTGGGCGGGAAGCGCCGCGGGGCCCGCTGTGACGGGCCAGGGGGGGCATTAAATAATGGAATTTGTGAGGAAATTGCTCCGCCTTGCACACACATTGAAAATTTTATGCGATAAAAAAAGAGAAAAAAGAATTTAAAAACACCCATCACCCAAAAAAAACCCTCCCACCCCATTTGTACTTTTAAAGAATTTAATTAAATTTTTTTAGACCGATTTGCTTTCTGTACTCTTCACAATCAACTCGGTCTGAGATTAAATAGTGAACGTTTGGTAGTACCTTCACACCATCCTCAAGTACATAGACTTAGTCCGATATGGCCGACATGGTGTTTCTCTCAACTCAAACTGTGTAGTTTTTAAATTGTAAAGAGCGAATCGCCATCACTTTCGCTCTTGGGACTAAACTACGTTCCACGAAATAATTTTTTACAAAGTGTGTAGTTAATCCCTTGCAAACTTGTTTGATATCCTTGTTGTGCGTTTCCACACAGTATACCTTCGTCCCAGGAAACACACCACTGGATATCAGATCGCTACCCGTTTCAGATTTTAACATTAACAATTGATTTGGGGCCTGGCGTTACACTAGCTCTGGGTAGAGGGATTCATCCCAGTTGGTGTAGTTCATGCGTAAGCTAATGTACTCGCCATTTTCCAAATCATTCAATAGAATTTCAGTTTTAACTTTTGACAGGAGTGAATCAGTGTCCCCGTAATACACTTGAACTTGTCCCTCAATCGGCCACTGTACCTTGTATACATTATAATAAAATGGCAACATGAGTTTTTTAGATATTTCAGTTATTGCACTCTCCCCTACAATATTTTTATTTAAAATAATGTTTCTTTTCTTGTGATGTAAGAGCACCATATTAAAGTCTATGATCGTGAACGATGTGAAGTTTGAATCCGCAATGATTTGAACACAATCTTTGGAATTGGTTACAATGTCACATCGACTTCTGTTTCGTACGCTTTCGCACATTTTACCGAAGGCTGAGTTCAAAATGAGTTTATAGACTTCTTTTTCAACTTTCGTTTTCGCTTTTGAACGCTTACTGACAAAGTTGTCAATAAATGTTTTCATGTAAGGCTTTTGATCAAATTGGAGGGCTCTATGAACCCTTGTGACTTTGATACCATTGGACACTATCCTTTTCAATAGCACGTGTTGAACGACGATATTCTGTTTCGGGCTGAGGTCGACAATTAGTTTTTGTTTTGAAGGTACCCAGTGCATAGTCCCATCCTCTACTAAAGATAAATTGTAGGGGCTCAGAGAGTCCCTACCCACCGGTCTATTTATGCACGGAAAAACAAAGTTTTTTACCGAGTCATGGATTTCCATGGGTATTTCACCGTCAATTTCCAAAAACCATCCCTGTGCCCCATTATCCTCATCGCTAGCAATGTCGGGGAAATTTGAAGTACATGGATTTTTAAGCCTTTTATAATTGCCACACCGCAAACAGTAGGGAGACATTGCCGATGGGTAAAGACAATTCCTATCCAAAAAAACTGCATCTGATATTTCATACGTGTGATATCTAGTTGGATTAGTTTTCATAGTACAGTCTCTTTGAAAACATATCCACCTCGCACTGATCTCTCTACAAACAGGTGTTGATCGACGTCGGTGATAACATCTATTTATTCTTTTGTAATTTTAAGTATCAAGTCCATCTTCAGATGAGGAGTGGAAAAATAATAACCTAAATCCAAACCAAATTCCCCATAGATTTTATCCGTTTTCTTGGACACAATGTCTTGAAGAGTGAGTACGTCACTAGCAAAGTATAGTTTACAATAATCCCACCCATTTTTACATCCGCCCTTTGCCCAAACCCTCTTAGAAAATTCATAGTCACTAGTGGTGCACTCACTCTCAGTAAGAGAATTGTAAAAAGCTTCAATGGGCGGTAATGACACCTCATCTAGCCTCGAGGCAGAGTTGTAATAATCATTTGAATACATACCCTTACACGTTAATAAATCATACATTTCATCATTGAGGAAGCGCTGTTTAAGGAGAGGGATGATATCAAAATTGTCACTTTTGTTTACCTGAATCACTTGAGTTACGGACTTGGGTAAGAAGCTGAAAGAGTCTAAAAACAGATTTTTTTCAGGCATGTGTTACCCTTGTCAACTGTTTTCCACATGAATTCTAGCAGCAGTAGCTTCTCCGATGACTTGGGTATGATATTATATGAAAAAGAACCATCTATCTATGCGTCATCTACAACTCCACCCTTGACAATGTGGGCCAACGCCGGTAGAACAAACTTTAAGTCATAATTGGAATTGTGTATAAAAACTGGTACGAAATATTGCTGTCTAACGTTTAAATTGCACGACTGATGTGCTACCCCTTTAAAGTTACTCCCCCCGATATAATTACCTGCCACAAATGATCATGGTCGATCACCTTCCTCCTTTCTCCATTCCCAGCACCATCATCAAATTCTTCCTTGCAAACCCAACCTATTTTACGATTTTTAATGGCCAATCTGTCATCTGGTGATAGGAGCATAGGATAGCTTGTGTAACGAAGGCGCGAAATTACACCTATTTGTTGTTTTGATTAGACTGACCAATGCCGAGCGCATGCCGTCTTCACCGCCCAACGACTCGACTACATCCCGCACTTGCATGGTATTATTGGAGTCTCGTTGCGCATGAGCGTAAGAGACCCCTATGGCTTCATGTAGTTTAACACGATTTGGATTTGACGAATCGTACACATCTGTGAGTCGGGCTTTGCAATCTAAACTGATCTTATTACTTTGTAGAAGCCTATTCTGGATATTCCAAAAATGTTAGATCGCTCAATCTCCACATATCGATTCCACAGCCTGGTATATATAACGTTTACAGTGTTTGATTTGATTCTTCAACTTTAAATCAGTCCAAAATTAGGACGAGCATGTTGGACAGTAATAACATATCTCATATTTTTTACCATCACCCATAACCCTACACATATTAGAAATTGCATTAAAACTATCAATTGAATCAAAGTCTGCGGTTGGTATGTATATAAGCCACACCCGATGCTCTATTGATTCAATTGAAGGAACCCTCACTGAAAATAATACACACTTTTTATCGGAACGCTGACCCTCCTCCAATTCTGTTTCATACTGCAACACCGTGACACCAATCTTTAAATTTGTATTAGCCCACTCAAAAATATCTATTCCTTTTAATGTCACGGGAAATTGACCATTGAAACAATTAAAATCTACTATGGGGAACTTTGAAGCCTCCCTACCATTAACTGCCAATTCATCCAACTTTTCTTAGAGGCATCTTTTTGAAGAGGTCTATATGCGGCAATTAAAAATTCATACTTGAAACACTGTAGCCTCGTATCGAAACAGATTCGTTGTGAACCCCTGACATCTCTTTAAATCTGAATAATATTTTAAAACTAAAGCCCTCTCCCCAGCCCCACAACCTCTTAAAATAAAATCGTTTTTAAATCTACAAATATTAACGTTTAAACTCTCAATAAATAAAACCACCGACCCGCTACCCCCCTCGTTATAATTTTCCCACTTAGTTTGTATGCTATTAACCCAACCTAGAAAAACCACCTCATAATTTGATAAATGCGGGCGAATTGCCAACATCTCTATGTGTAAGTATTTCGAATACAGCTCGATCGCATTTTCATTAAAAAAATATTTTTAGTGCTATTGATGCTTTTAAACTGACCCCCACCCCCACGCCCCCCACTGTTGTTCAAGTATGGCTCGAATCTTTTTAACATATAAATGGGTAATGTCCAGGGGCTCGGTTATTATACCCCCTGAAACTAGAGAGTTAAACGGGTTACCGAATTTAGCGCTGTAGACTTTTGTATGGTGCAAGACAGAGTTGGAAAGAAAAAAAATCTGGAAGTAGGGATTGTCGTGATGATGTTATATCACTATTAGTACTAGTGGTATCATTAACTAGAATGGTGGGGGGTGGCATAGAATTCTCAACAGCACCACCTCTAGTCTGTTCAATTGCATTGGATAGACGTGGCAAGAAATCCTCAAAGCTATTTAGTATATCTTGCTGGGTGTTTGGGGATAGCTGATCAAGCCAGCCTGTATTGTCCTGTGACGGAATTTCTTTATGAGAACCGGGTTTAAATGCACTAGTACTACTAACATCACCTAAATGCTCTCTCATAAATCTATCTGTCCGTTCCGGGTCCTCCACCATGTCAATGTCATAGGTTAGATCATCTAGGCTGGCCAACTCCCCAAAACAATCAGTTAAAAAACATCTATGCCACTCCATATTATCAAGAACAAGTTTAGGCTCATCCCTAAACTCCATTGGTGGTGCGACGATTGGTTCAGGTCCACTAAAATTGGATGCTTCATGACCTGATGTTGATGGCGCTGTTCATTCATTAATCTATAGAAAAAGGGTTTATTTTCTATGTGAAATAACCATTATTTTATCAAATTAAAAAACTATGTCCATTTTTCACCCCACCCTCAAAACTTAATTTCCCCTCCTAGCCTTATATTCACTAAATACTTGCCCCCTCCCCAGAAAGTTCAGAAAGAAGCAATAGTCTATTTCTTCTGAAGAATTTCAAGTCATATGTTTACCGGGGTATTAAATAAGCACCATTTTTACACCCCCCTCAAAACTTAATTTCCCCTCCTAGCATTATTTTAACTAAATACTTGCCCCCCAACCCCTCACTTCATATAGAGTAGCCAAAATAGAGCTTAGCCAATTCCAAATTTCACCATTTTTTTATGTTATTAATTACACTGAAAAAAAAAATTTAACATCAAAAAAGCCCCGATAAATATTCGCTAGTTTGGTATGGCATAGGTAATGCAGTGTTTTGACTAATAGCAATAAAGTAACATAAAAAAATATTTGTCAAGGAACTGCAATTAGTTCAGAAAGAAGCTATAGTCTATTTATCCTGAAGCATTTCAAGTCATATTTTTACCGGGGTATTAAATTAGTACCATTTTTAAACACCCCGCAAAACTTAATTCCCCCGTCTAGCTTTATTTTATCTAAATATTGGCTCCCACACTTCATATAGAGTAGCCAAAATAGAGCTTAGCCAATTCTAAATTTCATCATTTTTTTATGTTATTAATTACACCGAAAAACAAAATTGAAAATCTAAAAAGCCCCCGATAAATATTCGCTAGTTTGGTGTGGCATAGCAATAAAGTAATAAAAAAATATTTGGCAAGGAACTGCGATTAGTTCAGAAAGAAGCAACAGTCTATTTATCCTGAAGTATTTCAAGTCAGATTTTTACCGGGGTATTAAATAAGTACCATTTTTACACCCCCTCAAAACTTAATTTCCCCTCCTACCATTATATTAAAGAAATACTTGCCCCATTGGGACTTGTTCATTGTCTTGGGTATTTTACGAAGTCTCATAGGCCACTGGCCTAATTTGGCTTTTGTGTGTGCCCCATTGTTTTGGTGTGGGATCCATTGTAACTGAATCCCCGTGTAACTGCACCCCAAGCACCTGAACCCCCGTGCATCTGAACCCCCCTACAACTGAGCCCTCCTTAACTGAACCCTCATGCAGCTCAACCCCCGTGCAACTCCACCCCATTTACCTAGACCCCGTGTACCTGAACCATCGTGCAAGTGAACCTCCGTGCAAGTGAGCTCCTCGTATAACCGAACCCCCGTACAACTGAACCCCCTGTGCAACTGAACCCCCGTATCATTGACCCCTCGTATAACTGACCCCCCGTACAACTGAACTCCCGGTGCACCTAAACCCCCCCGGCTGACGGGTACCAGGTACGTCACAAAGACTCTCCTGCTAGCTGACTACAAAGTTTTTGTGAGGCATAGTGACTTACAGGTTTCTTCATTAGAATCACGACAGTGCTACCATCTCTTAAGTGAGCTTTGCTCGTTTTGACTTGACGCCTTAATATCTGAGTCCTGGAAATAAAAATCAATTTTTACTTATTCACTATATATTTAAATACGATGTATGAAAAAAAAATACAATTTCAACTATTAGCTACATTTGAAATTTACTCAGAATATTAATGGTGGGCACCCCTTCCTCCAACTCCTCTTTTTTTTCAATAATTACCATTTTAGTAAATACACACGCGTACATACAATGATCGTCTCAATTATGTATGACACGGAAGATAATTGCTATCTGTTGAGTTAAAAATAGAAATTGTTGGGAACGCTATTTTACCGAGATATCTTTATACCTGGCCATCTGCTTTGAAGCTAGCGAAAAAAATATGATCTAAAGCATTTCAAGTCGGATGTTTACTGGAAATTAAATAAGTACCATTTTTACACATCCTTCAAAACTGAATTCCCCCTTCTAGCATTATTTTTAACCCCAATTATTAAGTTCGGTTAAGCTATGAATGCATATAGCCATAAAAGTGCAGTTTTTTGACGCATCAGTCACACAACCTCCCCCAGCAATGCCAGAAGAATGAGCCACAAACACATAAACAAGGTGCTTAAGAAACATTTAGAGTCGAATAGCCTATAAGTGCTATGGAATGCCATAGCATACATTTTTAAATATGATACATGAAAGAAAAATACAATTTTAATTATTATTTTATTCAAAATATTAATAGGGGGCGCCCCCTTCCTCCAACTCCTCCTCTTTTTTTCTCTAAGATAACTACCCCTTTTAGTAAATACACTCGCTTATATACAATGCCCGTCTCTTTAAGTTTGTTTAATTAGCAGCGCAGTGAAATGTAATCTCACGAGAAAACAGCCTTCTAATCAAAACAGCTGTTATGAACATGTGAATTTTATCATACCTTTGAAAGCTTGCATAAAATTCCCCTTTTTGTGTGAAACTCAAAATGATAGATAATTTTGTGTGAAACTCATAATGATAGATAGGAAATAAAAAAGGTTGTTTCTTATATTAGTCGACGAATAAAGTATATTTACTTACTAATATAATTCTTTTATTGTCAATTAGAACGAGCAAATTGATTCTTATAGGTTTACTCGAGCTTCTATTAATCAACTGACACAGAATGAACAATTCGTTCAATATATATAGCAAAAAAAGAAGCATGATTATAACCAACTGTAAACCCGTATTTCTAGAATCAGACCATTCTTTGATTACACAATTTGATAATTTCTAGTTTCTGGTTAAAAAAAAACAAGTTATGATGAAAGTGCCTCAAAAACCAGTCTGGTTGAGCTATATAATCTCAATTATACTTTCAAAACGTGTTTGCTCACTTTATAGGTATATCAAACAGTTCGTGGTAACGAACTGTAAGTAAGGAGCGACCCGGCTCAATGGTAATCGAACCTCTAGAAAACGGGTTTTTGATACCAATAGATATCTCAAATGAATCAAATTTCAATGCTGATTTCAAATATATAACTTTCATCAAGTTTAGTGCTACCCATCAAAAGTTAAGCGCCTGAGAAAATTTGGCTGATTTTCAAAAAAAGGGGGAAAGACCCCCTAAAAAATATAGAACCTTAATGAAAATCACACCATCATATTTAGCGTATCGGAGAACCCTACTCTATAGGTTTCAAGTTCCTATCTACAAAAATGTGGAATTTTACGTATTTTGCCAGAAGAAAGATCACGGATGCGTGTTTATTTGTTTTTTTTTCCCCCAGGGGTGATTGTATCGACCCAGTGGTTCTAGAATATCGTGAGAGGGCTCATTGGAATGGAAATTAGAATTTGTAGTGCCCTTTTTAAGTGACCAAAAAAAATGGAGGGCAACTAGACCCCCTCCCACGCTTATTTTTTTCCCAAAGTCACCTGATCAAAATTTTGAGATAGCCATTTTGTTCAGCATGGTCGAAAATATTATAAATATGTCTTTTAGGATGACTTAATCCCCCGAAGTTCCCAGAGGGAGGGCTAAAAGTTATGAACTTTACCCAATGTTAACATATAGTATTGGTTATTGGGAAGTATACAGAAGTTTTCAGGAGGTTTTTTTTCTGGTAGTGGGAGGGAAGGGTGGGTCGGTGGTTATGTTGGAGGATCTGTTCATGAAGGAAGTTTTCATGGGGGAAGGGAAACTGCCATGAAGGGGGCGCCGGACTTGCCAGCATTATTTATTGGTTATCGGGAAGTATACAACCATTTTCAGGAAGGATTTTTTCTGGAGGGGGGGGGGGCTAGAGGAGGGGGTTACTCTGGATAATATTTCCGTGGAGGATGTTTTTTGGGGTAAGGGACATTTCTATGAAGGGGGTGCCGGATTTCCAAGCATTATTTAAAAAACGAGCAGAAATTAAATAAAAAAAAAGTTTTTTCAACTAAAATATAAGAAAAAATATTAGAACTTAAAACGAACAGAAATTATAACGTATGTGAGGGGGTTCTCCCCCAAGTCAATACCTCGCTCTTTACGCTACATTTTTTTTTTTAGTGCTTTCAAAAGAGCTATCTATTCTAATTAAACGGCCTTTGTGATTCAGGGGTTTGTGAATAAAAATTTTTTTAAACTTTTAACGTAAAGAGCGCGGTATTGACTAAGGGGAGAACCCCCTCATATACGTAATAACAAATAAGTAATAAAAAAAAGCAATATAAAAAAACAAGCGATACGGATCAATAGTAATCGAAACTTTAAAAAACGAAATTTTGTTGTCAATAAATCTATCAAAAGGATGTGTTTATAATACTGATTCTAAATATACAAATTTTGTTAAGTTTACTATTACTCATCAAAGGCTACGAGCCTGAGAAAATTTACTAGATTTTTTAAAAAGGGGCCCCTACAAGTGAAAGAATTTTAATGAAAATCACACCGTCAGATTCAGCGTATCAGAAAACACTATTACATAGTTTTCAAGCTAATATCTGCAAAAATCTTCAACTTTGTATTTTTTGCCAGAAGAAAAATATACGAATATAGAATTTAGTTACGTAAGTTAATTTGTAAAGACATCCATTTAGCAAAAGAAAAGTAAAATTTTTATGCAAATAAAAGCTGCATTAACTAAAAAACGATCAGAAATTAAATAAAAAAAACAAGTTTTTTAAACTGAAAGTAAGGAGCGACATTAAAACTTAAAACGAACAGAAATTATTCCGTATATGAAAGGGGCTGTCCCCTCCTCAACGCCTCACTCTTTATGCTGAAGTTTGACTCTTTCTCAGAACTCTATTTTTTAGAACAATAAAAAACTTTAGCGTAAAGAGCGAGGCGTTGAGGAGGGGACAGCCCCTTTCATATACGGAATAATTACATTTCAACTGAAATGTAAGAAGAAATATTAGAACTTAAAACGAACAGAAATTATAACGTATGTGAGGGGGTTCTCTTCCAAGTCAATCCCTCGCTCTTTACGCTACAGTTTTTTTTAGTGCTTTCAAAAGAGCTATCTATTCTAATTAAACGGCCTTTGTGATTCAGGGGTTTGGGGCTGTCCCGTCCACAACACCGCGCGCGTTACGCAAAAGTTTGAATCTGTCTCACAACATTATTTTTTAAAAAAATAAAAAAAATTAGCGTAAAGAGCGAGGCGTTGAGGAGGGGACAGCCCCTTTCATATACGGAATAATTACATTTCAACTGAAATGTAAGAAGGAATATTAGAACTTAAAACGAACAGAAATTATAACGTATGTGAGGGGGTTCTCCCCCAAGTCAATACCTCGCTCTTTACGCTACATTTTTTTTAGTGCTTTCAAAAGAGCTATCTATTCTAATTAAACGGCCTTTGTGATTCAGGAGTTTGTGAATCAAAATTTTTTTTAACTTTTAACGTAAAGAGCGTGGTATTGACTAAGGGGAGAACCCCCTCATATACGTAATAACGTATACGTAATAATAAAAAAAAAAAAAAAACAAGCGATACGGCTCAATAGTAATCGAAACTTTTAAAAACGGAGTTTTAATGTCAATAAATGTATCAAAAGAATATGTTTATAATGCTGATTCTAAATATATAAATTTTATTAAGTTTAGTGTTACTCATCAAAGGCTACGAGCCTGAGAAAATTTACTCAATTTTTTAAAGAGGGGGGAAACATCCCCTACAAGTGAAAGAATTTTAATGAAAATCACACCGTCAGATTCAGCGTATCAGAAAATCCTATAACATAGGTTTTAAGCTCATATCTGCAAAAATCTGCAACTTTATATTTTTTGCCAGAAGAAAAATATACGAATATAGAAGTTAATTACGCAAGTTAATTTGTAAAGACATCCATTTAGCAAAAGAAAAGTAAAATTTTTATGCAAATAAAAGCTGCATTAACTAAAAAATGATCAGAAATTAAAGAAAAAAAAAACAAGTTTTTTAAACTGAAAGTAAGGAGCGACATTAAAAATTAAAACGAAAAGAAATTAGTCCGTATATGGAAGGGGCTGCCCCCTCCTCAACGCCTCGCTTTTTACGCTAAAGTATGACTCTGTCTCACAACTTTATTTTTTAAAACAATAAAAAATTTTAGTGTAAAGAGCGAGGCGTTGAGGAGGGGACAGCCCCTTTCATATACAGACTAATTTCTGTTCGTTTTAAGTTTTAATGTCGCTCCTTACTTTCAGTTTAAAAAACTTGTTTTTTTTTATTTATAATATAAAAGGATTGGTCACTTTTTGCAATGTAATCGTCAAACCACACTGTATTATCATGCCGCAGGTGTAAGTTTCCATGTAAGTTTCAACTCAGCATATAGATTACTACTGAAGTGCCCTACTCTAAAGGATAAAATAATACATAGTACATTCCGCCAACATCGTTCTTATATGCCCTCAGGACATAACATAAAACCCTTGCCCCGAGGGTTGTGGGGGAGTGTCCTTCTCAAAAACATATTTTCTATCTGAAAATCAACTACCCTGAACAAAATTCGGAGTGGATTTGATTGGCTATGTCAAAATTTTGATTGGATGTGTTTGGGGGAATGATGGGCGTGGGGGTGGGGTGCTAGTTGCCCTCCAATCACTTTCGACTATTAAAAATTTCCAATCGAATGAGCCCTTTTTGAAGTTTCTACGACAACTCCTTCGATACGAAGGGCCCGGTGAAGAAAAAAACACATTGTGCCCACATCGTCCTTTACTTAGGCAGCGCTAGCGCGCTGCCTATGATTAAAACTCCCTTGGTCTAGGAATCAATAGATTGTCCTGTTATTGGTCCCATTTTTCGGTGATCAAATATTTAATTTAAGGACATTCTGAAAAGGGGCTTGCTTGGCCCAAGATTTAAGAATATAAGTTTCAAGCCGATAGAGAAGAAAGGTTACTTTCTGAATTCTCCCTTTTGACAGGCTCTGCTCCTAAAATTCAGTCTTTACACATAAGGATCTCCTGGCCCCAGGGACTTGCAAATAGATTTTCCAAGCTGTTCTAAAAAAAATTTGTGGGCCCGTTTCCGGAGAAATGTTTTTGTGCAGGCCATGCTTTTGGGCACCATTTCCAGGCAAACCTTTTTTCAACTGTATTTGTGCATTACAGCTCACTTTACCCATGTCCGTAAGGTTTGATGCAAAGCAGTTCATGTACCTTTTATGAAACATGAAAAAGTCATAAAAAGTGTTGGTCCTTTTAGAGCCCCATCGTTTTTTGGGCAGGGGGGATGCCCTGAAAAAACTTTATTTTGATTATTGTCATAGGGTACCTTTGGCCAAGTTACTATTGGCTCTGAATTTTGAGCCTCACTAAAAAGGACTGAAATTTTTTTTACTACCCTTTTACGGGCACAATTTGTGGCGAGCCATTGTATATTTTGTATTTGTTTTCTAGCTGTTTCTGATTAGTGAGGTTTTCTATGCTTATGCTTATTTTCGAGCCCAATTTTGAGGGGCCTTTGCCTCGCACATAGTTTTGGCAGTGCTATGTTTTGCTTGTAACTAAATCACCGTTTGACTGAACCTCGTGTAGCTGAACCCACTTAACTGAAACTTTCTTCAACTGTAGAACTAAGCCCCATCTAACTGAACCTTCGTTCAACCGAACCCCCGTTTAATTAGACCGCCATGGAATTCAACCCCCGCTTAACACAACATCATTTAACTCAATCCCCGTTAAACTTAATTCTCATCTAGCGCAGCCTCCATCCATGATTGATTCAATTCAATCCACGGCCTAAGAATAAGTTTGAACTAGTGCTGATTTGCAGCTCAAAACTTGCTTCTTGCTTCGGTCTCTGATTAAGTATTATAACTATAGTTTCTTAGTGTGAGATTGAGGGGGGAGGGAGGGTTGTTCAATTTGGGCCTTGGCTCCAAAATTAGAAATAGATTTTTCTCTGTTTGGGTTTAAATATTAATAGGATGTAGTTTCTAGACTAGGAATAAACAATTATAAGAAAGAATTTAAAAAAAAATTAGATATATAAGGAAAAAACCAAATTTTTACTGGCTTAAAAATTTCTGTCGCAAAAAAGGCTCTATAAAAAGATTGCGACAGTAGCGATTATTATACTTAAGGGCAGCTTTAAACAATAAATCAGTCGTCTTTTTATTTGTAATTTTCGGGTTAAGTAAGTCATGTAACGTCAAAACCAGTGACCCCTTAATTCACGCCTTAATGCGGTGGTGAAAATAAAATCCCATTTCCAGAAACCTTGGACGACTACCTATTTTTCTGCCCCTTAAATGTCCCAGTGAAATGCTAGCGCAGGAGAAAATAAAAGAAAGAAAAAGAAGACACGTCTGGGTGTCAAGCTGTTTTTTGAAATTCCCAAGAATTTGTTTTGTAATTAATTTTAGCGTTGAGATGAAAATAAATAGCATTTTATTTAACAAATTAGCTTTGTATTTGAATGAACTTTTTTCATTTGGTAGTTTTTTTAAAAGTCTTCTTTTAATTTTCCACTTTCAGAGGGGACTGGGAACGGGAGTATGTAAGAGGGATATTTAACATACCACTTTAAAGGGTTGAAGATGTCAATGGTAGAAATTTTATGGTTTCAAGCCTTTACACTCTAGAACTGACACTAAAATTACAACTTAGGGCCGTAAGGCATTTTATGATGGTGTTGTCCTGTACAGGAACAGGTATTATTCCGTATATGCACAGGGCTGCCCCTTCCTCATTCCTCATTCTTTACGCTTAAGTTTAGCTTTTTGTCCCGATTCTTTGAGAACAGCTGCTTAAAGACAAGGACCGTCGAATCTGAATGAGAAGTATTTTTAAAGAGCTTAAAGACTTTATCCTGAAGAGATGGCAGCCCATCATATAAGGAATTGTTTCTGTTCTTTTATAGTTTTAATGTTACTCCTCAAACAAACTTATCCATTACATTTCCCAATATCTATCGATATGAAGCCTGGTGAAAAATTATTTAAAGCCTTTTGAACCATTGTTGTCTTCTAGGTAATGCTTGCTACTTATGGAATTTTGTGCTCCTAAGAGAACACCTTGTTTTTGGTTATTGGTTTTTCAGTAAAGCACTAGTTTTAATAATTCTTAGGATAGTAAGAAGTGTTAAGATTCAGATTATTTGATATGGTTTTGTAGAAATAGCGTTTATAACCTGCAAAGCAATAGCTATTATTCGTTTTAAGTTTCTGATTCGCTCTCAACTCACTAAAGGAAAGCTTTATTTGTCCTATTCTAATCTTTGAGTGCCGCTGATTGACTTTTCGGCATTTATTTTGGATACAAAATAAGAGAAACAAAAATTCAGTACAAGCTCAATACGATATTAAAACAGTGCAGACTAAGGAAATATTTAGATACTTACCTGGAAAAATTACCGACACGAATATCATTATTGAGGAACTCCGGGAAAACTGTGTAAATTCAATTTTATTTACGCGGTTAAAACCAAAAACCTCAATTCATTTGATTACTAGTAAAAACCTAACCGAGATAAGACTGTATATATCTTCATAGAAATTACAAGAAATGTCATAATCTTCCAAAAGAATAAGATTTGCATATTAAAAGAAACTAGTTCCGCAAAAGTTTGCAACTACTTCTTGCCACCAAAGATTTACCTTTGAAAAGTTCTACCGAGTCAAACTCAATCGAAGCAAAAGTCAACTTCACAAAACTCAGTCTAGAAAAGCTTAACTCAAACAAAATTCAACCCAGAAAAAACTCAGTATCAAGCAAAATCAATCCACGACAAATTTAACCTAGGAAAAATCCATTACTTTTCAAGGTAGCAAAAGGGCCCTCATGTAGTATTTTACCGTATGGTTTATTACGCATTAATAGAGTTTAAGGGTTCCGTTTCAAGGTTACGTAATAATACTGTCCTTAAAGGCTTGAGCATTTCAAATGCCCTTCATTATTGTTGCCATTTTTTCAAGGACTTGATAGGACTATCAGGTTTGGGGCCTGATGGGACTATCAGGTCCTAAATTTATCTAGGTAAAGACCCTATCCCGATAGGTGAAATTTCCGGTGTCTACAGAATTCCTTGTTCGTGTGGCCTTTGGTACATCGGAAAAGCTGATTAGCGATTCATGGATAGATTTACTCAGTACTCTATTTCAATTAATAATACACTTAAAAAGCGGAAAAAACAGAAAATTTTGACTCTGCCGTTGCAGAGCACATATTTGAAAACCCAGGCCATACTATTTTGTTTAATCAAGCTAGCCTAATTTCGCATGACAAAGGTAATGTCCAGAACTACAGAGAAGCTTTTGAAATTTATAAATACCATCATTTAGGTCTACCTATAAACAGAGATTCCGGTGATTTAAGAATAAACGAGTAATATTTCGGTTTTCTCAAAAAAGAAGCCGATACTTTAGTAGGGGAGGGTGGGGTTGGTTCGGACAAAATTTTTTGGTTGGGTCCAGCTTCTGTCCCAATCAGTATCCATCTTCCGTTTTCATCTTAAAAGAAAGAGATTGTGTCCAAGAATTGTCAGGAATTTCGGTAGACTTTTATCTTTCGTCTTTAGACAAAAAAAATCCAACAATAAAAAAAAAATAATTGTCCGAAGTTACCCCACGGTGTGGGGTTGGTTCAGACATGGTTTGGGGTTACTTCGGACAGCAGTAATATGAGTTCGGAAACTTCACAGATTAAAGAAAAAAACGCCATTTACTGAAAATTTGAATATTTATAAAAGTAAAACAAGTAAAATGAAAGTTGAAGAAAAAAAATCAAGTAATTTGAACCAAAGCTCACAGGAGCTGTATCTCACGTTGTAGCTGCTGAGATCACATTGAAAAGTGAGTCCTCGCTTTGTCCGTTCAGTCCCTCTTGTGGCAGTTGGTGATGGAAGAGAAAGAACAATGTCGTTTGAAGAGACGAAGGCTTTGTCCTCAATATCCGGAAAAATGAACCGTGCTCCATTTCTGCGAAGGAACAAGACTTCTAGATCGCTTCCAGTTTTTCCTTTTATCTGGCCAACGTAGAATATATCCGACTTCTTCGATTTGCCCAATATGAATTTTACCAGAACATAGCTATCTGTTTGAGCTTGGTCAATATCAAAAGGCTCAAGGTCCTCTTCTACGTCTCCACAGTGAAGAAACTCGTCGCTTGAGGAGTTGCTCGGGGCAACAGGTTCAGAAAGGGTCTCCGCCTCATCGGTTCCGTCGTCTTCGTTAGGCTTGCAGACTGCGCTGTTCTTACGTTTCTTTGTAGACGGCATCGGCTTGGCCTTCTTTTCCTTTTTAGCTACGATCTCTTCTTTCTCAGGGGTGTCAGTGAGAATACGGGTCCTCCCTCTGTTGCGATTCCCACGTCCCGGAACAGTAACAGCCCCCACTCAGGGAAAAGGTCTTACTTCTTCGGTCGACCTTATGAAAGAAGAAATTGGTGGTCCAGCTTTGGAGTTGGCTTGCGACGAAGGGCTCCGCAAACTGGTTGTTTGGTCTAGCGGCCTATCCGTCACAAAGGATGGGGCAAAAGCTCCCTCTGGGAATACATCGCGATTGAATGGAAAGATTCCAGCTGCTCGAAACGAAGAGACTATGTTAGATGCACTGAACCTCTCCAGGAAAGGAACCCTGCTGAGTGAGGCTACTTCATAAATTGAAATGCGCTGTCCGGGATGCAACTGCAGCCATTCATTGAAGTGCTCTTTCAGTGCACCCTTGAAAGGAGAAAGCACTCCTATGTCAAGTGGCTGAAGCTTGTGGGAGCTGTGGGGTGGGAATTTCAACAGTTTCACGTGATTTTGCTTACAGTGTTCGATCACACGTACATCCAGATGGCTATCATGGTTGTCCATGAGCAGTAGGATGGGAGTCTCGTCATCTGGCTTGGTTATTTTCGTGAAGTGTCGCATAGCCTCCAAGAACAAGTCGCCGTTGACCCAACCACTATAGTGCGCAAGCCCAAAGCAACCAGGGGGGCCTTAGTTTGTCATTCTAGGTATAAATTTCTCTCGTAGAAAAAGGAAGACTGAACGAACAGTCACTCCAGATGAACTGGCAAAACATGAAGCAGTCATGTTTTGACCTCTTTCTGCAGACACATTCTGACCTACCTGTTTTTGTCTATTTGGTGCTGGGACTTTTGGTGGTGGCAGCACGGTGACTATACCTGTCTCGTCAACATTCCAGATGCGATCAGCCGTCAGTTTGGCTCCAAACCTTCCATAAACATCAAGTAGCTTGTCAAAAAACGTCTGAACGACAGTTTTGTTGAAGCCGGAGGCTCTCGCCTGACTTGTGGCTTCTGGCTTCCTCACCGAGATGTCTGAATTCCGCTTCAGAAACGCAAGAAGCCAGTCCTTTGACGCTGCTTCATTGAAACACCAGTTTTCTGGTACAGAAATGTTATTCGCACGGGCGTAAGAGTAAGCAAATTTTCGTGCTTCAGTTGTTGTCAGTCCATGGTTCATTATCGAACAAGTGCGAAAGTAGTCGGCTAGCTTTCGCTCGTGTTCGCTTTCAAAAACTTGCCTGTTATGTTTTGGTCTCGTCGGGAAGTTTATCTGCAGTGGCCCAGGCTCTTCGTTGACACTTTTATCCGCTTCTCCTGTCTGCGGCCTTGAGCGCCTTACATAGTCCAGTAGCGTGGACTTCTTTATGCCGAAGTTTTCTGCAATTTGTCTCAATGTTCCTTCCTTTTTCAGATAAGCCCCAACTGCTTTCTTCATGTTTTCTAGGTTAACGGGAGGGTCTTGTCGCTTCCTTTTGTGTGATCGAGGCATTCTGAAAGAAACTGTTTTTAGTAACAAGTAATAAAATGCATATAAACAGGTACACGATGTGAAAAAAAGAGGAAAAGTTGGAAATACTGACCACAAAAAAGTGTCTGGGGTGGGTTTGGACAATGTCCGAATCCACCCCACTACCATTGTCTGAAGCAACCCCACCCGCGATAAAAAGTCTGAAACCTCACTGACGCTGTAACTACTATAGATGCCGCCAAAAACTAAAATTTAAACAACTGAGCAATGCCATAGTTAAACGCTGCAACAGTCAGCAAAATTCAATGACTAGTAATAACGGCCAAATAAAATCACAAACAAAGAAAGATACAGGACGCCACACCAACCTTTTTTCGGTTTTTCTCAAATATTTCAAAAACGATTGCACGTGTGATAACCAAACTACATACTCAAGTAGGGTACTAGATGGCACGTCTATGGTATTTTTTTGGTGAATTTTAGAGGGCGTTGTAGGAAGAGAGGCTCTTGTCCAGACTCACCCCGTGTCCGAACCAACCCCACTCTCCCCTAATCCCTGAAATAAACCTTGAACCACTTTCCCTGTCATATAATCAAACACGTGAACAACCCCTTAGGTCTCAAAGGGTGTCTGCAAGGAATGCAATAATTAAAATCTGAAATCAGGTGACATAGTTCTCCAGCTTATTTGACTGCTGGTTCGTTTTGTTTTGAGTGAATGAATGTTTTCTTTTCTTATTTCTCAGTTGTTCGCTAGTATCCGTCAATGGCAGTTCATAATTTTTGGATTTTTTGCAAATCGCAGATATTGGTGAATAGCTCGCTTTTATGGTTGTTAGGTATTTGATTTAATTCTTATAATTTTTGGCTTTTATTCAATTTTATTCATCTTTTAAGTTTTTGGTTTTTTCTTTGGTTTTTTGGTTCTTTTCACATTGAATTTCCGCGTTTGTTTTTTGTTGTTTTAATTTTTTTTTCTTCGACCCTTTCTTCGTATTCATTATTTCGTTTCGTGCTGAAGAAAAGAGGCGTTTGTCCTCTCGAAATATTCGCTTTGTTGCGTTTTTTCAGTATTTTCATTTGGCCTTTAAAAACCCCATTTTTGCTCGTTTTTCTTTCTTTATGTGATGTCAGGCCAATGTGGTTTAAGAAATTATATAGGCTAGGTTAGTTGACAAGCCATCTAGGTTAGTTGAAAACATCAGCTGAGGTAGCAAAGATAAGATAAACCACGACAAAACAAGTAAGAAATACGTTTCAAACGGAAAATTCCAAAATGCACTTTGAAACATCAAGTAAGGTAGCAGAGACAAGATAAACCATGACAAACCATTGAAAAATATCCTACGTCATACGTTACTAACGAGAAACTTCCAATATGCACTTTGAAACATCAACTGAGGTAGTACAGACAAGATAAAACCACTACACAACACTAGAAAAAATTTCCTAAGTCATACATTTCAAACGAAAAACTTCCAAAATGCACTTTGAAACATCAATGGAGGTAGCACACACAAGATAAACCACGAAACAACAGGGGTGAATCCAGTGGGGAATAATGGGGAAACATCCCCCCAAAAAGTTTGGAAAATGTGTCCCGTAGGGTGGACATTATTATAAATCTTGATTAATACAAAAACATAATGTATGCTTTAAATCTTATTGTGATGAGGATAGATAATGAATTATTTATTCATTTTATAAAATATAATTTAAAACAAAACTGTCATAACAGCTAACCAAATTCATTATATAGAAGTCTACGCCCGTTTGTTAATTAGTCGTCCCATATTCCAAAACGGGAATTATATGTTATAGACTTTTTCACAAAGAAATAGTTGGTTGATAGCAGATCTTTGTCGGTTGAGGCAAACCTTAGTTGGAATGACAAGTAATTAAAATAATTAAGGGGGTAAGGTTATGATGGAGCTTCATCTATGAGTGGCCAGTTTAAAGGTTTTGCTGCTATACTCTACGAAGATTCTTCCCGTGCAGTCTATGCTCACTGTGCAAGCCATTCCTTAGACTTAGCCCTGTGTCACCAAAACGCTCATCGATTTTCAAATGAATTGTTCAAGACAGTAATCTAATCACAGGAACAAAAATAATAAGATTGAACAAATTTTGAGAGACTAGATGGGTGAAGCACTCAAAAGCAATCATTTTGTTTAAAGAGATGTTCAGTATTATCTGTAAGGCTACGAGGGAAATTCAAGAACATAATGATTCAGATTCTGAATCTTCAAGTAAAGTTTATTTTTTGCTGTCTGCTATTCAGATGCAGTTTGGTTGCACCTATGGTTATTGTCAGTAAAGTTTTTAGTCTGTCTTACAATTTGCCTTCGTCTTTGCAATCAGAAACAATAGATATCGTACACTTTCCTAAACACGCTGACGAACTGAAGAGCAGGGTTAGAGACACGAGAAACATGAGTGAAGCTATGTTTCATCCACTTTTTACTGAAAGGACTGAACTGTGTGAAGATTACAAATCAGCATTAGAGTGCTCAGATGAGCTCCAACACAACCGTATAGGAATAATTACGCAACAACGTCGGAGGATCCTGAAACTTAATACCGGCTTTTTGGGTTTATTCCATTAATGGACTACTTTCTGCAGCAGCTGCATCAGCGACTCCTTAGCCACAGAAAGTTGCTGGAGTCACTGCAATACCTACTTCCTCAGCACTGTATTTCCCTCGAGGAAGAAAAATATCGGATACTCTGACTAATTTTTTATATCCCGATGCAGACAGCTATAGAGGAAGCTTGCAAGCTGAGTTAGTTCTCTGGAGGAGATTGTGAATACAGTCGGTAAATATGGCACCAAAATATTTCCTAACCTGCTTAAAAGAATGGGATCAGAACATTTTCTTCACTCTACATCGATTTTTGAGGATTGGCGCAACAGTTCCAGGCACTCCTATACCAGAAAATCCACATATCAGGAACAGCTTAATGGATTGGCCTTATTATCCATACACAGGAATATTCCAGTCAATGCAGAAGACATTTTGGAGAAACCAGCCCATGAATAAAAGGTGGCTTGATTTTATTTTATAATTGCATATTTTTAAGATAAGATAAGACTTATTTAAAAAATGAACTATCACTAGCATTTAAAGACCAAATTCGCCTTATGCGTCAAATAACAAATAACAATTCTGAGACAATAACATTAAGAGACAATAAAGTATTCTGACATATAACAAACATAAGACAATAAAGCATTCTATGACAATAACAAAAAAAAGAACAAGATACAAAGTCAAGTCAAATAAACAGATCAAAATTCTCAGGTCAGGTAAAACATACCTGATAAAACAAACAAGGATAAAACTCTGAAGTAAAAAATTTCGAACATGGACTTAAAACAAAAAGATAGGACACACTTGTTACACTGGCATGTATATATACAAATCAAAAACTGTTTATTATGTCAGTAAAAAAAGGGATAAAAGATTTTGTATACCACAAGGTAGTACAAGGAATGGGAGATAAGGTGAGGATAGGCTGGGACAGAGTTCGTGAAGGAAGATTTCTTTCAGGTGCATGGTATTCAAGGAAAAGTTTCGTGGTAGGAGGGTTCAGAAGTGCCAAATTACCAAAACGGAGGCACAAATTATTTCTTCTGCACTCGAGGATGGCTAGTTCTGAAATTTTCAACAAATACAAATATGGTACCTTGCCCTCTTTGAAAATAATTCTTAGAGCTCACTTTTGGACGTTCTTAATCTTTTGTGTTGCTTCATTTGAGAGGCCGGGGTGCCACACAGGACAAGCATACTCTACTATGGGACGCACAAAAGAAATGTATACTTATAATAAATATGATTGGGGGCAACAACATTTGCTTAAGAGTTTAAGGAGGGAAAGCAGTGAGTTTGCTTGTCGTAGAATATTAGTTGTAGGCGGCCCATTTAAATTGGAAGAAAATATAACACCAAGGAGCTGAAGAGATGTGACAGAGGTTTCAGGAGGAAAAGGATGAAGAAAAAAGGAAGGGGATGTAAGGAAACCTACTGAGAATTTGGCAGATTTAGAAGGGTTAACTGCCATGTCAAGGGAAGAGGCCTAACTGGCAATTCCTTGGAGTATACCCATTGGGTTGCTTAAAAATTTTTTATGACATATCTTTAAAACTGTCAAGTCGTCGACAAATTTCCACTTATTGTGATTAAGGGTTGAAAGGGTGTTGATCATAAGGGAAAAAAGAGAGGGCCAATTTTGAAAAAATTGAGGTGAGGGTAATAGGACGAATGCCATCAAAGCCAAGCATCCATTTTTTCTTTTTTTGATTGGGGTAATAAAGCCTTGTTTTCAATATTTTGGGATTGTCCCGATTTGGTAATCTCATTAAAAAGGGTGTATATGGGCTTTGAAAGGTAATCACTGAAAGCTTTAGTAAGAGGAACAGGAATATCTAAGGGACAAATGCTTGATCGTTTTAGTTTTTCAATTTTTTTCTCAATGTCAAGTGGAGAAATATGGGGGGAATGAAAAAGAACCAGGAACATCTGGAAATACATAAGATAGTTCTGAGAGACTATGGACAATAGAAGCCAGAAACTTATTGAGGTCATTAGCTGTGGTCTTTGGAGGTCCATTTATATTAAAATTTAGTTGTTCTTGACTCTTGCCAGTAAGGTTTTTTTAATTTCAGAGTACCAATTCTTTAATTTATCTTGACAAAAGATTTTAATTTTATTTTGCAGTAGGCTCGGCAGCTTTTATAATTTGACTTTTAATTCCTTTCTTAATTTATTTGCTTCAGCCAAATTACCCTTTTTAAATAAGTTTATCTTTGTCCAGATTAAAATTTCTATGTAATTAATTATTCAAGGTTTATCACCGGAGCATTTTGTGAATTTTTTTCTGGGAAGCATAATGAGTAGGATCAATTAGTTTTTTGTGAAAAATCAAAATTTTATCATCAAGGTTATTGGAATTATAAAGGTCAGACCATATTTACAGTGTTGTCTCAATAAAGAATGTACTAAACTTTGTTTTTTCTTTTTAACCAGTACTACTATCTCACAGTCAAAACATCCAATCTCTTCCGAAATTTATCACTGGGTTCGCCTCTGCGACAAAACACTACACAAATATCCTAAGTCATAAGTTTCAAACTAAATAACTTCCAAAATTTACTTTGAAACATCAACTGAGGTAGCACAAACAAAATAGACTACGAAACACCAAACCACAAAAAATATCCTAAGTCATACGTTTCAACTGAAAAACTTCCGAAATGCACTTTAAAACATCAACTGAGTTAGCACAGACATGATAAACTTCGACACAACACTACAAAAATATCCTAATACGTTTCAAATGAAAAACTTCCAAAATGCACATTGAAATATTAACTCAAGTAGCAAAGACAAGATAAAACATGATACAACACTACAAAAATATCCTAAGTCGTACGTTTCAGACATAAAATTTCCAAATCCACTTTGAAACATCAACGGAGGTTGCACAGACACGATAAACCACGACATAACATTACAAAAATTTCTTAAGTTGTACTTTTCAAACGAAAAAGTTCCAGAAAGCACTTTGCAACATCTACAGAGGTAGCACAGACAATATAAACCGCGACACAACACTATAAAATATCCTATGTCATACGTTCCAAACGAAAAACTTCCAAAATGTACTTTGAAACATCAACGGAGGTAGCTCAGACAAGATAAAGAATGACACTATACTACAAAAATACCCTAAGTCTTACGTTTCAAACAAAAAACTTCCAGAATGCCATTTGAAGCATCAACAGAGGTAGCATAGACAAGATAAACCATGACGCAAAACAACAAAAAATAATCTAAGGCATAAGTTTCAAGCGAAAAAACATCCAGAATGCACATTGAAACATCAACAGAGGTAGCACAGAAATGATAAACCACGACAAAACACTATAAAAATATCCTAAATCGTATGTTTCAAACAAAAACTTTCAAATGCGCTTTGAAATATCAACTGCTGTAGAGCTGACATGATAAACTAAGACACAACACTACAAAAATATCCTAAGTCATACGTTTCAAACGAGAAACTGCCAGAATGCACTTTTAAATATCAACAGAGGTAGCACAGACAAACTAAACCACGACACAACATTTCCAAAATATCCTGACACTTCGTAACTGGTTGGGAATTGTCGAATAATAATAGCAATAGAAAATATATCCATTGGGGTTATTGAAACATTAGAAATGCTTAACATTACATTGCCGGGTGTCTCACCCGGCATTCCAATTTTTATATAAAACTAGTGGAAATAAGGAGTAGGCTCATTCAAGAAATGATTTCAATTCTCTGTGGCGTGAATTGCATTGGAGTATCACATTCTAACAATGAAATGTCAAGTTCCACAGTTCAAATAAAAAAAATGTTTAATTTAGAGGGTTATGAGGCGATGTTAGAGGGTGTTAGGGACCAGTAATAACATAACGCAGGTTGGGACTTATTGGAAATAATAGCAATATAAAATAAATTCATGGGGAAGTATTCAAGTGTTAGAAAACGCTTAAAATGTTGCGGATGGGTGTCGCAGTGTGTCACCATGCTGGCAATTCTATACAAAATAACAGTGGAAATAAGGAGTAGGCTCGTTCAAGAAATGTTTTAAATATTCTGTGGCGTGTATTGCCTTGGAGTATCACATTATAGCAATGAAATGTCAAGTACCGGTTTTCAAATAAGAAACAATGTTTAGGTTAGATTCACAAGCTTAATTTCAGAGGGAAAAAATTGAAAATGTCCTAGGGGGTGATGAGCGGGATGCCACGTGGATGTCAGAAGAGGAGTCAAATAATGCCACTGTGGTGTGAATTGCTTGTAGTAGCATATTCTACTGCTTAAAAGTTAAGGTGGAGGTGTTAATTGAATTTTCTGAGCGGTGGGTTGAGTAAAATCTAACCTTGAAGTGACTTGAAATGTCTTGAAACATCTTGTCGGTGAAATTGGTTTCTAGGGGCCCTGGTGTAATTGGTTGCTAGGGTCCTCCGATGGTTAGGTTAGGGCCCTCCGTTGATATCGCTCCCTAGGGTCCTGGTTGAATTGGGTTATTGGGTCCTGATTGAACTGCTTGATAGGGCTGTGTGGGGGAAGCAGCTTCCCCCTCCCACACACACACATCGTAATGTCCGGAAATGCATAGAATAGAAATTTTGAGATAGCCATTCTTTTCAAAATAGTCTAAATATCATATAACAAGGCTTTTGGGGTCGAAACAAACCCCAGAGATTAGGGGCAAGGGTTGTAAGATATGCCCAAAGGAAATTTAAGGTTTTTATGGAAGGTATGTTTGTTTAACTTTAAAAGGGGATCAGTCTTTTTCCATGAAAAAGTACTATGTCAACATAAAACTAACAGAAATTAATTAAAAAAAACTCTTACCACAAAATAATTTTTTCAAAAAAATTAAAGAACTCCATTAAAACAAAAATGAACAAAATAGAGTCAAATAATCTAACAAGCATACAACTACCACAAATCAGTATCAACAAATAAATGAAACCCAAAAGAAACAGAAATTAAAATACATAACAGAGTCAAACTCAAAATGAGCAGAAATTAACATGAGTAGGGTTCTAAAACCCATGCTTTCTAACAGCCAGAATATAATTTGTACTTTACTGAAAAAATTCAAATGAATTTACTTAAAAAAATATGCATAGTCAGTTTAAAATACATATGCTGATATTTATTCCTTAAAATCTAAATTAATTTTTGATTTTTTAAAGTTATAAAAAGGAAAACATTAAAAAAAGTTTTTTCAGTAGAGTACAAAGTATATTCTAGCTTTTAGAAAGCATAATGTTTTAGAACCCTACTCATATTAATTTCTGCTCATTTTGAGTTTGAGTTTGTTATTTATTTCTATTTCTTTTTGATTTGGGTTTCATTTAGTTATTGATACTGATTTGTGGTTGTTGTATGCTTGTTAGATTATTTGATTGTATTTTTGTTCATTTTTGGTTTAATGGAGTTCTTTACTTTTTATGAAAAAATTATTTTGTGAAAACAGTTTTTTTAATTAATTTCTGTTAGCTTTATGTTGACATAGTCTTTTTCATGAAAAAGACTGAGCCCCTTCTAAAGTTAAACAAACATACCTTCCATAAAAACCTTAAATACCCTTTGGGCATAACTTACAACACTTGCCCCTAATCTCTGGGGTTTGTTTCGACCCCAAGAGCGTTGTTATATGATATTTAGACTATTTTGAAGAGAATGGATATTTCAAAATTTCTATTCGATGCATTTCAGGACAATACGATGTGGGTGTGTTTGTGGGGGTGGGGGGGGGGTAACTGCCCTCATATCACATTGACTTTTAAAAAGGACGCTAGAGGGTATGATTACCAATCTAATGAGCCCCCTCCAAAGTTTATATGACCATGCTTTCTATAAAAAAAAACTTATATTTCCCCAGGGCATAACTTACAACCCTTACCCTGAGGACTGGGGGGGGGGTTTACTCAAAGACATATTTTCAAAACCTTTCGAATACGTTGAGCAATATGGCTATCTCCAAATTTTGATTGGAAGGGTTTGGGGAAATGATGGGCGTGGGGGAGGGGGGCATTTGCCCTCTGACCACTTTTCACTAATAAGAAAGGCACCAGTCCTATCAATTTCCAATCGAATGAGCCCTTTTTGAAGCTTCTACGACAAAATTTTCTATATAAACCTTATATACCGCAAGGACATAACTTACAACCCTTGTTCTGAGGGCTATGGGGGGAGGACTGTCATCTTCAAAGACTTAATTTTCCGACCTTTCAACTACGTTGAACAAAACGGCCATATCAAAATGTTGATCAAAAATTTTTGGGGAAATGATGGGCGTGGGTGGGGTGTGGGTGATTCTCTCTTCGATTACTTTTGACTATTAAAAAGGGAAATAGCCCTCTAAATTTCCAATCGAATGAATCCTTTTTGAAGTTTTTAAGACAACGCTTTCTATAAAAGCCTTATGTGCCTCCAGGGTAAACTTACAACATTTGAAACATCATCGGAGGTAGCACGGACAAAATCAACCACGACACAACACTACAAAAAATATCTTAAGTCGTACGTTTCAAACGAAAAAGTTCCAGAAAGCACTTTGAAATACCAACAGAGGTAGCAAAGACAATATAAACCACGAAACAACACTATAAAATATCCTGAGTCATACCTTCCAAACGAAAAACTTCCAAAATGTACTTTGAAACATCAACTGAGGTAGCACAGACAAGATAAACCATGGCACTATATTACAAGAATATCCTAAGTCATCCGTTTCAAACGAAAAACTTCCAGAATACCCTTTGAAGCATCAACAGAGGTAGCATAGACAAGATAAACCATGACACAAAACAACAAAAAATAATCTAAGGCATAAGTTTCAAGCGAAAAAACATCCAGAATGCACATTGAAACATCAACAGAGGTAGCACAGAAATGATAAACCACGACAAAACACTATAAAAATATCCTAAATCATATATGTCAAACAAAAACTTCCAATTCCGCTTTGAAATATCAACTGAGGTAGACCTGACATGATAAACCACAACACAAAACTATAAAAATATACTAAGTCATTCGTTTCAAACGAGGAACTGCCAGAATGCACTTTGAAATATCAACAGAGGTAGCAAAGACAAAATAAACCCCGACACAACACTTCCAAAATATCCTGACACTACGTAACAGGTTGGGAATTGTCGAAAAATAATAGCAATAGAAAATATATCAATTGGGGGTATTGAAACATTAGAAACGCTTAAAATTACAATGCCGGGTGTCTCACGGTGCCATCATGCTGCCAATATTTATATAAGACAAGTGGATATAAGGAGTAGGCCCGTTCTAGAAATGTTTTAATTTCTCTGTGGCGGGTATTGCCTTGGAGTATCACATTATAGAATTGAAATGGCAAGTCCCGCTGTTCAAATAAAAAAACGATGTTTAATTCAGGGGGTTATGAGGCGATGTTAGAGGGTGTTATAGACCAGTAATAATGTAACGCAAGTTGGGAATTATCGAAATAATAGCAAAATAAAATAAATCCATGGGGAAGTATTCAAGCGTTAGAAAACACTTAAAATTTTGATGATGGGTGTCGCAGTGTGTCACCATTCTGCCAATTTTATAAAAAGTGGAAATAAGGAGTAGGCTCGTTCAAGAAATGTTTTAAATTTTCTGTGGCGTGAATTGCCTTGGGGTATTATATTCTAGCAATGAAATGTCAAGTCAAGTTGTTCAAACAAAAAGCCATGTTTAACCCTTTCGGGACCGACGGGATTTACAGGTCCCGGCTGAATAAAAGCTGGATTTGGCATCTCGGATTGAAAATACTGAGATATTATATTTGCTGTCCAATACTCCTTTCAGAGACGATTAGATTAATACGTCATTCACCTGTAAAAATTGGATACAAATTGCGCGACATGATCAGTAAATTTGTCATACGTACCAAAGTTAGACAGGAAATATCTTATTTTGCAATTAAGCGTTTTGGTTGTTATGATATAGGTAGGTGTGATATAGGTAGGTGTGATATAGGTTAATAAAAACTGATTTATAGTGTGCGTTACATGAAATCGGTTCATTTTTCCTAGGTTTGGGATAACAGAACTATTTTGCTCTGGGACCCCAAGGTCCCGTCAGTAAGTAACAGTACTTATTGAGTGAAGCGTGTTTTTGATCTGTTTTTGCACACTTAGTGACATAAGATCTTTTAAAACTAGCTAAGATATATCAAGATACCTGAGCAATAGTAGATGGGAGTAGTAATCTAGGTTATACTTCTAGCAGACTATGTTCCATCCTGTGTTATTTGTCCCACTTTACCTTCCATGGCACCTTTCCATGGCAGATTACTAGACTGATTATTGCTATTGTTGTCAATTGAATATGGAATTATACAAAACTTACCAGACAAGTTTCCGGGCCAACCAGACATGTTTCTGGGCCAAGCAGACAAGTTTCTGGGTCAACTATAAGTTTCTGGACCTTTACGTTCCATGGCACCTTTTCAGAGCATGTACCTATGGACTTGGGGCCTTTACGTTCCTTCCTGTGCTATAGAAAACCGGTGCGTCTTTTTTAGCTGCCAATATATATCAATTATTTTTTGTATATATTCAGGTTTCAGATTAGAATTTTCTAAATTTTGAATAGTTCATTCAATCTACTAGTATCAATATTTTTGCAAACATTTACATAGATATGGAATATTCTAAGCGACTTCTGGTGAGTAAAATTTTCTAATTATTATAATAAAAAGAAATCTATTTTTTTTTGTCTCGTCATTAAGTTAAGGAAGAATTTTCTTACTTACGCTTTTTTTTCACCGTGCTGTTAGCTCTTTTAAAAAGCTTCCTTCTTTTAAATATTAAACAGTCCATTTATTTAAATTTTATTAAATATTCAAAAAAGAGGGGTATAATATACATCTCTTTCGAGAATGCTAAAAAAAAAACTTAACCGCATAGGGTGATATATAGCCTAGAGGATAAACTATTTATATAATCAATAGTTTTTAGTTTAGGCTTTTTCGAGGACACTTTTTCTTACTTTTCTGTGATCTTATGTATTTCGTAATTTAGGTATCAAAGTTTTAAAAGCTTTGCATAAAAAAAAAATTGTTTTACTAGTAAATTCAAATTTCAGGGGGGACTTGGCCCCCCTCCCCTCCAACAATACAAAATCTTAAAATATAATGAATATATTCGATAGTAAACGCAAAGTATGCTATTTTTTTCCATTGAAATAAAATCTCTCCTCCCCTCTCCTTTGGTTACGATTGTAAATGTCTTGAAACAGTTCTTTTCATTCAAAAATAAAAATGTCATTTACCCATCGTGTTTTTAAAATGAGCTTTCTTTATAAGCTTAAAAAGAACCACATTTACATTTACTTTGGGTAAAATGTCATTTACCCATCGTGTTTTTAAAATGAGCTTTCTTTATCAGCTTAAATAGAATAGGGGGGGGGATGTTTTTGAAATCCCCCTTCCCTCCAAACTCAAAATTTTCCTAAATTTTAATTTGAAAGCTTTTCTTTTTAAATATTTCATTACTAATTTTTTCTACTTTTTTAAGAATGTTGAGGTGGATTCATTTAATTACCCTCCCTCCGAAAAGAGACCAAGATGGGATGATATCACATCGATGCAAGCTGCAAGACAATCAGTCATCAGATATGCTAGTTCCAATACAAGTCCGATGGACCAGCCAGGAGCCTCTCAAGCCAGTGTCAGCTCTACACAAAGGTCTATGCAACCTGGCAGAAAATTCCAGAAAGAATGGATAGATTCTTATAATGCATCAATCTCATCCAATCAAGATCGGGAGGACAATGTTCTTCATAATTAGCCAGAGACTTCAGATGTAGAAGTGTAGTCAAAATTTTTAAATGTATATATTTTTTTTTTCTTTCCGTATTTTCGAATGTAAGACAAATTTTCTCAAGTGCGTAACTTTCAATGAGTAAAACTTGAATTTGTTTCTAAACTATTCTATAATAATCCTATTTCATTACAATTAACCAAATTAGAAGTATATAAAAGAGTGGTTATAACACAGAACTAGCAAATAGCTTGTCATACTTTTCTATAGATTTTTAAACCTTACCTCTAATTTCTCTTTTAAGCAAGATGTTTTCTAATTCAAAAATCCAATTATTTCTTTAAACAAACTTTATATAAACAAATCACTATTTCAAAGTTGACATTTGAATAACCGTTCTTAAACTGGGATATATTTTTGTACTTAGCTTTGTATTTATTTAAACCTTTATCAAAATAACCCATCGGGAAAGGTTGAATATTAATTCGACAGGTATAATTTGAATGTTAATCGCTCGCTACAAAGTGGGTTTTCAAATAACCGGACGTTTTTTTATCTTAGATGAAAAAAGATATTACCACAGGAAAAATCGAATAAATTGTTTCCACAGCGCATTTCTATCTTACGCTGTTTCTGCAGCACGTTATAGGCTAATGGAATATAGGCTAAGGGGTTAGAAACGCAATTTCAACCTGTAAGAATATTTCAGC